>NC_133024.1:60285735-60602058 GCF_048771995.1 Taeniopygia guttata | reverse complement strand
GGGCCATGTCTGGGGAGATACAGAAACCCCAGGTGCTGATTGTTTGTGTGAACGACCCGAGATGGATATCGTGGAAATACTTGGGCAGATACTTGTGAATCAACAAACTCCAGACACTGAATGGTTCTTCCTCATCACCAAAAAGAAAATCTTATTAACATATGGACTCTGAATAGAAGAAAAGACTGACTGCTAAAATCTTGGCCTAAGGTGGAATTTTCCCTATAAGAACTGCTTGTGCCAGGATGGAGGTGTGTGGGCATGGAGGAAAACCTCTGATGAGGCTGACTCCTTGTTGCACACCCAGGGCCGACCCCGGGCTCTGTTCTTTCCTTGTGGCTGGCTAGATAGAATTTGATTGCAAAATAAATATTTTATTTTTCATATTAATTTGGCTGGACAAATTTTCATTTATAACACAAACCATTCTGACTTTACATGTTTATGACTACAGTGAGTGGAAGATGACTGGAAGGTAGACTCAAGAAGCTCTCACAATAGAAAACTGTTCCGAATAAAAACCTGCAGGAAAAATATCCCAGCAGAAAAAAAAAAAAAATCTGTGACCATTATAAGCCTTGTCTACATATAAGAAGTTCTGTGTAAAGACAGATCCTCCATTTTTCAGCAATACCAGTTTTAAATTTTCTATTGAACATCGTCTGGGATTGAAGATTATTACTAGCTAACAACAGAGGAGATCAAATTCAAATATAATACTAGCTGAAAATAATCAAGTCAATGGAAAGTATTGAACTAGTAAAAATAGTTAATCTGATATGCAAAGTTCCCATTACACTTTTACATGCAGCAAGACTGGAAAGGTCATCAATCGCTCCCCAGGATAGGCAGAAGATAAGTAAAAAAGAAACTCTATACCAGTTGCCTGAGCTTTTAAAGTCGAAGGGCACATACAAGCAGTGCATCTGCTGCTAAGATACTGAATATCATCAGCAAGAGGCCATGGAGATGATTTGTTTGTTTTGGGACTTTCAGTAGCTCTTCTTTTTTTAATAACTGAGGATCCTAAAATATCTGTAATTTTGCTCATCCATTCAAAGCTTCAGTGGATTCAGGTTCAGTTCAGCTGCAGTTCTATAAATTAAAGACAAAGTCTAGACAGAAAATACTTTGTTAGCTCATATGTGTTTCATGCTTTTGCCAAAAGCAAGAGGCCTCTGTCTTTTAACATGAGGATGAGGTGGCTTACCAATTAAAACATTCTCTTTTTAATGAGAAACCACAACCAAAAGGAATTTATTCAATTTAAATGTGAAATTTTATGGACTGGGGACACATGGCCTGCTGAATATGAACTCTGGTCTGAGCAGACCAACCTTCCATATTTAAGTAGTCTTTATTTCATTTATTTCATGTACAGTTTACCTTGTACATTTTCTTCACTAAGAAAGCAGTTCAACTCCTGCACAAACCAAGTGCTCTGCAGCATCTGTATACCAGTGTAAGACACCAGTTGGGGAGAATTTCAGGATGTAAGTAATAGAGACAGGAAAAAATGCCTAGAATGTCTTCATATGCTAGAGACTTTCTGAAGGAAAAGAAAAGGCAGCAATAATACATCTCTCATGGTGTACATACTTGGCTGGTACAGAATTTTAAACCACTGGCTTGAATTATAACAGAAGCAAATTAGTACAGTACTTGGGGGAAAAATAAATGGGCAAATAAAGCTAAATTAGGAAAACCTAACTATGCAGACTGCAGATCTTTCACCATGACAATTTTTGAATAACAGGTTAGACAAATACTTGATAAAAATGGCTCAGGAATTCCAGACTCTGAACAGCTGAGCTGCAGCAGGAGAACAGTGAGACACATTTCCCAAACAGTGCTATGAACAGCCAGCAACAAATGGAGCTCCTACCCACACACCACATATTACAGCCAACTAAGCCGATGAGCTTGAAGCATACCAGACCCTAGGCCTTAAGGTCCTTGGCAGACTCCAAATTCTATTGATTTCTTAAAGCACTTCAATTTTCTTTGGAGAAATCTGGTTCCAATCAAACCATATCATCTGTTCCTCACATGGGTTCTTTCCAATATATTCAGCAACAATTTGCTCAAGCTTTTCTTTCCTGCTTATATCACCCCATATTCTACTTCAGATTCTCATTGTGTTGTTCTCTACCAAAACAAAGAGTAGCAGAACATAACAAACACCCTGAGCTTCTTCTTAGCAGTATTAGTACTGCTTCCTTGACTATTTCTAATATCCCCTACACCAACAATCACATACTGCTCACCAAAGTACATCAGTAATTCCACTAAATCTGTTCATTCTATCTAGAATTTACAAGCACTATTGGTTCATAATAGAGATTTCAGGAGAGTTACAAAAAATTAAGAGTACAAGAGAAGCAAGGATCAGAGCCAATGTTAAGCCAACAACAATCAGTGTGTAAAAGTTTTGAAACTAAGACTGTAAAAACTACAACTCTAAAAGATTCTGTTCATCTAGACAGCTTGGTTTAATAAAGAAAATAAATGATAGAGAGGACAGAAGTATTTGTGTGACACCAATGAAAAGCTCTCATTTATCTAAACACTTCCATGTTCTCAATAAGCTTGTATGGGAGTTCAGCAGCTATCAAAAGATATTAAAAAGAAACATCTTTCTGATTACACATCAGACACCTTCCTTCATTCCACACACCAAAAGTGCTGCTTCAGCATTTGGGGTTCTAAGAGATGTTGAGTTACCATTTTATTGTAGAAGAATGTCATTAAACTCAGCTGTCACGGAGGGAAGCTTTAATGTTCTCCTACTATGAAGGAAAACACCACCATATTTAACAGACAGATGTAGTGCTTTTGAAAATCCCCCTCTGCAGACCTGTTTTTTACAACTAGGGTCAGCCACATTTTCCAGAAAAGTTGTGTTACCGTCTCTCTCGTCACCTTGCTCCTCCTTCACACCTCTCAAAGAGGTTCAGCTGTTTCAAGGACTCACAGCCCAGTTGCAATAGGGTGCACCTGTATATTCTTGACTCACACGCTGTGGAAACAGGTAACTGGAGAGCACTGCAAGGAAAGCTACAGTGCTTGGAAAGGAAGTGCAAGACAAGAAAACTGAAATTTAAAAGTATCACCACTAGTAGCTCAAATGCTCAAAAGAAAAAGAAAAATATCAGAGTGGAAAGCTGTGACATCCTGATGGAAAAAAAGCAGTGGCTCCAATGGGCATTGGCATTCATTCCAGGGAGTAGCAGATAACAGGTTCTCTCCTCCTGGCTGATGCCTGCCTGGCCAGTAAAATATCTCACTGAAGCACAGGCACATTTAGGCTGGTAGGTCACGACATTCTAGCAATTTATTGTGTAAACGCCTGCCAAAAATAATTGCTTTATACTTTAAAGCCACATTTACCTGGTTTACAGAGTCTCTACACATGCACCCTAAGCAACTCAAAAAGGACAGTACTGCAAGATGTTTTCATTTCAAGTCATTAAATGTGCACTGAGCAAGGATATGGCAGATGTTCAGACTGCATCCAAACCCACATCTGCACCCTGAGTATCTGCCAGTTACCACAGTACCTAAAGTCTGGGCCATGCTGCTTTCTAGTTACCCGTACAAGTGCCCTTCAAGTCCTCAGAGATTTGGCAGGCACAATTCTAGTATCAACCACAATAAAACAAGGCCAGTGAGACAAGAAAGGCAAGGTTTCAGGTCTTTTTACTTTGCAAATGGCTTGAGAGGTGGATTCTTAGATGCTACCTCTACTTCCATCAGCAGCCTTATGATTTAAGCTTTTGCAAGTCAAACCAACTACATTTGGTTGGTTTGTTTGTACATTTGGTTGGAAGTGTTCTGGTAAGTATTTGTCTCAACTGCTTGTCACACAAATTTGCCTGCTGTTTAACTTTTTGCTTGAGAACAGAAAGCTGCTACACAGCTTCTGCTCCAGTTCAGAATTGAACAGGCTACTCAGCTTCTGCTCCAGTTCAGAACTGAACAGGTTACTACTGAACCTCACTGATCAAAACACATGCAGCTGGCGCTTGCAGGACAAACCCTGGGACAGCCCCTCCAACATAATACCTTTACCAGAGGGAAGAAAAGAGCAGCCTCCTCCTGAATCCCTGCAACTTGAAGAATAGAACAGAGTCATCCTGAGAAGCCAGGCTTGCCATAAGAACTTGACTTGGGAAAAGAAGTAGCAACTAGCCAGGCTGTTACTTTGCTTGACTTCAGAGTCAGATGAAGCCTGCTCTCAGATAGAAGTAGCAACTCCAGTGCCTTCCAGGTCCCCATGGAGGCACACAGTTGACAGCTTACTCATTTCAACACCCTGCAGATAGAGCTCTAAGTTTGAGGGAAAGGCCTTGGACTGAAATTAAATGCAGATTTTTTTTTTTTTCCCTGTACATTGAAAGACTCTCAACAAACAATTGCAAGAAAACAGGTATTAGTTATATATCATAATGAAGGTCTGGTTCTGAATAGGTAAAGGAAGCAATCTCCAGATGCTGAAAGGTTTCAACCACCATGTATCTTATCTGGTCACTGCTAAGTAATGATCAGTGAAAACAAAACTTTACCTGTAAATGAAATTTTCAGGATTATATTGCAACCTGCCTTGGTTTTTTTTCAGTCAAGGGAACTGACTACTCCTGTTTTCATTCTTATAGGGGAACTCGACTATGATTTTAGGTGAATGCTTCCCATGAACACCCATGACCAGAAATTGTATCTGTTACTGAAAGAGCTGTGCAGTCTCCCTTCCATTATATTGTTAGTCCATAATGTGAATGCATCAAGACCTGGTATATCCACACTGCAGTTTAAAAAACACAGATTACAAAACTATTAGTAGTGACAGCATAGCTGTGACAGGTCAGCTCAAGTTGCAGAAGGGTAAGCAGAAGTCAGAACATGTACATCAATGCAAGTCCACACGGTGGGAATAATACCCCAGCTAGGTATTATGAAACTGCATCAGGACTCTACAACAAAGCTTCTGCCATGATTTAGCTGTATTACAGCTGTCCTCTGAGCCAGCTTGTTGACAAAGCAGTCATACTGAGGAGAAGGAAAAGCAAAAATCAAGAAAGGCCCTAACACTTTATTAATCTGTTTACACATGCCTAATGACTAATTTGAACGGAAATGTCTCATTGATAAGCACAGGTTAACATTATGCAACAAAAAGGCAACGGTCCTGTCTCTGCAACATTCATCTCAATACCCTTTCTGCAGACTCATAAAAGATGCAGAGGGGAAAAAATACACAGAAACACACAGTAAGACTACCTGTATAAAGCTGATTAAGACATATGTGGAATAACTTGCAGTTTGAAGAATTCGCTGATCACATGGTGCTATTTTCTACTGCCACTTGTGAGTAATCTAAAAGGACCCCTGAGCACGCACTTTTGTCACAAAATATTAACAAAAAAGAGCAATCTACAGAAGCTGGTTTACACAGACGTGAACATGGCAACACCCCACTTCAGTCTACCTTCACTTGGAAAAAAAGCAAAGTCACACTACGTGAGCTTTGGCTGTGGGAGCCCCGGCCGCGGCTGCAGCGAAGTTACGGCGCAGCACCTGAGCTGGGGCACGGGACAGACCGAGCAGCAGCTACTCACTAGAGCTCCATCCGCTGCCGACAAGCTCTCGTACGTCTTCCACGCTCTCTCCCGCACGCTCTCCGACACCTTCAGCGCGTCACACAGCACAACGAAGTCCGCTTCGCCGACCTCGACCCTAGGAAAAGCATCGCACATCGCCAGCGGGGATAGGGACCGCGGGGCCACCACGAGACCCACGCCACCGGCTGCCGGAGCCGCCCCGGGGTGACACCGCCCCACGCCCCGGACCGCCGGGCGCCGAGAGCCCCGGGGCGGCCCGCCCGCCTCCAGCGGGGCGCCGAGAGCCCCGCTGCCGGCCCGGGCGCCGCTTACCGGGGGGCGGCGGGAGGCGCGGAGCCGCCGTCGGGGCTGGGTCGCTGCGTCCTGGCGGCGCCCGCTCTGCGCGGGGGCTTGGGCGGCATGGCGGGAGCGGCTGCCGGGAGCGCCCGCCGCGGGCAGCACTGACCGGAGCCGCTGCCCCCGCCCGCCGCCCGAACCGCGGGAAAACGGCGTCACCCCCACTTCCGTCACTTCCGCGCCGGCGGCCGCGCCCCCGCCCCGCCCGCGGCCCCGGGAACGGGGCGGGACCGGGGCAGAGGCGGTGCGGCCCGGCTCGGCCTCGCAGAACTGCCCGGGCCCCGCGGCCGCCACAGGAACGGCAGCTCCGCCGTGCCTGAGACTTCAGGTACTCAGGGAGCACAGCCGATACATCTTTTCGTGAGCTGGGAAGGAACGCGGGCCGGTGTGTAAGAATAACTATACGGAATAACTGTATTGGTGCAGAGCGGAGCGAGAATTGCAGATCCTTTAGGTCTTTTGGTTCGTCCAGACCAAGTGCCGGCGCTGCACTTCGGTCACAGCAGCCACGGGCAGCGCTGCAGGCTGGTGGCGCGGTGTCTGGGAGGTGGCCCAGGGTAGAAGGAGCTGGGGGTGCTGGTCGGCAGCAGCTGAACGTCAGCCGGAGTGTGCCCAGGTGTCCAAGAAGGCCGATGGCATCCTGGCCTGCATCAACCATAGTGTGGCCAGCAGGACCAGGGCAAGGATTGTCCCCTTGTGCTCGGCACTGGTGGAGCTATAACTCAACTGTGTCCAGCTCCTCACGAGAAGAAAGTCCAGAGAAGGGCAGGGTAGCTAGGGAAGGGTCCGGAGCACAAGTCCTGTGAGGAGTGGCTGAGGGAGCTGGGGGTGTTTAACCTGGAAACAGGAGGCTTGGGAGGCCTTACTGCTCTCTGCAACTGCCTGAGCAAAGCCTGTAGTGAGGTGAGGGTTGGCATCTTCTCACAGGTAACAAGTGACAGGACAAGAGGTTGTGGCCTCAGACTGCACCAGGGGAGGTTTAGGTTGGACACCAAGAGGAATTTAATCATAGAAGGGATTGTTAAACACTGGAATGGGCTGCCCTGTGGGCAGCAGTGAAGTCACCATCCCAAAAGGTGTTCAAGAAATAACTAGACATGATGGCATTTGGTGCCATAGTCTCGCTGAGAAGGTGGTAGGTGACCAGTCAAAGGATGGCCTTGATGATCTCAGAGGTCTTCTGAGGTCTTCAATCGAAATGATTCAGTGATTCAGTGACGTCTCAATCTGACATTCATCCAAGTCCTAACTGAAATGTTACTTCTAACACTGTGTGGTAAAATTACAATAATGTACAAAGTTCAGGTTGTGGACATCTGGATTTTAAGTCAACGAGATTCAAATCGCCAGTGCTCTGATTCAAAGATCTTAGAAATCTGCTTTGTTGTCTGCAGTTGCATACTCACATTTAGAAGGCCAATCTCTGCTGTAAACAAGCACGTTTATTTTCAGACTTACATGACGACAACTTCTTAGAAAAGGAAAAATATTTGTATGTAAGTATTCTTACTACCTGCACATATCTGTCATTCACCTGTAAAGCAACTGCTTTTAGTGAGACCGCTGTCAAAACTATGGATTTAAGAAAATCCCAAACAAAAATCAGCATGAGCATTAATATGTTATACAATTAAAATTCCCTAGTATTTTTACAACCATACATTCTAGTAATTTATTCAGGCTTGTCCTTTATGGTTCTTAACTTAAAACAGGAGAACAGTGTCTGGCTTTCTGCTTTATAATTAGAATTAAACCAATTACAGAAAAGTGAATACAGAACAAATCAAAGTACATAAACTCCAAATTAAATGTTTGAGTTGTAGACTGTAGTGGGATTTAGACATTCCTGATTCTGATTCTAGTAAAATTGTGGCAGTAGCTTTACCCTGCTTCTAAGCACATTTAAATACTTTTTGTATTCAGATGGTACCAGATGCTGTGGAAGGTTTGGGGTAGGACTGTCTGTCATCAACCACTGAACCACAGACAAGTAGACAGACCAGCTTGGAAAAGTAAGCTGAACCCCTAAACCACAGCTGAGTCCATTGCCTTCTCCTCACAACTGGCTTTAAGAGCACAAAAGAATTTAAAATGGGAGCAAAGCATCTCAGAAAACTTGGTCGCAGCCAGTGGAGGCCATGCCAGCTGTCAGCAAGACAAACAAACACACCCTCCTGGGTCGCTTCCCTCGCAGCTGCTTTAACATGCTGTTACAGCCAGGCCCTGCATCGTCCAGATGGCAGGCAAAGAATTTATCTCATGGCCCTCTGTGCATTGCTCCTTTTATAAAGTTCACAAACTAGCCTCAGTGTAAATATTATTTTTTAAAAATTGTTAGTGCACCAAGCACCTTGTCATGTCAAATTTTAGGTACTTTTTCATCAAGCAAGGCTCTGAGCAAAGGGAGCAAAGGGAGCAGCAGATGAATCAAGCAAAAATAACCTTTAATAATCCATCCCAAAGCGTTGGGTATAGTAACTACATCTAAACTGCAGTAAGAAGAGTTAACATGTATGTACTTCCAAAGAAAGGCACATCCTTGTGTAAAACCATATTTAAGTTGCTGCGCCTCTTTTCCCTTCTCCTTTTAAGACTTACTGATTTGAAAGTTTTAATCCTGTATTCTAAAACATATTCTAAATGAAGCCTTTAGACTTTTCAGTAAAATTACAAAGAAAAGAAAAAAATCAGCTCCTATTGGGGAAACACAAAAGAAGCAAACGAAACACTGCAATGTCAAATAAAGTATTAATGATAATTTTTGCATCTGACCTGACAAAACCTTCATTCTAAGTATCTTACTACAACTGCTTTTATAGTATAGGTCACGGACATATGTGAAGCATTGTCCAGTCAGGCAGTCCTGACTCATTGTTTCCAGCCTTAGGTAATTTTGTTACATAACAAAACACAACCTTAGGTAATTTCATTATCCTAATTTTTTCACTTAAAATTATTTCATGGTAATTGCCAGTTGGAATTAAACCCATTATTTCAATTATAGTAAAATCAGTTTTCTGAAGTTTTATGACCAAAACGTAAACCCCACTAAATTGAGAGCTTCTGGATATAAGTCCAAATACTAAATATTGGCAGAATTTCTGCTCAAATAAAGCCCATAGGCTGTAAAACTCAAAGATTATAAAGATGTCTGCATGTATCACACCCATTTTCCTGCATGTAACAGGCAGAATTAACCAGGGAGGGGACAGAGGCTTTCCTGGCCAGCCTTTTCTGTGCATTCACATTCCTTGCACTGTTTAGCAGCCCCCAGCCCTCTGCCATCAGTGTCACCTGGAGCCCACCTGTCCTTCTCAAGCCCCAGCACGAGTGTTAACAGGAGCAAGGAGGTGCAGGCTAACTTTTCACCAGCTGCTGCCCTACAGGCCCCAGGCCTTAAGAGCCTTGCTGGAGAAGAACCTGGTGCAGCAGGCAGACCCAAGTGACAGTCTCGCTGCAGGGGAGCCTCAGGGACATTCAGGCCATGACTTGAACAGGCCCTTTGCATTCCCCAGCATCACCTCCCCTGGTAACGCTGTGATTGTGCTGGCATCAGCTCTGCCTTTGAAACTGGAAAGGGTTTACTGGGTAGATGGGGCGAAACTGTCTGGTTGTTCCTCTTGGTGGTGGTGAGCCTGACCCTTGTGCCATTGTTTCCTACACAAATACACATCCTGAGATATGAAGAATAAAAACCACTTCTGTAAGTTAATATTTCTACAGTGAGGTAAAATCCATAGATACCATAACAAACATCTACCCGTTTCTCTTTAAGATGAGAGGTATCTGTCAGATGTTGCCACTTGTAAAAATTCAAAGCCTCTCTCTATACATTGACATTATTATTAAAAAGAATATTTTTCACTCCACAGTTACAGGCATCGGTGGCTTGCTCTTCTCAGAGCACTACACAGGGCACTGCTGGACTCTCAGGACTGCAGTGGTAAGTTTCAGGCAGGAATCTCTATTAATAAAGCATTTGACCAAACTGCCAGTGGGATCTGAAAGGACACCACTGTTACTGGATGGGGAAATGGCTACATCTAAATGATGCCTATGTGCAAAACCTCAACCTTTCACAGATACTTCCAGTTATTTTTCTTGGACATCAGAGAGGTTTTGCATTGATCAAGCTTTTAGACTTGAGTGTCACTTTCTTCTCTTTTTACTCAGTTGTATTTTTTTATAGAAGAATCATAACTACTTATACAGACCTTCCACATTTTTTTTCTCTGTGAGAATGGCTGTCAGAGCTGTGTCTGTTTTAACAGATTTGCACTAGTGCTGAGAACCAGCGTACTAAAAAATAAAATCGCTGACTGATGCAATTTATCAGATTAAGCCCAAGTGACAGTGCAATTACATCAGACAAAAATGATCATTCCTGGTATGGCTTTCCTCACTTACAAAAGTTCCTGGATATCAGTATAAATCATGCCTTTTCATGCACAGCTGCATCACATCCTGTGCTTTGTCACACAAGTACCACCCTGTGTCCTTGGCTGGCAAAGCACTTCAGACCCTGGGTACACTGTGCCCCAAGAGGGTGCAGGGAAGGCATCCTGTGTCCCCTCTGCAGGGCAGTTCATTCAGCTGGTACTGCCAACTACTAATGAAATAACTATCAGCAAGCAAGCCACAGCCCTCTTGTTGCAATTACACAGCCATATTAAGGACCCTGCCACAATCCCTCCCTTCCCATCCTTCTCAAGTCCCAAGTTCTGCTTCCTCTCACCACATGAGAAAGTGTGCTCTGGCACAGGCTGCTGTGCCAGAGCCACTGGCCATCTCCCCAGCAACGATGTTTCCCATGCTTTCACTTCCAAAATTTCCTAAGCCTACAAGAAGCAGAATGCACCTCCTGGAAGTAGTTCTTAGGAATCAAATTAATCGTAACCAACAACCTGAAAACCAATTGAAAATTAGCAACCATAGCCTGTAGTGAGTGAGTATAGGCATTTCTCTGAACTAAACTAACCCGTGATCTTATTCCTTTTTGCTATGAGTGGGTCTAAGAGAAAGACATTGTTTACTAATCCATGGCAGTGAAATACCCTAATTAGGTGAAAACATTTGTGTATAGCATTCCAGAAAAACTCCTGGTGTGACAACGGTGCTATAGGTTCTTCTATGTTGCTTCCTCCATAGCAGTAAAATCTCCTACCACTGGAACAAGCAATGTCAGTGAGAGTGCAGCTCTGCTGATGTCTCTAAACCACAAGTTTTTGCTAACACTGATGTGTCACATCTGCATCCTCCCACCCAACCCATATGAACAAACGCACGTATGCACCTAGACAGGCATCAGGTAACCAAACTCTTGTATTTTCAGTCTTGCAGGCCCAAAGGATTTTCTTCATGTCAAGACTTGCCCTTTGCCTCCTTACTAAAGCTGCAACACTTTAGCTGGAGGAGAGAGGCCTTGGAGCTTTTATTGTGTTTTGCAAGGCCTGATTACATGGATCACATTGATTGGTCACAACAACTTTGTTCATGCAAAGACCAGCTCAACATCAGAGGCTCTTTGGGATCCACGAGGGAGCAACACAGCCCCCTCTACCAACTAAACATGGTGGCACAGGATACTGATTTTGCTGCTTCAGTAATAAAGTACATCTCAGCATTAGGATTGATTTTGTTTTTTATGAGGAGTTCTAAAACTATTTGCAAAGATAATTGTCCAATGAGGTCATTTTTACACTAACCCTTTTCTGGAATTCGCTGCGCTGGAAATGTGGTTTCTTCAGTGCAGTACAGCCATCTTTGTTTATTAGACTCTTAACTATTATTATACTTGTACTTATTATACTTTTATTATTTAAAAAGGAAAAAAGCCCAAGCATCTCCAAGAGCTATTTCTTTCCATGGATTTGTCTCGCATACTTCATCGACTTGGTCTAAAAGGGCAGAAGTTCTAACACGAGCTTTTGCTGCACTCTAGGTGTTTTAGGTTGTCTTTCTACACAAACTGCCTGGCATTTAATAAGACACAAGCTCATGCTGGGAGCTTTTCCTGGGTGCACACAATTTCTCTCCCTCCTTCCCCACACTTATTTTCACACTGCTGATTTAAGTAAATTTCCTTCCAACAGGCTCAAAAGCTATTATGGATGGGCATACAGCATGATCATAGAAACCTCCCGTCTTGTAAGAACAAATCTATTTCTTCCCCTGCTCCACCACCCCTTCAGCAGCCTCATTTGCTGGTGTCTCCATTAAAGGGCACACCACAGATCACCAAGTTTGGCTACTCAGTTTTATTTTGAAAACAAGTTAAAGACTGGATGAAGCTTGCTTAGAGATTAACAAGTTTAATGTTTAACTTAGTGAAAATAGGAACAGAACACTCCTGAAAAGGTAGGAAACATCCTTAAAAGTACTTCAACGTAAATCTTGCATCATACAGGGCTCCAAAGAATGCACCAGCAACCTTGTGCTGACATATACTTGACCTTTGTTGCAAGCACGCAATTGCAACATCCTGAATGTCTGTAGCTAAAGTTTTCCCAGCAAGTTTTCCAGCTTGCTTGCACATATATTGAGCAGCAGTGTAAATATAATTTATACATTAACATCTAGCCTGTATGCATGTGAGGCCTTATTTGATGTTCATGATTGCCATGCACCATCAAAAATGGATTTAAAAAGTCCAGCTGTAGAATACAGCAGTTGTACTTTCCATTTGACATATAATGCACTTACACCAGGACCAATCAGTAAATTAAGCCACATGCAGATGAATTTAAAAAAAGGTATTGTGTATTTAGCAAACTTCCTTTAAAACAAATTACTTTATCTCAGTCTAAACATTCACAATAGCAGGAAGCTGGATCAAAGCATGTTTACAATTGTGTAATATCTCCAAAAACAGTAAAGCATCCTCCTACTGTATTAAGAAAAGATCCTTTAAAAGATGAAAAATAAGATTAGTACAAAATCTCTTGACTGAATTAACCTAAGATGAATGATTTGGACACCTATGTTGTATATTATTTAAAAATAGATTACACAGTGTTTTAGGGGTTTTTTTCAAATATACCATTATTCTGTAAACATTCCTACTTTTCTGATGAATCAATGCTCAAAATTTGGCCAGAAGACAAGTCAGTTCCCATGTCATGGAAGCTCTCAAGTGGATCTGGGGGGAGATTTTTCAGACTTTTTTTTTTTAATGTTACTCCCTTTTTTTCTGTCCTGTATTTTTTCTTGCAAACAGCTTCAAAACAGCAAGTACATCTTATTCATCTTATATATTCTGCACTCTCCCCTTGAAAAGTTGGCATTACAAGGATGCAAATTGTATCAGAAAAGAAGAAAATCAATCTTGCTTTAAGAATAACAGTTTTAAGTGTAAATGGCAGGATACGGAATGGTATTGGTGATATTGAGCAAGTCCCAGATTACTTGGCACAGCTCAGGGGCACAGGCTGGCAGGAACACCATGATGGGGAACAAAGGGAACAGCAAAGTCCTGCAGGTAGTGAACACTCCTGGTGCTCAGCTGGGTCAGTCTGACTCATGGCATATGTTGGAGGATGATGCCCATCATTTGACAAATATGCAGGACAGGGATTTCAGACATTAACAACATGTTAGATCAGCTTTGGGTCTCCACGCTGATCATATGTATTGTGGAAATACACATTTAGAATTTCAGCAAGCAGCAGAGTATTGCCTTTAATTGAAAAGGGACAGAAAACCATGTTTCTCTGTTTGTATTTAATTTCTCAGCCATCTATTCTGTCTTTAGAAACACCACTTCAAGTAAAATGCATTAATTGCAACTGTAGTCCCCTCTTCTTTAAAGTAATCCAGTAGTAAACTGGAATCCAGAAGAAAACACAAGACTTTTAGACAAACATGTTTATAAGGTTTATTTTCCATTGCACATACATGGATTATATACAAGTTAGTAACATAAGTTACTTCTTAATTTTCTAAAAGATTGTTACAGCAAACACTTGCCATTTTAAAACATCAAGTCAGAAATCAATCTCAAAAAGGTAAATATGACAATATTTTAAGAACAAAACAAATTGCACTTGGTTAGGAGAGTCAAATACAGGTTTGTCTATATGCTGTAACAAACTATATAGCAGGTAATATTACAGTTAGAAGTAGCTCTTGCAGTCCATTTGTACATTAATAATTTTTTTCAATTTTACTTATTTAAAAACGGGTGGATATTTCAAAGATTTCTTCTTCTTCCTAGTATTTGTGATTCACAGAAATGCACTAGCAACTAAGTCTTTATACAATTCCTATTCAAATATAAGAAGAACACCACACCTGAAAATAAGGAGAAAACTAAAATGTATTGATTTTACATGTATCATGAGATGAGAAGTATGGAAGATGTGTTCAGCAAGAAAGCCCTGTCCACTACTTACATAAAAGAAGATCTTAAAAAATAATCACTGCACACAATACAAAGGGTGGGGTCATACTGTACTTTTAAAATCTCCTGTAACAGTACTATTCCTCATTACTGTTCACAGATGAGTGTTTCCATAGCAAACTTGTTCTCGAAGTGTCGAATCTTTCGGCAGTTGATGGCTTCACGCTTCTGAATTCCTGTTGTATTGGTAAAGAACAAAAGTGTCAAGAGAAGAAGGGCTGAGGTACATCAGAGACAGAAGTTTTACATTTGCTATGATAAGATGTCACCAGAAATCAGAACTACTCCTATCCAACCCACCCCTCCAACAAAACAGACACACATTCAGACACAGAAAATCAATTAGTAGGGAATGATCCTGAAAGTGTGGTGAACCAAATTCCAGTACTGGTTCAGTGAAAACCAACCTGCTAAAACCCCCCCACTGGCTGTTTTTAACTCAGATCAGTTCCCAGTCACTCTCTCTGTGCATCTGTAAAAATGCTTGCAGGGGACATTTATTACTACAAGATAAACATACTGAGTTTTCAATTAGATTTTGCTATTAAAACTTTTTCATTTTCAAACATCAACCTAAATTGATTTTATAAATTATATTTCTTCGTTTTGTTTTCCTAAGCAGCCAGGTTTCAAAATATGACAGAAGCAATTAAAATGCTTTGGTGTGCACTTGCACACCATATGCAGATTAGACAACAAAAAGAAATCAAACAACCATAAAAGCAAAAAAACCAAACCAAAAAGCAAATGCAAGTAACATCTGAATGCAAATTTTAAGGCAGTATTTAATAGCTCTTCAAGACTCTTCCAAATAATGCTTTTCAGCCATTTTTCCACAAAAAAGTACCAAGCACTATAATTTTCCTGTGAAGACAAGCTCTCATTGACATTTCACTGACATAAATAGGAAGACATGTTGTTATGAACAAAAGAATAAAATTTAAGCTTCTGGGGAACATAGTTTGCAACATATATACAAGGTTAAATGTTGTTGGTACAAGTAACAACTTGTAATTAGAAATGTTGTTAACAATGTATGTATGAGGTTGGATGTTGTTGATACAAGTACCAGGTTGTGATTGGACATGTAGTTAACAGTGTATGTACAGGGTTAGGTGTTGTGGGTGCAAGTAATGTTAGTTATGTTAAAACTCAGTACTGTTGTGCATTCATAAAAGGGGAGTGGAACTGGGGTAGGAGATGCCAATCTTTGTGGAGGGGGCAGAGAAGCTTCCAGAAGTATAGCATCGTGGAGCACAGCCACAGCTTGGATCAAGATTGGAAGCAAGACCAACCAATAGGAGGCGAGAATCCCAAAACAATTGGCCGAGATTGCACTAACTTATGGGCTAATCAGCGACGGAGAAATAGACCTATCACAGCACGGATCCTGAGCGGATCCTGGGCGCCCCAGTCAGGAGACAAGAGAGAGGCTTTAAAAGGCCCGGGGTCTTTCCTTGGAGCTGGTTTCCTTGGACACACCCCTAGGTTACACTTACTAAGTTGTTGAAACAGTCTCCGGACTAGCTGGAGGCTTTTGCTTCCAGTTGTTCAGCTTGTAATAAACAGTCTTACTAGTGTTTAATTAACTGGCCTCCTTTTTTATTACTTAAAAGTTTTCTTTGTAAGCCTGTCCACAACATGTAACAATGTATTAATAGTTTTAATGACAAAAAAACCCCTGCAATTCTGCACTTGGACTGTAAGGTTCAAGCTTCTCCTATATCTAAGATTTTTCTTTGGTTTGGGGTGGGTGGTTTAGGGTTCAAGATTGAAGAACAGCATCAATGAAAGCCTGAGGTCCACAAAATACACCCATGCACACACACACAGACACTTCGGCACTCCTAGGTCATGGGGAACTTGAGCACTTTTGCACCGTGACACGATTTATTTCCACACCTACACAAGAAAATATCAGACACACTGAGGCCCACAGAGCCGGTCAGTGCAATAAGCAAGCCTTGTTTTAATTAGAATCTTCTTTGAACACACTCAGGTGTCACTGACGCTTTTGCCAACACACCAGACTGTGGGAGGAGCGTTTACCTTTCATGGCTTCCTTGCGCTGTAGTTTGTAGGTTTCCTTGCCGCGGCAGAGGCGGTAAATAAAGAATCCCAGCTGATCCACATTTTCAATGCGATCAGTAA
The DNA here is from genome assembly GCF_048771995.1 of Taeniopygia guttata. Classification (NCBI taxonomy): domain Eukaryota; kingdom Metazoa; phylum Chordata; class Aves; order Passeriformes; family Estrildidae; genus Taeniopygia; species Taeniopygia guttata. Next base: position 60,585,555 of record NC_133024.1, on the reverse strand, counting down.
CAATCATCTGCTCATGAATCAAATAGGACTGAGGCAAGTATGTTCCAGCCTGTTGAACAAAAACATAACAGCTCTGTCATCTCTTCACGGTCTGAGTACACAAGAAACACTTTGCAGTGTTTTTATTCAACGTATCTTCAAATTATTTCAAAATATGTATTATCCACTGACTTTTCTTCTAAATGTGCAAACTTTACCACAGTACAGAAACATGTAACAATTGCATGCAAAAAGGTCACAAAACTTCCATTGCTGCAAACATCCACTGCTGTCCTGCTACAGTAACATCAGCCTTCAGCATTTTTTCAGGTATTTTTTTTTCTAGGGGTACCCACTGTCACAGGCCAGTTCTGAAATGATCATCCAAAGTTTTCTCTTTATTAGCAACAGCCCACCAGACCTCAGTGAGAACAACTCCCAAGCAGGAGTTGGCAGAACCAAGATCCACATGGAGATACTCCAGCTAATGAAGCAGATCAGCTGCAGTATAGTCCAGATACAGTCCATGGGGTTGGGAAGCCTTGAACTTCTTCACAGCATGGGTCACTGCTCTCAAACCAAAGCCAAGACGAGACCATCTATCCCTTCAAGTTATTATGTCAACTCCCACAGTTGTTTATGTGGGAGTTTGTATGTTTATTACAAAGCCAAAGTGGGACATCAGGTGTTTCAAGGCAATATACTGAAAAAGGAGAGAGCCCCGATGACATACAAAGGCTTCCCAAGTCCCTCCAGTAATATTCTGCCACAGATGAAATAATGGAGGAATCTGGCTCTGTGCACACCTCACTGTACATGGCTGAAGATACACAGACTTAGCTGCCAGCCAGTTTTCTAATACCACTACAATTAAATAATCATCAATTTTTTAAAATACTAGGAAATCTCGCTAAGAGTGGTTCTAATCTATAGCAGTGTAAAGAAGGTATTCCTTGCTTAAAAAAAAAAAAAAAGATCAGTTATTGTGAAAACAAATTAAGATTCTGTTGTGAAAGACCCTGTATTTTTTACTGACAATAAACAACTTGAAATTTCTGCTGTGAAACAAGATCATCCTTTCAGTTCCACTGACATGTTGAGAAGCTGAATAAATGCTATTATTCCCAGTAAAGAAAGGTCTGCATAAAATTCACTTTAAATTTTGCATGAATGAATAAACTATGAATATTTTCTTCAATATTGTGCTTTGCAAGCCCATGGAAAACAACAGCAACTTTTTTTTCCTGTAAGTAACAGCTTAGCAAACATCACTCTCCCAAATTATCCCACTCATTATTTTGTAATTAAATCCTGCAGATTACTGCATCTTAACTCCTGGTCTGTCGAATCTCAGGAAGGAGCCCTGAAGGGAGTGGCAGAGCACAGCAGCAGTGCAGGGCACTGGCAGGGTGGGCAGCAGTGCTGAGGACTTGGGGGGCAGCCTGCAAGCACACTCCTGGGCTCATGCCCTCCAAACAGGACCTCCCAGCCCACCCTGCACTCAGCCTTCTCAATCCTCCCTGGGTGGGACAGGAGGAGAGGAAACTCAGTGCAGGAATCTCCTCTGCCCAGCTGCTGCAGGAGCAATTACCCATCACTGGGATACAGCATAGCCACAAATACCATTTTTGAGACATCCTGTGCACTGTCTACAGTTAAAATTAGCCAGTTGGCTCAGCAGCAGGAACGAGGTGGATGAGCAAATATATCTGGGTTTCAGTTCTGTTTCCCAAAGAAACAAAGGAGGCCTTTCATGTCTGCACATTGAAGCCAACTGTATCAATATACAGAAATGTGGAACTTTAAGCTAAAATTATAGAGTTTCTTAAACACCAGAACAGCCCATGTTCCTCCATGTACATAAAATACCCTCTGCATGTATTTAGAGCTCATTTTAGTGAAACCAACACACTAAGTTAATACCTTTTTTTTTTTTTTTTTTTTTTTTTTTTTTGCTGGTCCAACCAGTATGACTGCAGGACAGTATTTACTCACTTTATGTATCTGCAGCATCGTTTTCCAGATTCCAGTTACAAACCTTTAGCCTGATTTTCTGTGACATCAAATGCCCACAGCTTTTTGTTAATACAATAAGAATTAAGCAGATGTCTCATAAAATTAGGGCACCCACTGTTGGGGACAATGATCAAAACTGTTTGCTTTTGCACAGATTTGCAGTTAAATGTGTGATGCCTGGTTATCCTCTTACTTGTAAACCAAGCACATTTGATTCAGTGCTAATGACAAACTAGGAAATTAACAGATTTTAATGGTGGAATTTGTGTGATCTAAAAATGGAAAGAAAACAGCACAGACAAAGTTAAAAAAATTGGGGTTACTGAGTTTTACAGACACCACATTATCCTTATGTACAGGAAATGAAAATGCGGTTAAATAGCCAGTCTCAAAATAGGAAGCAAAAAAGCAGCAAAGGACTTACTTGTAGAAACTTTTCATATTATATTTATTTATACATACAAACCACTCAGAAATGGCTAAAATGTTTCCTGGTATCCTAATTCCAAAGCCTTTTTTGAAAAATACAGACCGAGAGATGATGTAACTGTTCTGAAGTTACAAAAGCCCAGTAAAATATTAAAACATTCTCCCCAAATCTTAGACATCAGCTTAGACATCAGCTCTCTTCCCTACTCGACTATTTTGCTGTTCTGTGAAGAAATCACAAGGCCAGAACCCAAGGTAAATACTATTTAAATCTTCAATTGAAAGCATACATTATATAAAGTGCACAGCAGATCCAACACATCTCATGTTGGATCCCCACAAGCCACTGGATCAAAGCGGGGGCCAGCCCTAGGCTCTAAACAATGCCACTGTTAAAAACATTTCCCAGCCTTATCTACTCCATGCCTCCCAGCAAACCAGTCTTAGTCCAGTGCACACATGCTTTATAGAAACTTCATTCACAATGGATTATAAATTAAAAAACACAGAGTACTATCAAAGAGTCCAGCTACACCACATTTACATGGTTTTGTCAGTCAAATTTATAGCATTGAAGAATATCAGATTTTTTTGCCTTCATTCTGAATTAATGATTCCTTCATGATTGTAGATCATTGTCTAAGTAGGTTACAGACTTATTTTCTCTTCGCAAAGATCTCTAGTGATCATGCGCCTTTTGTGAATGTCACAGTTCTGCAGAACGGAAAAAACCCAAACTTCGACTTGTTCCTGTCTTAAGAACAAATTACTTGTGATTTAATCATACCTTAATATTGATGAGCAGCTCCAGGAAATTTTTTGGTGGCATAACAACTGAAGTGTTCAGAGGAATCACATAGCACTTATCCAGGCTAAGGTCAAGATAGGCAGTGAGTCTCTGTTGAAAAAACATTTATTTTAATTAAAATAACAAGAAGATGAGAAAACTGACAAACAGATGTTGCTGAACTGCTATTGCCTTGTACTGTTCTTCAAATTAATCTTTTGTTCACTGTAAAGTCTGTCCAGCAAACTCCAATCTTAAGGCAACTAAAAGCACAAAGGGCAGCCTTGATGAGAGTTTATATTTTCGACGGGGATTTGGGCAAGACAGCAGGCAATGAGGAGCTCAAATGTACCAAGCAAGGAAAGTACAAAGGTGTATCTAAACTGTTATGGAAACAAGTACAGCATTCATTTATGGCTAGTGCCTTCATTGTGAAACAACAAGGATAAAATCTGGCTCTAATCTTCATGCTTTTATATTTTGTTGTAGTTTAAAGAGGAAATGCTGCTCTACGAACAAAACACAGAAAGAAAATACGATTGCTACAGATAATACAACAAAAGTAATTTTAGGTTTAAAAATATGACTGACTTGCGAGGTTAATGATTATTCATAGTTGAATTATTAACTTTATACAGTACCTGAATGGCAGTATTTGCCACTATTTGATAAAAAGCTCAGGGAATTACCCTGATGAATCCTGTAGCCCTGTTCACTGATGTGTGTTTTACTGCACCTGTTCTTGCTAAAGAGGACGCAATGTCTAGCTGCTGAAAGCTCTGAGGCTGTGTATGTATATAAAATACTGAGCACCAGGGGCCCAACAGATGAAATAATGCCAGGACAGCAATCATCAGTGCAGCTAATCTCACTACATGGAGCATATGCTGTATCTATGACAAATGACCCTTGCACTGACCTTTAGAGGAAAGCCTTTAACTTATTAAATAAAAGAGTAAATTTTTAATATTATATTGTTCTTACTTGCTTCTTAGATGCTGCTTTCTTTTTCCATTTTCTAGTTTTCTCTCTTTAGAATCTTTATTCTAACTCTTAACAGAAGGTCCCTAAATATATTCTGAAATGTTATTTCAATTACGTAGTTTGAGCAAGCAGTGTTTTCCTCCAAATCTGGCTATGAATATTTGACAGATAGCACTTTAAACTCTGAAGTTTGCATAAAAAATAGGACACTTCCCTATTCTTTTTCAGCTTAGCTTAAAAAAAGCTGTTCAGTGAAGTTTTCAAATGTTCAGAGGTTTAGCTTCCTGAAAACCAGCTGTACAACATTTCACTGCCATCAGACAGCTCCAACCATGCTGCTGCAGAAAAGGAAGGCTTCTAATTGTTTTACAGATGCTCTTAACACTGAGAGCTGTAGGCCTGTCAAGTGCCTTAACAGAATTTTATTACCATGATTCCTATCAATCAAGTTTGTATCTCCAAAAAAACGAAGATAGCTTTGAAACCCTAGTTCAGTGCCTCTAGGAATTGCAGTAGCCTGTGGTGCACAAAGAAATTAAACTTTGGCTTCCTGTGGCATCTGGAAAATGAGCTGTCTTCCATAGTCCTTCTCCTTCTGCTGCTGCTTTGGAGGTTTGAGCCATGCTAGGAGAGCACCTCTAGGAGTGTTTGAACACACCCAGTGACATCAGATGCAATCAGCCCCTACAAGCTGATGTCAAAGCTACCTCAGCCCTTTCCAAACTTCTCTTGGCAATCACAGCAGTTGGTCAAATTCTGGCTCAGTTGACTCAGCAGATCAAGAACAATATTCTCTTTAGTTTCTCATACTAAGGAGAGCAAATAGAGCCAAGATTTTTCCCTTTCCAAAAACAGAACTGCATTTGCAAATGGTGGTTTGCACACTACCTGATGATGACTACATTCTGCTGTACTTTATGCCTAGTTAATAATTGCTTGCAGCCTGCTGCTGATCAAAACATTTCTGCTGCCTCCTCTACCCCTCTGCTTTCCCCCACCATAATAAGTGAGTATATTTATCAGGATGACTGAGAGGGAACATTTTTCAAGTTTTAAATGCTTTCAACTTCTTCAGACATATTTCTTACCCGGTGGAAGTCGTGGACGATATCAGCAGGATCGCTATCAGCAAATTCAGGGACTGGCACACTGATAAACTCAACATCTTCCTCCTCCAGGATCTGAATATTTTGCTCAATTGTGTGGTAGCGAGCAGTCTGAGCCTCTGCCCCAGGCTCAGGTAAACTTAAGCCATCTTCAATGTACTTTATTCCACAGAAATACACACCACCCTGCTAAAAATAGTAAACAGCCCAGCAACAAAATATCAGTAATGTAGAAGTTTAAAAGTAATACTCTCTGAAGAAGAACTTGTCAGACTAAATGAAATTTTTTGCCTTTGCTTCATACACCAAAGCAGGAGCCAGTTGCTGTCTACAACAAGTCAAGGCTAAAACCTCAATTACACTCAACCCAGAGGGAGCTCTTAGCTTGAATTCAAGGAAAACAGGATTCCATAAAGCAGGTTCGTAAAATCCAGTCTTCCGTGTATTTTTAGAAAGACAATGAAGTTCCTACATCTATATGCATTCTTCTTCTTCTTCTTCTTCTTCTTCTTATTATTATTATTATTATTATTATTAAATTATGATCTAACTGTTGGTAAAATTATTAATAAAAACATTAAAACTGGTTGTCCAAATCACCTTTAAAAAGCAAGTCTAACTCTAAATTTGGTCCTGCTTGTAGCAGAGCGTTGGACTAGATGACATCAAGACTTTCCTTCCAAACTCAATTATTCTGTGAAGTTGCTTAGTTTTACAGGACTTCAAGAGTCTTGAAAGTCAGTTTCTAAAATAATTTTTGAACAGTTTTAAGAGACAAAAAGGTAAAAAGAGAAATTGAAATAATCGATTTGTGTCCTGCCACAGTACATATGGCAGCTATCTAAGTGAAGTGCAAAATACAGTTCTGGAGTCAGAGGAAGTCATGTACCAAATTTACACACCAAATAGTTTTAGAAATATGGAACTCTGCATATGCACGTGCCATCAATTTAAAATTTTACACTGAAAATGTGTCTTCAGTGCAATGCCAGCTCAATTCCTGAATATTTATTTTAATGCAGATCTGACTCATAAACAAGCAGCACAGGTTTGAACTAAATGGCACTTTCAATTTCATCTCACTGGCAGGTGAAAGGTGGAGTATCCAATGCTAAGCACGGGTGAAATGTGCATTAAAAATGCAACCAACCTTCAGCTCCTCATCTCATTAATCCACCCACCAGGATAAGCTGGGCTGTTTAAGCAGCATTGTTCACAACACTACTTATCCCCTGTAAACTTGGTTAATGTGATAGCCAAATAGACTACAAACTGCAAGTTCAGCTAGAATTTCCCAAGTTTAATCACTTGGCTTTCCACATTAGCAGCTAGAAAAGAGGGGGAAAAGTAACAGTCCTGCTATCAGGGACAAGAACATGATTTTTTGTATTATAATTAGGTGCTCAAACTAGTGGGCTAGAGAGATTCATGTTTTGCTTACCCTCTCCCTTTCTGGCTCTGTGATCTTGCAACCCCAGCAGTTTCTGAAGCAGGGAGGGTGTGCTCCCACCACTTGGGCAACAGCACATCCAGCACTGCCCAGTGACAACTCCCCCCAAGGGAGACATTATTTAACTCAGATCTCCAATGTTTCAGGTAAATGCTCCATTTCCCAGGCACTGCTGCCTTCACAGAGCTCCTCTTGCAGCAGTGCTATTTGTTAAAAGACTGAAAATACATTTTGTTAGAGGTCTAATCTTGTCAGTGTGGATTAGACTTGACAGGGCATGTTTAAACCACACTGACTGTGCTTTTCTCCAGTCCCCTGCAGGGCCCATATTTCTTATCCGTGTGGAGGCTAGGGAAGGGGAGAGTTGCCACAGTGCTTTCACAAGCAGCTCCTTTCCTGTACATTAGCAGTGCTCATGTGTTAGGAAACCTGGGATCAAATAAGGAGGCTTTCAAGGGGTTAATCCAACTCCTGTATTTGGCACTTTGAAAGAGAAAAGAGAGTAGATAAAAATCTGGGACACCACTGGGGCTCCTAAACCCAAGTCCTATTTAGATACAATCTTTTCTCTGCAAAGTGAGGTTTTCAAAACTGTTGCTCTCTTTTATTTGCCAGGTTCACTCCTGCCCTCCTCTGCTGATTGGTAACTTCAGAGAAGGCAAAACTCTGGCCTTTGGAAAACATGAAGTTTTGGAAAGAAAAAAATAGTTTGCTTCCTTTGGTTTAGTCTGTTCCTCCTCTTCTAAATGTAACACAAAAAGAACAGTCTGTTGATCCTCTTCCCACAGAGAAAAACAGCCCTCTCATAATGAGTGTGTGACTTACCTGGAATGCAAAATATTTGTACAGATAGGCACCACCCAGGAACACACCAGCCAGCATAAAGGCCAATCCAAAGCACATGCACCAGCACCAGGCCCTTCTCTGTCCAACAGGCACAGCATCCTCAGGGTCCTGCAAGGCATCAGAGAGGGACCTTCAACACACAGTTCCCGAGGCAGGTAAGAGAGCAGATACTTCAGGCTCAGCAAATACAAACACTGCAGCCACCAGAAAAGGCTGTATGCACTTTAGCACAAGTGTTTAGAAAATGACCGTATTTGGTAAAATTTAAAACAAATCTATTTAAGTTTAGTAAAACTTGTACTCTTAACGCCATCATCACTGACTAAATCAGCCGGCTTAAGAGAAAAATACAACAAAATCTCCTGAGATACCTAATAATGCACACTGAGTCACTTCCCAGGTTGCAGACAGAAAAATATGCATTCTCAGGCAACAGCAGATCGAGGAAGTAAACTCAGAGAGGTCAGATTCTGTTTTACCTTAGTATATGCAACATAAGTGAACTCAAAAAACCAACAAAGATCAAAGGCAGTAACAGCAACAAAATATATCCTTTCCTATGTTGTTCCACCAGAACAAAACAGTCTTTACCACAGCTTGGCTGGCAGAATAGTGAGGGTGGGAATTAAAAAAATATATAAAGATGCTTTGTAAGATGTTGTTAAGGAAGCTTTCTGCTCTATCTGCTGTTCTGTAATACTGAAGGAATGACAGGATGTTTCCCCTTTAGGGCACTAGTTTGCATAACCATGCTGTCCCCACAGGCATTCTAAGCAATAAACTTTTGCTGCTTGCAAAATCTTTCCTCTATCAGCCACATTACAATGCTCCTTCCTCCCCCAAGCATTTGCGTAACTCATACACAAAGTAAAAAATATAATAATAATAATAATAATAATAATAATAATAATAATAATAATAATAACACTTTTAAAATCCAACTTTGAACTACCCTGTTCCAAGCCTGGATAATCCTGGGAAAACATCTGAATTCAAATAAATACAAAGAAATTCATTACCCCTTTGCAACCACAAAACAATAACGTAGAGGGGTAACCAGGGCAAAATCATTATGACTGAATGAACAAAAAACACCAAACAAGAAAACTGAGGAAGAGCAGGACAGAAGTGCTTGAGAAGGCTTTGACAGCCATAGTTGGCCAGTGTTCTGTCTGATGTGTTGGGTCTTTTTGCTGCATTTGCTAATTAAGATGACACATCACTTGAGCAAAGGTATGGGTAGAGTACCCAGTGCCAGGCCCAGTTAGGAAGGAATTCCCCTTATCTGGCTGAATCAAGTCTGACACCAAATGGAAAGGGGACCTCCCTGTAAAAGGTAGGAGAAAGTGGCACTTCCTGGGAATGAGTCAGCTATCCCAGAGAAGGGTAAGTAGCATTTTGGAGGGACTTAATTCTTTTCACTGATTACAGAGGGCAATTCCTTGGTTAACAAAGTAGGTACCTAATTCATATGCAGCTAAAATTAAGTGACATGAAACCCACCTTTACAGTACACTGCAATTACCTTTCATACAGAAGTTGCAATGCAGCTTCTTTTCCAGGCAATGGCTGCCAAAATCTGATTCAGAAATATTTAGAGTCAAACTGAAGATATTTCACACATTTTATTTTATTTTACCTTGCTAAATACCATAGTAAATCAGATTGTGAAATCTCCATCTTTGGAGGTTTTCAAGACTCAACTACAGAAAGCCATGGCTAATCTTGCTTTGGCAACCATCCTGTTTCTAAAGGGAGGCTGCAGCAGATGACTTCCAGAGGCCCCTTCAAACCAACATTTCTGGAATACATTACAAGGCAAAGTGAAATCAGCAAAATAACATTCGCTGTGGACTGAAAAGATACAATGTAAAGACCAGAAACAATTTTTTTACACTTTTAGAATACCAATTATTTAAGGAATTCAGTGTAAAAAATGACAGGATTACCAGCTGCCTGATTTTTAACCTGGCTCTTTGCAAAGACTGAGACTAGGACATAATACCCGCGCTAATCTAATTAACTCTCAGGTCACGTTGAGAGTCACTGTGGATTCTTCTATAAATCATCTCAATTATAAATCTAAACCAGGTAAACCAAGGATTTTTATTTTTATGTTGCCCTGTATCATTAGGTAACTATTTCCCTAGATATTTCAAAGCATACAGGACACCTGATTGAAACTTTTTGTAATAGTTGTCACTTAAACCCTTCCAAGTTAATGCCAGAAAAAGGGATAGTAAACTGCCTCTGGGATACAATATCAAAATATTCCCTAGTGAAGAATATAAAGAGTATCTTTATTCTTTCTTAGACCTGCTTTCATCCCCCACACCTTTTTAATTTCAACCAGAATTAATCCATTAATGGAATAAATGCCTCTTCCATTGTTTTAATTATTTTTTAAGTCCAGAAAGACTAAGAAAACATGCACCTGAGAAATGGTGAGGAAGGTACACAGAGTATGAACACCTACCTGGAAATGGGGGTTAATGTCAGATCAATTTTCCGCAAGCCACCAAAATAATCAGAAAAAAAGAAAGTAACTTTTACTCTGTAACCATACTAGGAGAAACCTGAAGGACAAGTTTATCAGTATTCCACCTTAAATAATTTTGCTTTGATATATGAGATGACAGATGTAAACAACCAGTTTAATACAAATCTTTTATCCTCTACCACCAGCTAAAGGCTATCATTATTATTTCTGAAGGTGTCCCTTGTGGTGGCACATTAAGCTATTTTGTATTTGTAGCTGCCTATCATTGATTTGTCCCCAGCCTACCAAAAACAGCCCATTAAATTCAGAGGATGAGTTCAAGCCCAGTTTAGGCTCCTGCTTAGGAGAGTGAATGAAAGCACAGGTAGAACCTGAAACTGACAACACTGAAAAGATTTATGCAACTGAAAGAGAACAAAGAACTGGTTTCCTAGCCTGAAAACTAAGTACATTGTCAAGCAGTTTAAAACCAGCTTAAATTAAAATGTTATAAATAATTTACTGAAACCAAATTACATATGTAGCTGACCCATGACTAAGCTCTCTAAGCTTTTTTATTGTTGCTATAACAGCTTCGTTTGGGCTGTATTGACCCAAAAGAATAATTTGTCCCTTGCTATAAAAATCTGACCCTCTGCACTGCAAAAGAAGGAAGTGCAATAGATGCTCAACCTCCTTCTAGGTGACTCATGTTCTGAAAAAAACCCATTAAGTGAAAGCAGATCCCCACTAAGAGGGACAGTGCTGAATTAGCGCTTCTCCCCCATATAGTTACAGCTGCACTTTGTTCCCCGGCAGCAGCGCTGACTTCTGAAGCCAGAGCACAACATGAGTCTGCAGCCTCAATGACTAATTTTTCTCTAGGCCAGCTTTCTACTGCCAGAGGTATCTCACAAAAGAAAGCATCATCTACTTGAGTTGAACACTGACCTCTAAAAATACGCCTCTCTACTTCTGTGAGCAGTGATAAATGATTACTGTTCTGGTCCCTTTCTTTCCTCTCTTCTGCTTCATCCCTGTTCCATGTACTTTCAACTCTCTAGTGAATCCTCAGCCTTAAAGTGATGCCACACAAATCATCTCTGATGCAAAATGCCTTAAGAGGAACTGGATGCAGGCCCAAAACTGGCTTGTTTCCCTTGATTGTTCTAATTGGAAAACATTTGATTAGCCTATTTCCCATGGATAAGACATGAAACAGAAGCATCTCTCTGCCTCTTGTAACCTAAATTCTACAGTGTTGAAAATAAATGGTTCAGGACTTCCCAACCTGAATAGCATCAAGCTCTGCAGTAACAATTTCCTTTCAGATAGAAAACAAGTATTAAATTCTCTATTATTTGAGACTAGCAAGATTCAAATCTAGAGTCTTCTCATAAAGAAGTGATAAGATGACCGTAGTTTTCAGAACAGGTCCCTTCATTGGTGACCACTGCAGTAAATGTAAAAATGCTCTCTGCCTTCTTACTAAAACCATGAAACACTTCTCAGATAGGCACATGATACCACCAACTACTTATCAGAACACTCTCAACTACAGAGAGATGTGCACAAGAAGATTTTTATGACAATTAGCATTTACTGTTCTGCAGTAAATTAAAAAAAGAATAAGTTAATAACCCCATAAACTTGCAAACAGTAGCAGTTATTAAGGGCTAGAGGCCATATATTCTCTTGCTCTTTTCAGTTCAATTTTAATGCTACCTTTTTTTTCCTTTAATAAATGCTGTATTTTAGAATGGTCAAATTCATGTTTGGGGTAATATCACAAATGTATTCTAAGAAGCTCCAATGCTGAGCCACAAATGTGTATAATTAGACTTGATAATTACTTAGATTTTCCCCTTGTGGCTTTTTGTACATAGTGAAATATAATTGCTTTAACATTATAAAAGTAAAGCAGTCTATAAACTTACAAGGCATATGTCTAGTACATATTAAAATGAGTGAGAACATTATCAGACCTTGTTCCTTTGCAGAAATTAAGGACACATCTATCTAAACCAAATATGACGGACAACATGCTGTGAGAAGTCCAGAATACTGTATGACTGCTGGATAGCTATGCAAAAGATAATGTCCCAAATTTAAAATAGATAAGATAGCAATAAAAATAATTATGGGAGGGAGAAATGTCTTTTGGAATGAACAGTCTTTGATCCACAGAGAAACCAGATGCAGAGCATTACTGAGTATTACAAACATTACTAAAAATGTCTGCAGCATAACACACAAAACATCCATAATTACGCTTGTGAGAATAACATCTATTACATATACACAAACACATATATAAAAGCTTACAGTTTACATGGGTAGAACTGGCTGGGAGCTGTTCAGAACAGTTTTTCCTCCAAGGTCCTCTGTGTGCCACTTAGGTCACGTGGATGGACAGAACACAGTGGGACAGACCGAGTTTCCTGAAGGCAAATATTGACCAACTGCAGCCTTAATTAGTGGAGCGGGAAGAAGGGAAGTTAATGATGACTCCCTAGAAGTGTTTTTTTAATGAGAGAAGCTAAAAAGTCTTTAAATAAAATACTGACCAATGGCTGTACAAACTGAATTCTGTTGGTCAGGCTCGACTGCTCTGACTTGTAAATATGACATCTGTAGGAAATCCTCACAAAAGAAAGTCAATTTAAAATGAACTTAATTTAGAAGGAGCTCTGCATTCCTTCAATGGTATTCCTGCCTGAAGTCTGCTCCAAGCCTTGTATTCTATTTATTGCTTGCTGCAGATGGGAAATTAAGGCAGGCTTTTGCAAGACTCCTCACTTGGCAGATGCTACGAATCTGGAAGGCGATCATACTGATCTGCCTCTAAAACAGCAATTCTATGCTTACTAATAAAGTTAAATTTAAATTTTAAGTGCAATAATCTTTTAACTTTCTAGTTAGAAAAAAACACTCTGCATACAACAGATGCTTCAGAGATTTCTCGCTTGTCCAGGAAACAAGCTATAGCTGTTTATCTGCAGTTGATACCTGAACATTGCAAGTGCCAACACTGCCAGCTCTGCCAGTTCTTCTGTCATGATGGACAGAGACTTGTCCATCTGACCAAATGCTCTCTGCCTAAAGAACAACATAAAACATGACCTTAGTTGTGCTGCTGTTCACTGTAGTCACATAGCCTGAATAACCAAGGAGATAAATCAATTAGAATCTATTAGGCAGTTGGTACTATTAACCTCTTCTTCTATTTCTTGTATCTGTATATGGTCTTTGAAATAGTATAGTAAATACAAAATCTTTTAGACAGCACTAGGAAATCCAGAAGTAAGAAGAAACTAAATTTGAGGAGCTTTACAAGTTCAAAGTCCAAGGTTGTTTTAATTGCTTGAATGTTATCTTTGATGAAATAATGGGGGAATTGTATTAAAACATACAGTGTCTGTCAAATGACTCATTTCATTGTCCAAACATCGTAACTATAACAGAATAAAAACAACAGTATAAGCAGTCAGCTCAAGATCATCTTAAAAGGGGAATGAGGGCTGGTGGGTAGGAAGGTAGCTACAGCTGCATGTACTGAGAGAGACAGAGATGAAAAGAGAACAAAAACTGGAAAACAGGCAAGAGTAGGGGAGCAACAAATAAAACTCAGAAACATGTTGGAACATGAAAAATTCAAATTTTCTGCAGGAAGTAAAAGAAAATTACAACTGTAAAGTGAATGTTAAGGACAGGAATCTGCAGTTCATCCACAGCTCTGTGATAGAGGGACAGCAAAAGAAGCATGTCCTGAAGAGTAATCCACAACTCCTAACCAACATGAGTAATCATGATTTACCTAAACACTGCCTTCATTTCTGAGATAAGAGTCTACAAAACCTGATGGCAGTCAACAATTAAAGACTCTTTACTTTTATTCTCCGGTAAAGAAATGGGTAAAGAAGGAAAAAGCATGTAACTACTCAAATTGCTGTTTTGGTTAAATTTTGGAGTAGCATTAAGATGAGTCATTGTTAGCTGTGGTCTTACATGGACTAGAAGGTGACAGGGTACTTAAATGGCCTGAAAGTTGTATTTTTAAACCAGGCAAAGACTTCTTTTAGGGTGATTCACCTGCTCTTTTGGCTATATCCTCATCTCAGGCTGTCTACAGCAAGTGTACAACTAACCACACACTGTATTTGACTGTTTTCTTCAAGCAGTGTTCCCCATATTGTTCCTCTTCTCTGTCCAGTTTCAAGACCTACCAGCTTCCTTCTCTGGGCACTTATCCTATGTCTATGCCGCCTGTATCTTTCCCCACCCAAAGCAGAGCTCTCTGGTATCTGCCACACGCAGAGTAACTGGGCACATCTTATCTCCATTTCCTCCCATCACCATTGCCCCAAGATAAAGCACTCATCACCACGCTCTGGTGAAGAGGAGCTGGGCTACGGCCACAGCACTTTGGTTTGCCACATCAACCAGCAGGGCACTCCTGTGGCTCTTGGCCTGCAAACTGTCAGGGCAAGGACTGCCCTCCTAGGACTTCTTCTGTACAGGACATAAATATCATCTTATACTCCTACTGAACATGACAAAACACTTCTTTTACTGCATGGCACCAAACACTGGCACAGCTTGCCCAGGGAGATTGTAGAACCTTCCATCCTTGGAGATACTCAGAAGCTGACTGGAGATTGTCCCAAGAAACCAGCTGCAGGTGGTCCTGCTAGAGCAGGGGAGTTGGCCCAGATGACCTCCAATGCCAGCCATTCTGCGATACACATCTGCAGTTTTTAAGTAACACTAATACTATAGCAGATGAAGTAACTCTAACCACTTGCTTCATTTAAGAAAAAAAACATATCAGACTTCCAGGAGCGCTGGGTCTGTGCTAGACAAGTAATAAAGTTCCACACATCCTTTACTTCACTTTGGAGTTTTATGGTTCTTCTGCCTTCTCCCCACTCCCTGCCATGAAAACTTCAACAAAACCTACAACATTTGGAAAATGTCTTACCTCTAAATGTCTGGATGCTCAGGGTGGAAATCAGGTTTATTTAGGAAATATATTAATGTTGCTGAATTTCTCTACATATTTTCATAAACCGGAATGATGGAAATTTGTTCTGCATTCCACACTTAGTTTTTTCACATATTTAAAGGAGAGAGAAGTGTTCTGGTGCAAGTTTGCAAGTGATAGACCAAAACAGGTAGGTGGAAAGCTTGCACAGGTATCTGGCAAGAAGGATTAATTTTTAAAACAAAATCCCTCAAGCCTAAGAAGTCATAGGGACATTCTTCAGAATGCACTTTGCTTTCAGAAAACAAAACCACAACACTCTTTATAGTTACAGCATACTGAACATGGCATTTCATTAAACTGTCCAATTTTTTAAATGCTTCATTTTTAAACATTGCCAAAATAAACCCTTTACCCACCTGCACTTTTTGACCTACAACTGACTTACATTCTACCATACTCACAAAAACTACACTAAATCAATCCATAACTTTAATGAAGTATTTCTTTCATCTTTATCCTGAATGAGATCAGTGTTTGAAAACAGGAACTTAGAAGGTTCCTATTCCACTTTAAATGGATCAATACTAAATTATCTCTTTGACCTTGATTGTTTCAGCCCCTGTTTCTCCCTTACCCTGCTCACTTATATCTGAAATTTCTTTTTTCCTATGACTGCCTGATTCTCAGACATCAGTGTGATGGAACGCTATGTGAATTTAACCTAGATTTCTCTTAAGGCTATTTTCCCAAGTGGCATTGACTCTTTCACCCAAGAGATCTCATTAGCATGCACATATGCACCACTGAGCCTCGGAATTTAATAACTATTCCCAGTTCAGCCACAGATGGTATGTCATCTCAAACAAGTTACAAAGGCTGTGTCTCAGTTTCTCTCAAAAGTAGAATCCAGCATCACAAAACCCACTTGTGAGGTCTGTAGACCTGCTTCAAAGGAGGGCAGACTCTGAAGCCTGTCTAGGTTGCTCAGGGCTCTTGACCAGTCAAGGTTTGAAAACCGCTAAGACTGACACTTCAAAGCTTCTCGGGTAATTTCCTCAGCAGCATTCAGTTCTCCTCAAGACTGAAAAATATTTTGCTTCTGTCAGTCAGAAGCTCTCTTTTTTAAATTTATGACCACTGTCTTTCCAGTCAGTTCCCCAGGCACTGGGAGATTGCTGTGAAGTCCTCCCTGCAGCAGTTTCATCTCTGGGTTGACCAAGCCCCACTCCCTTGGCCGCTCCTCACAGGGTGTAACCTCCAGCCTCTGACTATTGTGGTGGCCCCTGCTGGGCTTGCACCAGTTTGTTGCTGCCTTTTTTTGGATCAGAGATCCAGCCTTCAGTGATGTCAGCGACTAGTGTCCAGCTGACTGTCCACCAGAAGTCCTTGGTCTTTTTCAAGCAGAGCACCTTCCCAGCCAGGTGGTGCCCTGTGTATCCTGATGGCTGGGCTGAGTCCCCTCCAGGTACGGGATTTGGCATTTGCTATTTCCGAAACTCATGAGATTTTGTTCAGCCCATTACTGTAGTCTGTTGAGGCTCTTGTGAATGGCAGCCCTGTCCTCAAACACACACTCTGCTAATATATGTATTAGTGAATTAGAATGCAATAGTACCTGAACAGCAAGCACAGTTCTCTGAGTGGAAACCATTCTATATGCAAATACAGAATAGCATTTAATTGTAGCAGTTATGAGTATCAGCACAGGAGAGCTGACCGTGGAAGGCTGATGTTTAATTATGCCCTCTTTCTAGACAAAACTGTTGTAACAAACTGAAGGGCTTCAGTGCAATTAGACTATTCCAAGTCTGAAGTGGAGCACACTCTACTGCCCAGCACCTGGCAGCATCACACCCTGCAGGATCACAGACCAGGCCAACATTCAAACACCTCACCAAGAGCTTCCCAAAACTGCAAATCTTAGGCAAAATAACTCAGTGCACTGTGCAGCAGCCTCCGAGTCGTGTTTGGCCTCACAACCTTGCAAAGGCTGCTGCATTTTCAAATGTGTAATGGCAAGGGTTTTCTATTTCTGTGTAGGCTTTATCTTTTTAAATAAATAAATAAATAAATAAATAAGCAGGCCTTAGTGACTCAGCAACTGAGATCCACCCCAGAGATCACTGACCCCTCCCAGTTATGATCTCCCCAGCCTGCTCTTTTTTCATCATTCCACCATCTCGTTCTACCCACAGAAGAGCAGAAAGCTGCCATCAAAGCAGGAGTTTGCTGAAGACTAGGACAAAGACAACCACAAATTAACCAAGGACTTGCATCCAAGGAACTCTGCTCTTAAAATGCCTGTGGGTTTTATTTTTGTGTGTGTGTATATGTATGAAATTATATGTATTGCATACTTAATAATATATCAACTTTAGAAAAATATTTGTATACCCACACACACACACTGACACTACACAGAAAAGACAAACAAGATACCAATTTTATTTTCAAGATCTCTATAATAACTGTTGGACAAATATGACTTTGGCATTTTGTCATGATGAATTTTGTACAGCTGTTGCACAGAGGACCCTTGCTTGTAGATGACACATGGATCACTCAGGAAGGACCTAGTGCTTTTCTGTACGCCCGTTATGGCCCAAACCCTACTTAGATCACATGATGTCTGCACAAAACCATTTCTGACTTCATTGCAGAGCTCAGTCTTATTAATTATCTCATTCCTTTGGTTTACCACATCTGTAAAATCAGGACAGATATCCGAATTTTATAAATTAGCATGCTTTTCATCTGTAGATTCAAAGTAATTTCCACTGAGGATAAAAAGCAGTACATAAATAGTAAGAAAATGAATGTTGTATTATTCATACAGATCAGGAGACTAAAAGCAGATAATGCTAACCTTTGTCAATCATAGCACAAGAGAAGGAAGGGGAGAAAAGTTAGGGAAAAGCAAAAGGAATCTATGCAATAAGTAACAAAACACATAATTACTTATCCCAGCTGTAGTTAGATTTTTAAAATGTCATAATGTTTTTGGAAGTACAGAATAAAGAATATTTAAAATTACTAGGACTTAAAAATGCATTATTTGTGTTTGAAGGTATTTCCTGGGTGTCACAGAGAGGACTATTTTCTTTTTATGAAGATCTATCTGATGCCTGTAGCTACTGACTACTGGCTAGAAAATACATATAAAACTGACAAATATTCCAAAACCACAACTGCAGAACAGTTACCTGAAAACATTACTGGAGGTAAGTATGCTTACCATTCTTACATTCCCCCCACCCCAAAAACTATTAGCATCAACATTTACTAAAATGCTGATAAGAAAAAAAAAAAAAAAAAAGGAAAAAACCTACACAAATAACAAAGAAAATAAATCTGAAAATAGAAAATAATCTATAAAACCACAACTGGTAGGTTACATTTGCAACTTCAAACATTTCATTAAAATACTTAACAGAAGAAAAACACATATACACATTACATTTGAAATTAAACTTTCCTTGATGTTCACATGTTGGATTAAATATTCATTATAAGGGAATGAGTCAAAATCATTTCCCTTGAAAATACTGCTGATTCCAAGAAAATTTTCTTTCAAATGATTTTCACAGGAAAGCTCAGCTTTTAATTTTGATCCATATCTTCAGAAATTAACTAATTTAACTTGATCTTTCCCACTGAACGGAACTTTCATTTCAACAGCCTCTGTTTAAGTGGTATTCTTCATACTGCTATGCAACGTTAATAACTAAAACTTGTTTCTTGAGGCTTATCAAAAATAGTATTGCAGCACAGAAAGACTACGGTGAACATAAGAGAAGTACTTCTGGTATTTACTGCAAAGATACATTACAGTGCAGGATAGTTTTTCTAGATCCTGCACTAAATAAAGCATCACCTAATTAGAGACTTTTCTGTATTATGATATTAAGGGGGAAAAAAGCTCTCCAAATACATTTTTAGGGCAAGGGGTTTCAGCCAAGTAAAAGTCTGGGAAACTGAAGAGAAACTATTTAGAACTGTAGAAAGTATTCACGTTGTCTCTAGTCATCCCTGCACTGAGTTCACACGAGCTCTATGGTACAGCCATCAGCTCTTGCTCAGTCAGCCAAAAACATAAATTATACAAACAACTGATGAAGCAGTTATCACAAAGGTCTGGCAGAACACATCCTGTTTGAAACATTAAATGTAATTCTTCTGGGAAAGGGCTGTATTTCTCAACCAAAGCTTTGTATTGTTATTCAGGTCAGGAGGTTATGAGAGACAGAAAGGAAGTGAGATACCGAGCACTGACAGAACTCCTCTGTCCCACAGGTTCGTGCCCATTGCTGGGGGATGACACAAGCTCCTCCAGATCACATTTTGGATTTTGTAATTCCAGATCCCTAAACTCACTTTAAAATAGCAAGAGATTGTCAAAGGAGCACCACAAACTTTTAGAGATCTTGGTTTTTTAGTATTGTCTCAGTTGCTGGCAGCCTTTAAGGAACAGCTTTAGGAGCCAAAAGTCTCAAGGCCACAGTTACCCTATGCTCAGGAAGCTGCAGTACTTAACCAGCAGCACAAATTCATAATGTAAAAAAAAAATGCAGGGGAAGGTATCAGCCACAAGACTTCTTTTCTTAGGAGAAATCCCTCATTAAAAACACAAATTTTGTTCAATAAAACACAATTTACCCTAATTTATGTTTTTGGGTACCCATTCAAGTAAAATAACAGAATGAGCCCTGGGTACTCTTTGTGCCTGAAACAGGAGGGTTTTCATCTATGGTTTGGTGTATTTTCATTAAAATTTTAGCAACAGCTGGGAGAAGGGGGAGAGAATTTACTATGTTAGGATTTTTTACTTCTGGTCCTCTTTTAAATAATCATGTCTTAATCTTCACAATGCTCTGACAGATAGCAGAAGCCGGTTGGTTTAATGACCTAGTTGCATTACAGAAAATAGAGGAAAATACAAAAACTGCTCTTTCCCCAACAGCATCTGGTGTAAGGCCTATAGAAATTTGGCTGGAGAAAGCCTATAAAGGGAATATGGAAACTCCTGAAAGAAAAAAGAAATGAAAATCAAACAAAACAATCCTAAACTACCCAGCTACAGGGGCATTCCATAAAGTGTGAAAGTCTGCTTTCCTGACAGCAATATAATAAACAAATTGCTATTTTTTTAGTGGATACAGTAACTTTTGTATACATATATATGTATATAGATATGTAAAAAACTGTAAAGCTAATGCCTTTATTTCAGAAACATTTAACATCAATTACACAAAATCTGAGGGTTTTTCTACACAGCAAAATAGTGCTCACTAGTTGTTACTCAACAGTATTTTCTAGGTGGATCCCTTCCCTCTGTGTTAAAAAAGTCTATTTTAGTATGCTTTAGGCAAGCTTAAGCTAAAGAAGGCTAATTTTAAAGGTCAGAGTAATAATGTTCTTATAAGGAATAAATGCACAAAGCTGCTGCTTTTAAATTTCTTAACATTTACACTTTCACATTGAACTCTCTGCACATGCAGACCATTGTCCAATGGTCAGCCACAATATACATTTGTGAATCCACAGCTTCTGTGCACAAAGCTGCATGTGGTAAAGATGCACCATGTTGAGCAACCCAAAAAGATAAAAATAGTTTTAAAAGGTTGCCACTAAAGCTCACAGAAGGGAGCAACATCCTGAGTCAATGGGGGCACGAAGATTTTTGGGAAGGCTTAATCTACTGAATGGCCTTTATAAAATGTCTGAAGACTTCAGCTATGCTCAGAACCATCTTTGGCTCTCCAAAGATCTATTGTAGGGAGAAATGTTAAAAGACCACACATTGTTTGTTTGTTGGGAAACTGGGTCATAAAAAACCGTATTGTAAAGACAATGAGCAAAATGGAAAATGAAACGTGGCCTAAGACCCTTCACCAGGAGTATTCTATATTTTGGCTAAAAATTACGTCATAGAAGTACCATCCCAACAACAAAAACATTACATTACAGAGTTTTAATGGCTGCCTACAGTAATTATGGAGACACTTTCACTACATGCCATAATACCAAGCAGTGATTTATGCAGAGACAGGATTAGCACTCTAGATTTTTCAACTCCTTTTTAAGTAACATACTCCAAAGCCTAAGACCACTGCCTTCTGCAAAACCTTTTTTTTAAGACGTTGTTTCCATGACACATCCCCTACTCTTCTTGCCTCTTCCTGTCTTACCTTCCGTGATTAATTTCCGATTAGTATCTGCATCAGAGGTTATTGGGTAATTTTTGGCAAGATTAGAGTATTTCGATGCTGTATCATCAGCATATTTTAGCTGCAAATGCTCTTTGCTAAGTCCTTGGAAGATTATGTATTTGAGAGTAATCCTGCAATGGCAGAGCGGGAGGCTTCAAGGCACTGTGCTGGGAAAAGCAGCAGAACGAGACTGTCAAAGAATTAGCCCAAAAGCTCATTCCATGAGTTTTTCTTTTCTTGACATTTCAGGGTATTTGGCTTTATTCATTAATCTCAACTAGTTTACTAATATCTCTAGCTCAAATATTTTTAAGTTCTTGGTTATAAAATTGTGAGTGGTAGTGCAATGCTGTTGAGCCTCCTCTTAGGGTTTTCCCGTCACTTTAGTCCAGAATGCCTTCCAGGACTTTGGTTATAAAAGAAAGCTTCATAAAATGTTGCAATATTTTTCATGTTTACACTTGAGATTCAGATCTAATTATTTTCCTACAGAAACAATGTAGGAGAAGGGAAAACAAATGTCCCATATATGCTGTTTTGGATATATGACCTTTCTCAGTCTACCAGAATTCTTTCTCTCAATATACATTCCCACACTGCCTCCAAACCTCACTTGAAGTGAAGGGTTTTCCAGCAGCAACGTGATATGAATAATGCATTTGTCAGATGTGGTTTATTTTCTTCCCTTTCCTCCAAAGAGCTGCATAGGCAATTGAAATTATGGAGGGGTGGGGGAAGATCTGTTTCTCATGCACTTGTATTCAAGAAGGCAAAGTTCAAAGAGTGGATCTTGCACTTACCTCAAAGGTATCAAGTTTTACAAGGGCCCTCAGTTCCTTTCCACCCAGTCCCGCCACCCAAAGATCTGAGACTAAGCTCTCAGACTTGAAGAATCACAATATCTCTAGAGCTTCATGGCACTGTTTGTTTCACTACTGTTAATCCTGCATGGATTGCACAGCCTGTTCTACAAAAACTACAGACAATGCTACTGTACCAGATATGCTTTTATTGATGTTTTAAAACACAAAAGCTCAAAAAAAGCTTACTTGAGAATTTTGCACACTGTTAGGTGCAGGTTTGCAGTTCTGCAGACAAAAGATAGAAATGTGTCAAGGAGAATGTCAAAGACTCATCCCTCAAGAGTGCTCGTTTGTTTTTGGAATTTTCATCTGTACTGAGCATCCCCTCCTAGCAAGCTATTTTAGGAGTGTTTCAAGCTTCATTCAGGCGTGTTCATCCCCTGACACCAGTGCAAGAACTTTTAAGTAGCTACTGTGAGATCAGATTGCCTTTTGACCTGGTTAATAGATGTTTATAAGCCTCATTTCTAGGCAAGGAAATCGAAGTTAAGGTAGATCTTGTATGTAATCCTCAGCTGCTAGAATTTACAGCTCCACGTTAAGGAAATCATAGTCAAATGACATGCTTCCGTCACTATCTGGATAGGGTCGGAAGGATTTGCTCCCCAGTGTACAATTAGCCAGATGTATTTTGTTTGTTTAGCAGCAGAAAAACAAGCCCAATTTGGTAGGCTATCTGGAAACATCCAGGGCAGGTCCGGATTCCAAGGTAAAAAGAAAAACCCATTTTCTGGAACACGTAGCTTGTGTCTTGCTTATGTGCTTGGTGTCAAACTGACCACAAACCTGGGGTCAGGAAGGAATTCTACAGCTTAATCTGGGCTCAGGAAAGCCACTGCTTCCTAGAGAATAGCACTCCTTTAGGAACACGAGCACCTAATGGATTTTGTATAATTGCAAGTGATCAGAGCAACAATACTGTCTCATCTGTTGTGGCACACTGTTCTAGAGGCTTAAATACTCTGGTCAGAGTTTCATCTGAATGCACAGTATGATCAGTGGAAGTGTGAAATTTAACCACTTGCTGTATCAGGAAGATGTCACTAGAAGCACCTTTCTGGTTCCCCTTGGTTGTGAAATGACAGTGGATTCTGCAGGTGAAGAACCTGGCCCCATCAAAATCACAGCAAAACCTGCGCCACGGCAGAACTTCACACTACAAACTGAACAGTGTCCTCCTAGGCAGAAATTGACCACAAAAGATTTAGGAAATTAATAAACACTATCACTTTTGAAGAGCCAATCTGGTAGCCCAGACGCCTGATGCACAAGAGACTGTGAAAGCAAATGAAAACAGCAAGACACTGTTTATGTGCAGCTGGCCATTTTTCAAGTTTTCATTCCCTTTCGAAAGATCTTAGAGCAAATTACACTACTCCGAATTAAAAACTGGTTTTGATTACTAGAACATAGAAATTGCAACCAAAACCCTTTATATTCTAGGCAGTTTTGCACTTCAAAAACTTTAAAAGCCGCTGGTGTTTTTTCTTCGTTGCTTTTAGCAGAGGGGAGGCGACAGCAGCGCCCGGAGTTTGGGTGCTGTTTTGGGGCGGGGGGAGGCAGCTCTTTGTTCCTTTATTCAAGTTCCGAGGCGAAGTTCTCCGCACCACACAACCACCAGGCTCTGCGAACGCGCTGCGGCACAAGCGCGGCCGAAGCCCCAACTTCACCCTCCAGGCGCTCCCTTGCCCTGGAGCATCCGGGGTCCGGGAGCTCGCCAGCAGCTCCCGGAGGGGATGGCAGCGGGGGGAACAGCGGGCACGACCCGCCCTCTCCGCACAAACCAGCTCCCACCGCCGGCCCAGCGCAGCCGGGGGGCTGCGGGAGCGGGCGCGCAGCCGGCCCCGAAAGCCGAGGTGGCCGCGGTCCACGCGCTGTAGCGGCTAACAAAAAAAACCTCCAAAACAAAACCCCAACAAAAACCTCCAACCAAACAAATAGAAAAACGGAGCCACCACAGAGATGCCCGGAGTCGGGAGAAGCGGAGCCGAGAAGCTCGCCCTGTCAGCCATTTTAGAAGCGTGAGCCGATGGGGCGGCGGGGCGCACCGCCGCGCAGCCCTCCCCCGGCCCGCCCGGGGCCATCGCCGCGGGCAAGGGGCGCACAAAGCGCGGCGGCGTCCCCGCCGCGCTCCCCTCCCGGGGCAGCCCCGCTGCGCAGCGGAGCGCAGCGCCCGGCGCCGCCGGGCCCCGGAGGGTCGGTTCCACCGCCGCCCTCACCTTGGCGTCCGGCGGCAGGATCAGCACCTGGCTGTTCTCCTCCTCCTTCTTCGCCGCCTCCTTCTGCGCCAACGCGGAGTTGAACGACACCTTCACCATGGCCGGTCCTCAGCGCCCCGCACGCAGGAGAACGAGGACGAAAAGCAGCCCGCACCGGCGGAGCTTCGCGGGCTGTCCCCTACCTTGCCACCCTCCGCTGCTGCCTCGCCGCGCCTGCCGCCCCCGTCCCCTTGTCAGGCGGCTGAGGCGGAGGAGAAGGAGGAGAAGGAGGAGGAGGAGAGGAGGAGGAGGAGGCGGTGCCTGACGGGGCGGGCGGAAAGAGGGGAGGTGGTGACAGCAGGGCTTCACCCTCCGCCCACTGTCGGCCCGGTGCGGCCGGGCGAGGGGCTGCGCGCTGGCGGGTCGCAGCTCTGGGCTGGGCAGCCGAGGGGCAGCCGCTCAGTCGGTGCCTGGCCGTGCCCGGGCGTATCGCCTTGATAACGACGCAGAGACCCTCGGGGGCCCGTCTGCCCCAGCACGAGGCTTGGCTCCTGCCCATGGAGGAGCCCCGAGCTGAGGCGCTGCTGCCGCTGCGCTTCCCGGGGGCACGGCTGGCACAAGGGGTTGGCCTCAGCCCGTGCAGTGCCAGCATTCCCCTGCTTCCATTTTAACTTGGGGTGTTTTGCGAAACGAAAATGTTTGGCTCTTATGTTCGTGAAGAAAATCCCCCAAACGCTGTATAGGCAGCGTGGAGGTGAAATCCACCAGATTTCCCCAAGGGTTAAACCCCTGGGTAAGGATGTGAGGAGCACTGGACAAAGTGGAGCTGTGACTTTCCCCCTTCTGCGTCGGTGCAGTGGGATAAGAACTCAGTGAACTCAGCACACCACCCCAGTAGGGTGCTCTCTAGTAAAACTGTGCGATGCATATATTCAAATTTGCACTGGGGATATGGTTGTAGTCTGCTCCAAGAAGTTAATTTTGGTGACTCATCTGGATAGAGTTGATTTCCTGGCTAGAGCTTGGCAATGTAGTGCTTCTGTCACTCTCTATGAGACACCAGGCAAGCAAAATGCAGTCAGTCCTTCAATTCAGCGAGTGCTCTGCTGCTGACTTAGTCAAAATCTGGTCTTTCTCCCTAGAGCATTAGATGGCACCAGGACCGCATTGTTCTTATGGTTTGAACCTCATCATCAGCATCCTTTAAAATTGTTCACCTAAAATAACTAACAAAAAAGCTGCTTCATGCTGTCATCCTAAAGTATTTAAAGACCTATAGTAAATTTAAGGATTTTTTTTTCTAATGACGATATAAAATGCACAAAGCAAATCATAGTAATTTTATAGGCTCTCAAGATAAAACACCTGATGGCACAGCTTGCACCCAAGTCTGTATATTGCCCAGATATTTCAAGAATGCAATCTAACTACC
Organism: Taeniopygia guttata; assembly: GCF_048771995.1. NCBI lineage: Eukaryota > Metazoa > Chordata > Aves > Passeriformes > Estrildidae > Taeniopygia > Taeniopygia guttata. Next base: position 60,559,790 of record NC_133024.1, on the reverse strand, counting down.
TTAAAATTCAACAGAGGTTGACTGAATTATTTGCAGATACTTCACTTGAAGTAGAAAATGTCATGGACTCTACAGAAGAAAAAATACAGAGATTTCCCTAGGCAATTTCTGACCATATTTGGTATGACCCTGAAGGTTTTACTTTTGTAGGAACTTTCATTAAAAGTATTTGAGCATTCTTCATGAAAACAATAAAGTAATTTAATAAACCTATCATAAGCTACAGTTTTCCAGGCTATTACTATGGATTTTTGATTTTTTTTCTTACAAGTGGGACTTTATTTTCTCACTCCCAGATTGAGAAAAGCACCAGGTGACACCTCTGCTCCCATTTCAAAAGGAATCTGTGCAGGCGCACTGTGTATTCAGGACAATATTTAGCATGCAAAGGCTGTAGTTTAGAGTTTTGCTTTGCTTTGTTCTCCTTAATGACATCTTCAGATATTCCTCACAGGGAGATGGGTATGCAAAAGACAGTCAAGGCTAAGGCATGGCATCTTATTATCTGTGTCAAAGTACATCTAACTCTTTCCCCAGGCAGCATACACTCTTATCTTTCCAGATCAAATATACTCTGTCTGCTTCTTGAATCATGTTTACAAACCATGGTGGCTGACTGCAGCTGGATTAGAGCAGCACCTTTATGTGTTGCCAGTTCTGACCTTTTTATTAGTGAGAATTTTAGATATTAGGATTATTTCTATTAAAGACCAAAGTAAGGATAAAGCATGAGGAGAATGTCCCAATTTACTTCCTGACTGTACTTTGCTTATATGTGCTTTCAGGCTGTGGTTTCACAGGCAGCTGAGCTGTAGGATGGCTGCATTCCAACAAATGGAAATCTTGCCTCAACTCTTCCTCCTTCTCTCCTTCATCATTCGCCTTATGTCACTCTTCATACATCCCTCCTTTTGCCAGCAGTTCCACCCAGACCGTGTGCTAGATGCATGACCCATGTATACCTATGTTTTTCTGCATTAGTTTTCTGCTGGGTTGGTCAGTTATGTCAGTTCAGAGAGATATAAGGACCAGCAAGAGCATGAACAGTGGGCCTGTGAGACTAAGAACGAGGAGGAAAGGGGAAGTAGTGGAGACGAAGATCTTCTGCATAAATCCAAGTAGTAAATCAACCCATCACATCTCTCAAAACTACAGTGTTGTTCTTTTTTCAGACACGTAGGTTTATATCCAGATGACTTTCTCATTCTCTCTCACGCTTCTGCCCCTTTTCTTTCACATACAAGTCTTTATTTCCTTCCCCTGCCTCATTCATGTATGGGATATCAAGACCCCTCCCAGGAACAGATGACAGTGTTTACATGTGTCCTTGGGCACATGCTTTCCATTGTTTCAGCTGACACTAAAAAGGGGGCAAGTCATTGATTCCTTGTTTGCCCTGAGTGGAAAATGGCTATTACATCTATTAGGACTGGAAGCTGCTTTCTCTTTCTGATGTCCCTCATAAAATGTCACAATGCTTCAAGCGGTACCTCTGCTTACCCATCTACATCTCAAAATTAGCCTGTTTGCTATCTCTCACACCAGGGTTATTAATTTCTAATGCCTGTACTAGACATCTGTAGGTTCAAACATGTAAAACTGGGGGGTAGGGGGTGACGTAAAATATTGATATTGTCCGCCAACAAAGGACACTGTTTTGAGGTGAAGATAATGTAGTTGTTTAATTTAAAGTTTCTTTTGTTAATCTTTTAAATGCAACTGAAAGTGGAAAGTTCCATATTATGTCATGGTATTTTTTAATTGTTTCTGCTACTCCTTGTTTCTTGTTAGCTGCATAACATTGTGATATGGTGTGTCTTACTTTTCCCTCAACCACTCTTCCCAGTTTTATGTCTCTCTCTCTATATATCCATTTATCTATCTCTGTCTAAATATGCATACCATTCTTATTTCTTGGGGGAGGGTTGGTTCTGTGACAGACATTTATTCAGTTTTCTTTCTTAGCCAGAACTTCAAATCCATTTGCACTGTTTCAAGGCTTTTCACACCATGGCTGGCTCTTCCTCTCTGCCTTATTCTCCCTTCCACCTCCCCATCTTCTCTGCACAGCCCCCTCAGCTTCATCTGAGAGAAGTCTCATCTACCACATACTTACCCAAATGGCCCACAACCAAAATGCTGTCACAGTGTCCCTTTTGTGCAATCCCTGAATTAATTCACAAGGACTTGTACTTAATCCTAGATACATTAGAACACAGGTAAGACTACTAGTTCTATTTGTATAATTCCTGTGACAAAATGGGAATGCCATTTTTATCAGCAAAATTAGGGTTTTTTTTCATTTCTTAATGTGTTGATATGGTAATTCTTTTCCAGATTGTTAGATTGGGGAATATGGCCATGGCAGCATTTTTTTAGCTTTGTCACGAGGTAAATCTGCTACCACCCACAAGTCTACCTTTTCTTTAACAACTCGAAACAAAAAGAACAACCTAAATTCCTGAAAGCTAAAGCAGAAAGGAAAAGATGGCACTTACTATTTTAAACAGAATAGGATAAGAAAGAGAATGTACCAAAAACCACATGAGCAAGTCTGTTTCTCAGCCTCTATATTCTTCTAAATATGCCAGGGACTGCTGAAGTTGGCAAACCAAATACTGCATAAATCTTTGCCATTCTTTAGCTTGCAGATGATTTGGATTGCAGACTGTTGGTGTTTTCACAGAATTTTGGACCTGACATTTACAACTGAATCTCTGATTTTTATTAATCTCTAGGCAATACTCTAACCTGAACCTTAGAAATAACATAATTTTCAAAATTTGTCTAAAATGCAGCCACCACAACAAAGCATGAAATAAGCCTGACAAATCTATTTCAACTAGGCTTGTGCCTCCCGGCACCTCAATCATCCCTGCTGTGAATAAAGCCCTTTAGAGTGAGTAAGCTGTACCACAGCAATGAATTATGCCTTAATCCAGCAAGCTGCTTTGCATGGCCAGCTTCTGCACCCACGTGGAGCCCTGGGGTCCACCAAGATGCAGCAGCTTGCCTGACTGCGTCTGCAGTTTGTCTGGTGTGAAATTGCCATATGCAATATGCAGAAATGTCCCTTGTGTACAGTACCCAGTTGCATGCTCTTAATTTCAAAGAATTGTTTGCAACATGAACCAGAACCTCCCTTGTTTGAAGGCAAATGGAAGGGCTCTCATGCTCTTCCCTTGAAGATGATCCTGTCAGTCTTAACTGGTGTCATCTATTAAATGACAGATTGCAGACAAGAAACCTTTATATGCATTTATCAACACTTTATTTGTTCATTAAGCATCATGATTTGGCCAGTACTGAAGAAGACTCAAAGACCACTGCTGCCCTAAGGACTTTATAATCTAAATCAGATACAGAAAGAAAAAATTCTTATGAAAGCTAAGGTCATGGAATAACTTTGAGGGCATCACTCTCTTTTCCCTTAAGTTCTTTTCCTTCTCTCATTTCCATTCACAGAAACTAAAACTGTGTGCAAGCCCTTGCCCTCTAGTATTCTAGCAGCTGCTTCCTTCTCCTTACCAGCCCAGCAAATGCTATTTCCCCCTTTTTAATACATTAAATACACACTTCAAATATATTTTTCTTTTAGGCTTTATTGAGCAGATCCTATTGCTCATTTTTGCTTTGTCCATTAACACCCAAGACTTCCAGAACTGTTGGGTGCACGTCACTAATTTACCCTAGGACCCCAGCTTTAGGAAATTAAACATAAATCTAGCTTGGTTCATTACAGTATATCCTAGAAGAAAATGTCATAGTTTCAAATTTCTGTTTAGGCCTCGGGGAATTTTTTGTACCTGTCTTTTTGTCTCCTTTTCTGCTGCATCAAACGCAAACTTCCTCACTTGGCCTTCCAGGCCTTCCCTGGCTGGCATGTGGCCCTGTCCATATTGGCTGTTAGTTCTTGTGGCAGGTCCTACACTTCACTCACTACTGGTGCAAACCTTTCTTTTCTTTGACCTTGACTCACCCATACAAGGAAGGAGCTGTCCTTTGCATCAAAGCCCACAGCACTGCTGAAACTGTGCTCACAGCCCAACAGAAGAGCCACATCTGTGGCAGCTGGGTCACCATAGATTTGTAAAGTTGCCCTTGTCTCATACTTCCCAGCCAGATCACCATGATCTCACAGACTTGCATTTAATGCAATGTAGCATTGCTCTCTCTTGGTCAAACAGTGGCTTTACAGGAGAGAACATGAAGCTATACCCGGAGCCTCAAGTCTGCTGGGTGGACTCACACACTGTGACACCCTGCTGCTACTGTTCCTCTGCAGTCCCAGGGCTCAGGATACAGCCTCCTGTGCACGGATGTGCAGGTGAAATGACAGCCCTGCTGAGGTGAAGTGATAGGCTGCTCACCTGACTAGTCATTGACCTGACCTGATCCTACCATTGCTCTGCACTCTTGCTTTCTTCCCTTTCTCCACATTTGTTGTGTATCACTACATTCCCCTGGCTTTTCTGGACCTGTGATTATTTTTTCATAGACCCTGTGGAAGTGTGAGTATGCACACAGTGCTTTTTGACACCAGCTAACTCGCCTTAGACACCCATGTAGTACAAACCATTCTAATAGCACCCTTGCTATTCATTTGAAATAAGCAGAGGGGTGGGATGTCAGTGGTGTGGGCTGGAACAAAATTCTTGCTTACCAATTTTGTCAAAATTTCTATTAGCCAAGGCCTTTTTTAAATTTGTTTTGGGGTTTTGTTGTTGATTTTTGGTTTGGGTTGGGTTTTTTTTGTTCCTTCCATCTTTTGTTGGTCTTAATGATTTCCAAATCTCTCCTGTGTTTGTCAGCATTCTCCAAAGAAGGGAAGAACTGACTTTTCCAGCCTGATGATGTAAGACTAATTCTACCTTGCAACTAAAGGTGGTTTTTGGGATAAACTTCTGCAAAGCTGCATAAGCTGCACACTGCAAAGCATGAACGACTCTGTCCTGTTTAAACAGGTTTCAAAGTGGTTGGCTCTTGATGCTGCTCAGAGTACAGTAAACCATGGCTTGTGTGGGAGGGTTAATTTCTCTGCTGGCTGCACATCTCAGACAAACCTTCCCAAACACCAAGAGTCATAGGCTGCACCCACATATGCCTGCTTAAAACATCACCTGGTATCTTCAGGAGAAGTTTCATGTTACACCAAATTTTGGGTTACTTCATCTGTCTGCTACAGTAATAACCCAGTTGCTGGAGAGGAGAGGAGAGGAGAGGAGAGGAGAGGAGAGGAGAGGAGAGGAGAGGAGAGGAGAGGAGAGGAGAGGAGAGGAGAGGAGAGGAGAGGAGAGGAGAGGAGAGGAGAGGAGAGGAGAGGAGAGGAGAGGAGAGGAGAGGAGAGGAGAGGAGAGGAGAGGAGAGGAGAGGAGAGGAGAGGAGAGGAGAGGAGAGGAGAGGAGAGGAGAGGAGAGGAGAGGAGAGGAGAGGAGAGGAGAGGAGAGGAGAGGAGAGGAGAGGAGAGGAGAGGAGAGGAGAGGAGAGGAGAGGAGAGGAGAGGAGAGGAGAGGAGAGGAGAGGAGAGGAGAGGAGAGGAGAGGAGAGGAGAGGAGAGGAGAGGAGAGGAGAGGAGAGGAGAGGAGAGGAGAGGAGAGGAGAGGAGAGGAGAGGAGAGGAGAGGAGAGGAGAGGAGAGGAGAGGAGAGGAGAGGAGAGGAGAGGAGAGGAGAGGAGAGGAGAGGAGAGGAGAGGAGAGGAGAGGAGAGGAGAGGAGAGGAGAGGAGAGGAGAGGAGAGGAGAGGAGAGGAGATGTAAAACCATAGGTTATAATGACAGCAGGATTTGGAGTAGGCTGCAGCATACTGCTTGTTAAGTGTTGTCCCTGGGACAAAGAGAGATATCTGTCAATAATATAAACCTGTTTTAAAATTTCCTTCAGGAAAATTTCATAAGGGATCACCTTCTCAAATCCTGAATGGATTTGAGAAAATATGTTTACTCCCCAGAAAGCCTCAATGTTTGCCTTATTATAGAGAAAAAAAAATTAAATAACATGCAATCTCTGTCAAACACTTTTCAGGATTATTTAAAACTATAGAGCTAACAAATCGAGTTTCCTTTATATTTTTTGGGGCTGGTTTGTAATTATATGATTACAAGGATGAGAACTGAAAGAAATGAAAGAGATATTTCTTAGTTTCTCAGGAAAATCTCCCCTATCTGCCATAACACAGCACTGGTGGCAGCAGCACAGGGTAGAACAAGCTGTGGTGAGGTGACTACCTATTTGTGCAGGGTGGCTCAGACTCTGCCCTGGGGAGATAAGCTTTGCGGGAAAGATAAAGGCAATAGTAATTTGTAAGGAAAAATCAAGACTCAAAGAGAAAACTGTAGTCTCAATCAAAGAATTCTCAACTATCTCCTCTGGGGAGGCTTAGACACCTCAAAAAAATCTCTGTTCTTGCGTATGACTTTGTTCTGTAGTTACTGAAGTCAAGAGCAATATTCCCATTAACTGAAGATGTGCAATTATGAGTCTTGACTGCCTTAGAGGTAAATCATCCATCTTCACTCTGCTAAACAAGGAGTTTACAATCCCCTTTTAGGATTAATAAAATGTATATACCAAGAAACATCTGGCCATTTCTGGAAGTAACAATGAAGAATACATTTTTTTGCAGAAATTGCACCACACAAATGATTGACAAGAAGACATCATAAAAGTTTTTACACAAAAATATGTAAAATCTGTAAAAACATATGTACATTGCCAGCAAATCAGTTAGTTTTCCTTCAGTCTTCAATGATGCATAGCACAAGAATCATATTCCTAAATAATACTGCCCTTCTGAATAGAAAGCATTTAAAAATAGATTAAAAGTAGTATATTTTATGAACAATAGATTCTTTACATAGATTATTAATGGAAACATAATACTTAGCCAGTCATTTGTGATGAAATCTGAGATTACTTTTATATTGGTGAATATCCCTACCATCATGCAGCTTGTCACATAAGCCATAACAATACTAATATGAAAACCATGGGTCATTTCCATTGCCTTTTCCCCAGTAAGATTGCCATTTGCTTTTAGTAAATAACTGCTTGAGTAAAGACAATAGAAACAGGTCTCATTTTGAAAAATAAGAACAAACACAACTAAATATGAACCAGGAATGACAGACAAGCCAAAAATAAATATTCAGAGAAAAAAGAGCAAGAGGAATAGACAGTTTAATGAGACTGGGAGTGTGGAGATTAAGACAATTTTCATGATAGTTTTAAACCCAAATTAAGAAGAAGGTGATAAGTAGTTTATAAAAAAATTGTGTAGGCATGTTTTGGTATATCATTCTTTTCTCGGTATGTACGGAGGCTATCAGCTTGTTTTAGTTTAGGAGACCTAAAGAGATGTCTTTCAGTGTGAAAACACCTCTGCATAAGTCACATTATCATACTTGCTAGACTGTGTTGTCTCCTCTGTTTTGTACAAGTCACAGGCTGAGTTGTTAGCACTACACTCAAGGCAGTGAGGTACGCGTGTCTTCTCTAAAGCAACAACTTCTGAACATAGTTTCCACTTATTTCTCAAGTTTCAAGGTGTGTTCCTGGCACAAGTGGGCAGAACTCTCTTACTTTTAGTAAATATTTAATGATGAAGGAGAAAAAAAAATTAAGAGAAGACCTTTTCCCTATGTTTATCCGAACTACAGTCCCGGGCACTTTTCTAAATGTATAGTGAACCAAAAATCCATTAATACCTTCCTAGATTACAGTGCCCATCCATCCTCTTTCTTTGTTCTGTCCACACAGGTGGGACACATCCACACTCTGAAAAATTTCTCTCAGAAACAAAATCTAATAGTAGTAGTGAGGGAATGAGTGTGAATGCAGCCATGGAAATAGGGGGGAAGGGAGTGGGGGAAGCCTGAATTGTAAATAAAAACCAGCATCAAGTCCTTAGCACAGATAGAAAGGGCATAAAGTCCTTAACATCTGGAATTTTGGACCAACTAGCCTAAGAGTGGCACAAAGGAGAGGAAGACAAAATCCTTGCACTGGGTAGGAGGGTTGGTGGCAAGGAATAATTATATGGGCAGAGAGCATTTGGCATGTGAAAAGAATTTATATCCAGGCAGAAAAATTGGGGTAAACTGGCATGCGTGTCTCAGGGTGGGATTGTTTACAGTATATTTTCAGTAGGAAGCAGGTGAAGAGAGACACTGAGCCACTGAGTAGTGAAATACTGACCACATGGTGCCTTAGGTATGAAACAGAGGCTTGAGGGAACCCTGAAACAGGAGGTGGCATACAGAGGGGTGTTTTTTATACAGTAAGAAAAGTGACTTTAAAAGGAAAAAAGATTCACAGAGTGAGGCAAGACAAATGAAGATTCAAGTTAAGCTGGGTGTTCAGGAATCAGTTCCTCTGGAGTCCCTTTGCACAAATTCCCCCACATTGCCTTAAGGAGACTGGAGACAGGAACCTGCTGTCCTCAAAGGACTCTTCAGCCACTGGGCTGGAAAGAGTTGCCAGGCAGGCTCTCATGTGGGAAATTCAACCCTTGACACTTCTACAGCCACCGCAAATGTACACTTGCCTCCTGGCTGTCCATCTCCTCTGGGGAGCCATGTGTCACCTTGGAGTAGGGTGACCGAGGATATGCTCTGCTAGACCAGTACATCTTCATGGGCTGGACAGCAATTTTTTAATGAGTGATGGCAAGTTGTGTTCAGTCTGTCCAGCACTTTGGGAATGCCTTCATGCAACAACAGAATGAACAGATGCTGAAGAGACAGTTTACAGGGAGCTATTTCTCATTTCTCCACAAAACTGTGACCCTGAACATATGGCCTGTCCACCCATACCCCATGTATGTCCCATTTTTCTCTCTCTGGAAACATAGAGACATTAGTATCTTTCCAAGGTTCTTTTGCATTATTGTTACATAACAGTTTGCATATTTTTCTAATCTGACACTTTCAGTTTGGGTATATACTTGCATTCTTACTAAAACACATCCAGAACTGCACAGCTTCAGACAGCTTTCTCTCCACCACAGAGCTGCTACCAAATAGCAGCACAGGAACTTTTTTTAACACTGTGGTTGTAGCTGAGTTCATCTGACAGGTTCCTGTCTGCCTCAGGAAGAACCAGCACTGGAGCAAGACTATGCTGTCAGTATCATCTCAAGCTGTCTATCTTGTGTTTGAGAACAGGTACAGGAAAGGCAGACCTGGCTGGGAACTTCTACTGCCAGTATGTGCTACAGACAGAGGCTGCCCATTTTGGGGTGAAGTAGCAAAAATCCTTGGGAGTGGTAAGTTTGAGTGGCCTGTTACAATGTGGGTATAGCACTTTCAGAGACCTAGGGCACCAAAGCCCTCTGTAGGAGCCCTTGAGGAAACACACTCTATTCCCAAAAATTAATGAGAAGTGAAGGAAACAGTTTTTTGTTCTTCATCCTTGCAGATTTTGCTGCTCTGAATATAATTTCATACTCAGGCAGGGAGAGTAGGATTACACAAAATATGATAAACCATTAGAAATGGAGAAGAGCAATTAGGATGAATCAGTGCATCCATTTTTAGAAACCTGAAACAATGTGCTCAGGATACCGTAGTGCTGTGTGCTGTACAGACACAGGACACAAGGTCTCTACCTCTCAGGACCGAGCAGTTACGTTTAAAATCAAAGACAACAGACTGAAACAGACAAGACAAGACAACAACTCAGACATCCCAACAGACCCGCATGGCAGCTCCTCACTGTTGTCAGCTCTTCTCCAAAAAGGATAGTTTTGAGGAATGCAATGAAATACTTGAGGGACAGTATATAATGACAAGCTTACTGATGTTTATGGAGAAGGCCTTCCTGTGAGAGAGATGTGGGGGGCAGGAAGTTTGGAGATCTTTAACTGAGCTGCAGGCATTAGTGGATTCAGTGTATACGTTTGACATGGCTCTGTAGAACATTTGAACTGGCTGTTTGTTGGCCTAATCTGTCCAAATGATAAAAAAAATTATTGAATAGAGAGTAGAGAGAGGAAAGAGAAAGAAGAAAAGCCACATATACTGTGTAATGAGAGCCATGCCATAGGCTGGGTGGAAATGTGGCAGCATTTCAAGCACATGCTACTCCCCACTTAGATGCGATCCTGTTTTCTAAATCTCTGCCTGAGATCAAGGCTGGATGGGAAGAGAGAGGTGGACTTTTGGAGAAGTGTTGCCTGTCTTGTGAACAGGCACATATGTAGCCCTGGATATGAGTGTCAGTCAACAAAGTAGGATTTCTCAGTAAGATGTGTCAGTAAATTCCTTGCTGGAACAGCTTTTGTTCAAAGTTTTGCTTCAAGTTTTGCATGGTGCCCCTTGACTTGATGCTGAGTGCCTCTGTGGTAAATGAAGGATTTTGCATGTTCAGCTTGGGACATGGCAGATAATAAACAGGTTTTCTACCTAGTAAAAACTGACCTTGTTTGGGAAGGAAGGACATTCTGAGCAATGCTTTTGCAGTATCTCCAGGCAAAGAAAGGAACCTGTTTTTGTCCCTTAGCACTTTTTCCTTCAGAGCTGTAAGCCAGCCGTGGCTCATGGCAGTCTCCTTTACCCTACAGCTGTTGTTTGCATAGGCTTTTCCCTCCCAATTTTCTTGGATGCCACGTTTGGCAATCACAAATTTATTTCCCACTCACAAGAAAAAAGGCAAAGATTGGTCATGGAGGTGAGATGCTTGTGAGCCAGAGGTGATGTGTCAAAGTAGAAAATATGTCTACAAAGCAAATGCAGAGTATGCAGACTTTTTGACTGTCCCAGATAGATCACCTTGAAGCAATTTCCTGATGTAAATTAGCTTCCCTTGAAACATCCCAGAAAAATGCCAGTCTGCTGCAGAGGAACTGAAATATTCCTCAGAAAGGAAGATTAATAATGAAAATACTCTGAAAAAAACATCATCTATAGGTGAGTATCAGGTACAGCGAAAATGTAGCTGTAGAGAGAGGTTACAGATGAATTGATCATAGGAAGGAAATTTGTTGGTTTCTCACATGGAATATCACACGGTGCTTTCTAAAATTGAAAGTTGAAATTACACAGAATATTATTTTGCAACTGTAATATAAATAAGTAGTATCATAGCATCCAGTGTGGTTCTGTAGCAGCAATCAAAGAGTAATGAAGGAAAGAATGCTGCTGGAGTAAGACCATAACCTTGAATAAAAATAGAAAAATTCTCTAGTCCCATACTTGGCAGCAAATTCCTTTATCTAGACCCCAGTGCTAATGGAGGTTTTTCACTCTGGATATCTACTGTCACTCATAAGAGGCAATGTGCAGGGTTTCAAAGTGTGTCTCTCTTCTGTCCTTCCCCATCCCTGTCCTCACTGCTTTTGTGATCCTGTGCCTGTTCAGATGGAGACCAACTGGGGCACACTGTAGAGCCTTCTTTTTCCATACATATGAATTTTCTTCCAGTGAAAAACAGGATGCAGAAAGGAGGAGAAAACTGTACAGCTGAACCTTATACTCATATGTATTTAAAATGTGGCCAGGATACATTTTGGGAACTAATGTATCTGGTCCCAGAATTTTAGACACACCTGGAAGGTACAAGTTGCCTGATATCAGATTTCAAAAATTAAACTGTGTTTCTTACTGCCTTCCTCTATAAAACAGTAATAATATTTTATAGCAAAGCAAAGAATTTTGACAAAGTCAGCTTTTTTTTTCCTAAGCAGATCAGTGCACCAGGAGAATAATTATTTGTCTGTTAGCACTTGATTTGCATGTGGCTTCAAAATTATTCATGAAAAGTGCTGTTAATATATATATTCTGAATGCCTCAATGTGAAATGGCTCCTGTTACAATTAAAAAGGCTAAGGAAACCTATGGAAAATTGATAGGGAAACCTCTGTGTGACATTTTAGTTAATTAACACATGTAATTTATTAAAACAACAAAACACAGTGAACTGATTCAAGACCATCTGTCCAGGATAATCCTAAGTATATAGTCATAGTTTTGCATCATTTGAGTAATAACCATAGTTGAGCAAACATTTTGGGAGAAAGATAAACCCATTAGGCATAAGTTCCATGTGTGAGCCCAATGAGGACCCTAGTCCTCAGTCAGTCAGGACTGGACCTATAGGTTCTGACAATAGGTGAAAGGTACAGGAAAGGTTGTGAAAAATAATTGAGGACTAAATAGCAGGTTTTAACATGTTTAAAACTCTTGATTAATACATCCTTGACTAATAAAAAGCATATTTTGACTTCTTAATTGCTCAAGTTTTGTCCCATTTAAACAGTATTTTGTTATTTTGAGTCTTCCTCCACAGATTTTTATCAGAAGCAGAATGAACAGCAATCAAAATATGCACTAGAATGTTTTCCTTTCAGAAAAAAATAAAGAAGAAAAGCATATTCCTCTATGACAGTGTTTGAATTTTAATGTAAAATGCATTCTGAGATAATCCTCACTTACAGAGGCTTGTTCTTGCACTGAAGGATGACAGGCTTTTGAATCTGTCAAAGATGAGTTCAGAACACTCTTTCTGGCTCTGCATTGCTTCTGTAGTACTTGCTGACACCACTGCTGCTTAGGGGAGCATACGGAGTCTACCTTAATTTAAGGGTGAGCTGCAGAAATGGGAAATGCTGATGGCTGGGCCTCAAAGGTGAAGAAGGAGCTGATGTTAAAATCATCTTTCAAAGAACAAAATGGATAAGCAAGGGTAGCAAATAGCCAGGTTTTAAAAGAGCTTTTTTCTATACTGACTAATTTACATTAGCTGCATCAATTTTATCAATTGAAGGATGCTAAGGCTATGCCTACGCTAGCAAATTAAATATGCTTATGATCCTGCTGAGGGCCACTGTGCCTACCCATTCTGTTAAACTCTCTTATCTCCCCAAACAGGGTGGCTGCATCCCAACTGCACACTGTGAATGGTCCGTGACTGATTGCACACAGCATCCAGGGGCTGTCTGGGGGTGGGCTGCACATCCTAGCACAAGCGTCAGGAGAGCCTTCTCACAGGAGCTCTTGCTGGGATCCCTCTTCCAGCTTAACAGGTTGGATGCTCAAATTCTAGTTCCAAGGGACACTTACTATCCCCTTCACCAGTACAGGGAGAGCAGTGCATTTAGCCACTAACATGAATAAATGTGCTGAAGTCAACAGAATAACTCATATCGATGAAGGCATAGATCTAATATGTTGTACCATTGATGTTAAACTACAATATGATTAGGAATTCTTACAACAGCAGTCTCTGCATAGTCATATGTATTTATTCTGTGGAGCCACAGACCTCTGAAGATCTGGTGGCTATTTATATGCCCAGAGTTACTTGCATACTTCAGGGTTTGACACACTGTGGTCAAGACACAGACAGAGAGTAAAACACACTGTGAACACACTTTACAACGTTCAGCTTATTTCTGCTAGCAACTGAAATCTATATCACACTTCTGCTTGTTCTTCACTATGTCCTGATTCAGAAAATTGTTATAATAAATTATTTGATTTGGGGAAGGTAAGGCACTCACCACAAGATAGGAGATGTATGAATAGTTGAAAGTAGCTAGAATCCTACCAGAATTTCAAAGCTAGCAAAGTTTTATTGTGTTTTTCTCCAACAGAGCCTTTGGATTCACCTATAGGAAATAATATGTGGATAATATATTTTACAGTTTCGGCAAAGGACATACCAAACATGCAGTGACTTGCTCAGACCTAACCAATGTAGGATAAAAGATGAGATTTACAAGACCATGGGAAGCAAAATATTCCTTGTTCAAATTTATAAGCTTCATGAACACTCTCTTAAAATAAACCTTGTATGCATAGTTACCAAACTCCACTTCCTGGTCACACAGGATCTGGTTCTAGATTTCAGGCCTGCAGCAAAAGAAGCAAAGCAACAGAGCAGGAAAGAGTGGAAGACAAAATTAGTATTTATTTTTTACTCACCTAAGTAATCAAGTATTTTCATATGCCATGCAGCAATTGAAACTTGGTTTCCAACTCATTTTCATCTATGGTGGATCTTCCACCATCTGATAATGGTGTGACCTCTGATTAAAACTCTTTATGGGGTTGGGATATATAGTATTGCTCTCCTGTGTAGATTCTTTTACATAAGATGGCTTGGGTTGATGATATACTTTTCTTCCATAGTATACTTCCAAGGCAGTAGGCTTTCCCTCTGCTATCTTCAGCTGTTTTCCTGATAGATCTATGGACACAGTATGTTTGAAACTACTGTCTCTGAATAAAGCTGGGCTTAGAGTGGCCCAAAGTTGCTTGCAGAGAGAGGACAGACAGGCACACAAGAGCACACATATGCTCAGAACAAGGCTGCATCATCATGATTTCCAAAGACGCTAAAAAGAAATAAACACAGAAGTCTGATTTTGCTGCACAATGTCTTTCTTAATTGTCAAAGTTCATCTGGGCTAGAAACCACATTTTAATGCTAAGCATATCTGAAGACTCATGCTGCAAGCCTAAGGCAAGTGTGTTCTCAGAAAGCAGGCTTCACACCAGGCATTGAACGCAGCCACAACAAATCATCTTCCTTTGCACATCTAGACCTTGAAACGGGGTATAAAAGACCATGCACACTGCAGCATAAGTGTGGGAAGAAGAAAATAAAACCACCCTCACAAATGAAAATATGGAAGCTCTACTGCACCACCGGTGACTCAGACCGGCTTCTTTCACCCTTGCCAAGAAATTCAGGACATGTCCTTTTCAGAAATCCCTGCACTTTCCAAATTCTGTCAGAAAGTGCACACATCTTCTTTCAAGATCAAATTGAATTATTCTGTGAGGAATAATCTGGGGTCTCAGGTTCCTATGGCTCTGTCACATACTCTACAATAGCTCGGCAACAGATGCTGCTGGTAGGAACTCGGTGTATGTACTGCACAGAGGAATTTTCACTGAAGCAAATTGACTTCGCTGTGAAGGATGTTGGAAAGCTCGTGTGGGAGGAGAGGAAAGGTTCCTATGTCTCCACCACAGCTTCCACAAAGTCCCAATGGGTCTTAGCTGCTCTGAGTGGATACTGTTAACTGGGTGTCTGGGGTTCAGGGAGAGAGCTAGTTTTTTTTTCTCTCAAAAGAATATGTATGACTTTGTAGATTATAATTACTCAAACTGTATCCTGCTGCTGCTCCTCAGGGGCAAAAGACCTCTCCCCTCTGCTTGACTATTGGCCAGCTGAAATCACTTTGGTTTGGGGAACAGGAAAATGCCAGAGCTGTAACCTGTGACACAGATCTGTGAATCTCTTGGTTTGTCAATCCCAGCACAGAGAAGCTGGCCCTCTTATGACAGCTGCATGTAAAATCTGTGACCTGACAGTGAACAAAATGTCAAGTCCTCTTAGCAAAGGAATCACTAGACTGCTGCTCAAAGAAAGGAAGTTCTCAAGTAGGTATTTTGTCATTTAAGTGACACTCTTCCCTACTGAATGCAGGCTTCATCACAGCATTTCCTACTATTGTTGCCTAGCATTTGGATTCCTGCTGCTGCTCCCCTCCAGGGGCTGGTGATACTTCTCCAGAGGTTTCAAGCACATAATTAGATTGCTCCCTTAGTAAGAAGAATTTCCTGGAGGGGAATCACATTGCAGCACTGTTCCATGATTTGCCCAAGGTGCCAGCAAGGGCTAAGGAGAAGTCTAGTTCTTGAATCCACAAGGATCTGCAAACTCAGCTGGCGCAGAGTGCATAGCAGTAAAATTCTGGCAAGGCTCTGACATAGGAGTTGCATGTATTTGATAATATGTTTTGGATAGCAGAGCCCAAGAAGAGCTGGGCTGCAATTTGGCAGGAAACTGGACCAACCTAACAGCTTGGTGTTGCCAACAGGCTGTGATCCTATTCCCATCTTCCCCCTCACCCTTCTGCTCCCATCAGAGCTTCCTGCACCTTTCATGGAATTGCTGGGTGTGGAACTCAGCCGAACATGCTGGGTGACCAAAAAAGCGGACTCAGCTCCTAAGCTCAGGAGACGACTCAATTTTTTGCTGGCTTTGTTTTCTGATGCGAATAGTGAGATAAACTGACCCACTCTTGAAACTAAGTGCTGGATGAATGCTGGCATTGGTGCAAGGCAAGTGTTAATGGCATGTGCCTGTGTGGGAGGAAATACAGGACAAAAAAAGAGTAACAGCCCCCTATCCAGCAGCAGCAAACTGTTAAATTGCATTCAGCATCACATGAACCCCCACCTTTGGGCCTTGCTCATTGCCAAGTTCTTTTTTATTTTTTTAATTCCAAAACCCTACAGTGGATGATATCTAATTTATTTTGGGACTCAGTGTGCATTTCAAACAGATTTATTTTACAGGAGGTATGGATGATGGCAACCCACTGGGCAGATAACAGACCAAACTGTACTTTGGAGTATGATTCCAGCACAGCAGAAGCTGCTCTAAATTTGGGCTACTGCTGCCTGATTCCCCTCCCTCCTTACTCACACATTTCTTCTCTTCCTGCATGTTTTGGTCTTATGTTTTCCATAGCATTGGTGCCAGTGGTACCAGAAGACAAACTCTGCTCAGGGAGCGGACCTAACTAAAAACCTGTCCTGAAAGTTTTTCCCTCGGGAATCTGTTTTCTGAATCAGACCACGGTACAAGTCCATCTCATTAAAGCGATAGGGTACAAACATTTCGCTGATGGTGTAAACAAAGGAAGAAAGCTACTTTGCATTTTTAACAGCCTGTTAGTTTTTTAACATGTATGGTAGGTAAGTTTTCAAACTTAGGCATTAAGAACAAAAGGGGAAGATTCACAAGGGACTAAAGATGGAATATTTATTCTCAAAGACTTGAGTTCATGAGAGTGGTTTAGGCATCTCTCTCCCCTTCCAGGAACTGAGGAAGTTAGGTACTGATGCGTCCTTTGTCTACCAAAAAAACCTCTGAATGTGGGAGAGCATCATCTTTTGAAACCAGCCAGAGGGAAAGACAAGGCAGTGAAGAGTTGAGATTCTTCTCATATTTAGAATTCTCTGTGTGCAAGATTGTAACATTTTTTGATCTCTCCTTCCTTTCATTTGTTTCTAGTTTTAAGTAACTATCTCTGCCCTGGGAAATAAATGTGTCCTGCTGAAAAGTGGTCTCCAGGGAAAATAGGCAATAGCTTAAATATCTATTTTTTGTGGGTTGACACTGGCTGGATGCTGCTCACTTACTGCCCTCTGCAGCTGGATAGAGGGGAGAAAATTTAACCAAGGGTTCATGAGTTAAGGACCATGAGAAGTCACTCATCAAACACCATCAAGGGTAAAAAAGGCTTGACGTAGATAAGGTAAATTTGTTAATAATAAAATTAGAGCAGGATAATGAGATGTAAAATAAGCTCTTAAAAAACACCTTAGCTGCCCCAATCCCTCCCTGTTTCCCACCAACTGTGCAGGAAGAGAGGGAATGGGGTTTTGGTCAGTTCATCACCTGTGCTTTTTCTCTCACTTCTGAGGGAGAGGAGCTGTTCCCCTGTTGCATCATGGGGTCCCTCCCACAGGAGACACTTCTCCGTGGACTTCTCTGACATGCATGACTCCATCTCATAAGCAGTAGCTCCCTATGACCTGCTGCAATGTGAGTCCATCCCACAGGCACCAGTCCCCCTCAAAGTGCTGTGGTGTGGGTCACTCTTCCAGGGGGTGCAGTCCTCCAAGGACAGGCTGCTGCAGCATGGGACATGGGTGTCTCTCTCCATCAGGTCTCCCACTGGACCCCAGCCTCCTCCCAGGCATCCACTCGCTCCAGCGTGGGCTCCTCCTCAGGCTGCAGGTGGATGTCTGCATCCCCCCATGGATCCTCCAAGGGCTACAGGGACACAGCTGCACTAGGGGCTGCAGGGGAATCTCAGCTGGCACCTGGAGCACCTCCTGCCCCTCCTTCACTGACGTTAGTGTCTACATAGTTGTCCTCTCATGTATTCTTACTCCACTCTTCTCTAGTCACAACTAAAACTGTGTAACCACCTTTGTTTGGATTTCTTCTTAAATATGTTATCACAGAGGTGTTAGCCCATTTCTAATTGGCCCAGATTTGACCACCAGTCCATCTTTGGAGCCAGCAGGGATTGGCTCTGCAGGACATGGTTAGAGCTCCTAGCAGCTTCTAACAAAAGCCACCAATGTGGCCCTTCAATAGCAAAAACTGTGCCATGCAAAACCAATGCAAATGACATTAAATGGAAAGTCAAACATGGAAAATTCTAAAGTCAAAACAACCAAAGGGCTTGTAGAGAAAGGAAGACAATCACATTGAGCTGAAACGACAAGAAATTATTGTCAAAGAAATATCAAGATTTCATTTCCATTTAGAATTTTCACGTTTTCCAATTTCATTTCATGTTGTTATATTATCTTTCCTGTCTTCATTTCCATTCATTCCTTGATTTTTCATTTCCTTTCATGAAATGATATCTCAAGATTTCATTGAAAACCATGTTATAAAGTTTTTGCTCATTTTGATGCACTTCCTGCCTTTCCAGTGCTTTTCATTTGTTTCACTTAATTTCAGGATTTTCTGTTTTTCCAATTTTACTTAATGTCATTATATTTCCTTCCCTGTATTTCCATTTCACTTCATTCTCTGATTTCAAGATTTCATTTCCCTTCATGAAATGAAATTCTTCATTCATTCATGAGGGAAATACAACCTCGCGATTTCAGTGAGGATCAATTCAGAAAGTTTTGGACCATTTCATTGCAGTTAATGTCATCCCCTTCCCTTTAAAAATTTTCACTTTCACTCAGAATTAATTTTTTTTAGCATTTCATCAATTTCTTCTCCAGTCTCTTCATTTCACTTTGTTCTCTGACTTCAAGAGTTAAATGTGTATAATTTTGGCAAGCTCAGCAGCAGCCAAAACCCTGGTGTGGTATGGCTACCGTGGCTAACACCTGGCCAGCTACCAATGCAAAGCACAGCACTGTGAGGGCTGCTAAGGAAAAAATGAACTCTATCTCAGTCAGACCCAATAACTCAGTCGAATTAAAAAGAGGGTTTTCCTCAGAGAGGAGCTGTTCAAACCTGCAGTTCCCTTCCCAAAAGCAGACCTTAAGCCAGAGTCAAGAGGTTCCAGAGTCAAGAGGTTAAGGTGCATGACCATCCCCACCTACAGCAGAGACTTCTAGACAAAAAAAAACCAACAACACAATGAAGAATTGCAAAGCCAGGAAAAGCACAAGCAATGATAGGAAGCCCAACTCTATGCCTTAATTATAGAGCTGCTCTCCTGAGAAATGGAGGTCTTGGGTACCAGTCCTTGCTTTCAGCATAGATTACAGTTTTTTAATCTGACTGACTCCTTAATGCAAACCATGTAATTCCAAGGGCAGGGCTATAGGCAAGGTATTAATTCTCCTTACTTACTAAATTCTTTGATTTTTTAAAGCACATTTGTACAGTTGCTAATAACACGCTGCAAATGGCCAACAGCTCCAAGCAGAAGAGAGACTGAATGATTTGTTATTCTAGGAAAATTGATGTGTATTTTTACTGTAGTCATAACAAAGGAAGCTTCAAGCATTTCTCTATAAGCCAGTTGAGTTGTTTTTCTCATCACAGATATTCATCTGTCTACAGACTGTAATGTCTTTCTATGTTCATATGTGATGCATTCTGACAGCTTTTCTACAGTTAAAATTTGATATTTCAAGGAATCCATTCACAATCTGGCTTTGAATACAGCACGTGCAGTTACTTCAGCTTCTGCGTCACTTTCCATTTTATTTTCAGAAAACTTTGGTTAGCATATTCTTCTACATGTGTGAAATTTCAAATCAGAATGGACTTGCTTCAATTCTCCTTCTCTTAATGGAAGCTTGTCATCTCTTCAAAAGATAGAGGAAATGGGGTGTGACTGAAAGTTAGATTCCCTTCCTACATACTGTTACTTCTGGAAAATCAGGTGTTTGGAAGTGAACACCTGATGTTGTTCCAGAAGGAGGTAGGATTGCTAGAGGTCAGTCTGAAACTAGGGGCATTGCATGGCTCCTCCAGCTAGCCTGCTGCTGCTGGTGTTCAGATGTGGAAACAAACCATAGCTTTTTTTTTTTTTTTTTTTTTTTTTTTTAATAAAAACAAGTCTTGAGGTAAGTAGGCACATGAGATTAACAGCAAACAGTTGTAATAAGGACTGCAACAGAGACACTAAAATCATAGTAAAAAAAGGGCAAAACTACAGTCTCTGCAAGAAATTTAAGGTTTACAATTTCTAAGTTTTAATGGCAGAATTTACCAAACTCTGAAACCTTTTCTAATTGCTTGTGTCTGAATAGAATTTCAATATAATTTCCTTGCATAAACAATCTTAAAAATCTGTGTTGAGTCCTCCTCTTGTTCATAAAGTTCTGTAGCATTAGGCACTATTTAATTTGTAATTTTTTTTTCTCGGCACCTCTGTTCAGGTCAAGAAGAGGAGCTTGGTGAGAAGGGAGGATTATGGATTTGTGATTTTATCTCTGCAGTCTGGCATGGCCTTTTGTTTTGAGACTGCACCTTAGTACCTAGATTGCCTGTCTTGGTGAGAGAAGAGAGAGGCAACTGCTTGTCTAGGAAGACGACAAAACCAGTGGCACATGTGAATTCACAAGCCAGGAGCTTTGTGTGTGTCTCATAAGCAAGGGACAATTTTGCAGGCATCTGATAGCTTGAGAGAAGTAGAAATCCCATTGAGATAGTATAGCCTTTTCACAAAAGAGACAAAAGCAAGCCTGTTTATGAAATATGTTTCCTGAAAAATAGATTTTCAAACTTGTACTATATATATTTATGCAATATATAAAGACACGTACTGTAAGTTAACAGAGAAAGAAGGCTTATGGTCCCTAAACCAACACAAGACATGTGATTACATGCAGAATGCATGTCTGGAATACTAACATTATGTTCTTTGCTTGGGGGTCTGGAGGAATGTGTCATGGTTGTCTTTTGGCATTAGTGTATTTCCCATGAACCAAAGGTGCAAAGAAGTGGGTGAGGCAAAAGGATAGACTGGTGCACACCCAAGGCTCACCCTGACATACCAGATATATGTTTGGACTTGGGACTACTGCAGAGGCACTCCTGCGTTCTGGTGTTTACCCTGTGAGATTGCTCAATTTTGCTGGCACGTAACAGAATGGTACAGGTAGTGATGAGAGGAAAAGCACAGCACAGTGCCATCTCCAGCACTAACTTGCCACCTACACTGCCTGGGTAGGGCGCTGGAGCTGTTGGGTGACTGCAGAAGGACACTCTACAGTGCCAGTGGAATGGTTGTATCAGGCGCAACCCAAATAATGCATACAATTATCTACAATTCTATAAATAGCCTGCCTGCATCCATGCTGAATGCACTTCCATTCTTGTGAAAATACTCAAAGAACAGTAGAACTACACTGTGTTTTAAAGAACAAAATGTCACAGCTTGGAAGGCAGAAGGACTTGGCAGAGTTATGAGCATCTAGAAGAAACATACTTGAGCAGTCCTAGCACAAATGTGTTCTCGTGTACTCTGTCCTGCAAGACAGAGGAATCGGCCAGGTACTGTATACTCAGGCCATAATGTACCAAACAGTTTAAATACGTTCTTAACTGGGCAAGCAATGAGCCCAAAGCCCAAAGTTAAACACAGGGAGAGCCACGATATTGAACTGAGGGAAAGAACTCTCAGCACTTCACAAGGTCAACCCTTACCAGAATTGGACCTTAATTTCTTGAAGTACCATAATTGTTCATGTGCCTTTGAGCCTTGAATTTGGAAATGAGGGTGTCTGTTATTTCAAGGTATATGACTCAGGCCCTGAGTAACCAGAACAAAATCAGAGACAAGTAAGAATTAAAAGCACAAGGGATACTGTGGGGGAAGAAGCGAGTGACTGACTAAGAGGGTTCCCTTAGGTGAACTCCTGCCACACTACCTGCAAATGCTTGTAACTCACTCCTATGGCATTCTTTTCATTGCCACCTTTATTACCAGATAAACGAAGTGTCATTTATGAAGCACCTGGGGACAAGAAATAAATGCAATCCCAGCCTGGTCACATTCCCTCCTACTGTAGTGACTGTGCAGCTCTTCCTGGGATGGGGGCAGGACAAGGCAGACGTTATGAAACGAATTTGGTGAGGTTAAGAGAAATGAAAACATGTAAATTATTCTCCTGTCATGACACTTTTTGAGGTCTGTAAAGATGTGACAGATTGTACTGGTTGCTTTTCATGTTCTGTATTCCCATGCGCTTTTAGCATATGTGCCTTATGTGCTCAAGTTCATGCCTACAAAGCGGCTTTTAACGAAGCAATGCCAATGCTGGCATTGTCATTTGCATAACATGAAATTTTGACAGGCAGCGTGGAGCTGAGCAAGGTTCTGTGCCTTTACAAGGCACAAGAAACAAGTTCGCACAAGAAGTTTATATCACACAGGTAAAAAACCCAGAATAATTTCAAAATACCCTGGATATCAGGGATACATTTATCTTAATCATGAACTCTTGTCAGATTACTTTCATTGACTGCCACCTATCTAGCATAAGGTGGCATGGTAAGACTGCATGGCTTTTGATGATCTTATGTCAGTCCTATGTTGCAGTTTGAGCTAAAAAAAGGAGACATGATATGAGTAAACATGAACTGTAGTTAGGATTTTTCCACTGGGGAGTTTGGTGTGAATTTAAGATAGAAATCATCTTAGAAATCAGAATGGTTCGGGTTGGTGAGGACCTTAGAGACCACTCAGTTCCAACCCCCTGCCATGGGCAGGGACACCAACTGGATCAGGTGGCTCAGAGCCCCAGGAAACCTGGCCTTTGAGATGTAGTCTCTGATTCTTCAATGACAATGCTGTTGAGTGGCTTCATCCTTTTTGGAAGCAGATAAGAGGACTCTCTAAAGAGCTCTGTTGGCTACCTGAAAGCATCCACATGAGTCACTACTGAGAAACTCTTTTCAATGGGCTTTCAGTACCTATGCTTGTGGATGATCAAAGCTACAGAAACAGCTCTTCACTTGGCTTATCATTAACCCTTGAACAACTCATCTACAGACACAGTAACTCTGCCTTAAATGACATCAGAGTTTCTTTCTGCATGATATGCTAATATCCAAATAAGTGGCAGAGCCCTGAAGCAGAGATCCATGCAAGGCCTGCTTCACAAAGGACGGACCACTACTGATTGTATCCTTTCCCAGGCTTAATAGCTATGAACTCTCCCCTCAATTCACACGGAACCAGCACTGTTAGTAGTTTGCTGGATTTCAGAATGTCCCGTGGGATCTTATTTGGCTGCTGAGCATAAATAATTCTGTAATTGCTTTTGGAATAGTGCATCATACTGTTTTCTCAGCTGACAGTAAAAACTTTCCTTGATTGTCCAAAGACTTTTCTTTCATAAGGAGTTTTACCTCTGCCCATCTCCAACTGCTAGAAGATAAACCACTTTTTTACTTTTTGCTCATGTAGGTTTCTAAATAATTTTTCCATTTCATCTTTACCCTACAGCTCAGTCCTCACAACTAATTTAAGCCAGGTACCTCTATTTCTGGTGGGTGTTCTGTTCTTTCTGAATCTCAGGAAGAACCTGAAGATGATGTCAGCTGCAGGTATTTGAAAACCTGTCTGGAAGTTGCATTAAGCAGGTGAAAATCTGAGTAGCATCTTGGAGATTAGAAGATGAACTCACCCAGTCAAAAGACAGGTGACCTAGTCTAAATAGGAAGAGATGACAGCTTTATCTTTAGCAGGCAATGGTGCACAATAAAAGGATGAAGGAGATGTGGGAAGAGATTCATTCTAAGTAAATTACAACTCCTATCAGCCTAGCTGGAATTCAGCATGTGGGAGAGCAGGGACTGCAGCTGTCATCATTACCCTTGGATTTTTTTGTGAGGGGAAGTAAACAACTCTAAATTTCAGCCTGGCTTCTACAGAAGCTTGTGTGGGTGTCCCAGTAGTTCTTGGTAAACAGTTTACAGCAGGAGACACCAGGAAAATGAGAATTTTTTTCCAAATAAACAAATTTAACTTAATGAAGGCTCAAAATTACTATGTGTTGGGGGGGTTATCCCAGGAGTCTCATTATCTCTAATTGGATGTTTTATTTCATGAAGTAGTCAGCATTAACTTTTAGCTTGGTGAGGGAAAAAATCTCATATGTAATTGCCTCAAAATTTTCCTTTATTCCCGGGAAGACTTGGCAGGATTGTAAATATCTCTAGTGGCCAAGCTGTCAAACAAGCTTTTCCTTTTCAAAGGACATTCTTTTTTCTTTCTTTCTTTATTTTCCCTCCTCTCACTATCCAGGGCCAATTTTGGTTCTCTTTCCCACTCAACACCTCCTACTTCACAGGCAGCACTGGTCCCCACAAGCCCTCCAGCAGACTGAAAGCAAGGACTGCTTTCTGCCTGGGTGACTTCCTGTCTTGAGGGCTCTGTGCCCAAATTTACACCAGAAGAAATCAGTGTAACTCAAGTTTAATATAGCTCAAAGCAGAGCTAATTCTGTGCTGAAACAGTCTGGAATGGCATACCAAACTCTGGTTTTGGCCATATATACAAGTGTTTCACACTCCTTCCCCCCAAAAATAAGTTTGGCTCATAGTATTATCTATTTTTATCTCATCTATTACCTATTCTAAAATTACACTGGTAATTTTAGAAAAATTACTAAAAAGAAAAGCCACCTTTTTTATTTCCTGTCTTATCTAATTGGTCCAAGATCACTATCCAACATCGGTGAGCAGGGAAACATAGATTTCTTTTTAAATAGCAATAAGAAATGGATGATTTATCAGACACATTTCAAAATATTAACAGTGTAATGACATCTTGACAAATGAGGGACAATTATTCTCATCTTCCCAGACCAAAGTACAGCTGTGAAATCCTTCCAAACAATGCTCAAGATATTTGATTTCTATTTAAGTTGATTTTTGACAGAAAGGATTTTATTTTTACATTATTTAGGGGAAGTAGAAATGAGTAACTGTTCTGTCCTTTTTCGTTTTTGCTCTCCATGTATATCCTCCTGCCTTTTTATTTGTAGTGATTGCAATGCTTTATTACACATGGTCCTGAGAGCCTTCAGGAGTTATGTATCTTCTGTAATCAGTATTTTTCCTTATTATTTTAAGGTGTGGTAAACCCAGCTGTTGCAAACTGAACACCTGATGTCTAGTGTCTGGAATGTATAAACTAGAAGACAGCTGAAAAGCATTGTAGCCCAGAAAAAACACAGATTTTAACTGAAGCACACACCTGCTTTGGGTTTCTTAGGCAAGATTCTCTACAGCTCAGCTTCTACGTTCTAAAGTGATTTTCTAGTTCATGGAAAAAAAACAAAGTAAGAATACCTAGAGTGAAGGAATCACAGTGTTATGTCTGAAGAAAATGCTTTGCACTAGAGGAATCCTAGGTCTGAATAGCACTGAATTATGAATAAAAGAAGGGAAGATCTCACTTTTCAGCACTAGCCCACAGTCCCATGAAATTAGTTGCAACTAAAGCCACACTCTGAAGGCATGGTTCCATATGATGAGGTTAGAGTTCACTATCTAAAACAGAAGGAAATGAACACCCTCTTCCAAATTAAATATTCTTCAGTCTGGTTATTGAGTTGAAGTGGCTCATGGCCCATATGGCAAACACCAAGGAGGAGCTAAGGGTGGGTGAAAATCTGCAGTTGGGACATGAGAAGTTAGCAACATCTCAGGTTCTTGCCCTTGGTGAACTATTAGATCAGATCAGCTGCTCCTAGATCTATCTAGAGGAATCAGTTTGCTCTGCAGATCATCACTTCAAGGCCCATTCTGGAAAAGACTCAACTGAACAAGATAAAATAAGCTATTTTTGCTTATGCTAGAAGGTTCTTAACAATACATTCAGTATGCCATTGAACAGACAATTTGAAATTAAAGAGCTCTGAAATGTCTAATAAACTCACTGTGCAAATATCCATGTATGGCTACACAAACTAAAATGTTCTCAGACTACTGGAAAAATTTGGGAACAATGCTTAGTTATTCAGGAGGGGCATGATCTTTAAAGAAGCAGGTCTGGCTCAAAACCAACACAGCTATGAAAAAAGTTAACCCAGGGGAAAGTAGGCAAAAAGCACTAAAGAACTGAGGTAACAGAGGAACCACCACTGGGGGAACAGAGGCTCTGTTGTTTTTATAGGCAAATATTTCAGAAGTCTATTCAGCAAAGTATTCACTCGGTCTTTAAGTAATCAGCCCATGGGACAAGTTTGGGGCAGGAGCCCATTTCACCCAGCCTTTCCCTTTGTTCTGAAGCAGATGACCCCTATGACATGGTTTGAATGACTTTCTGTGTCTTGGCACAGGCAGGCATTCCCTGATACCTCTGGTCTCACCCCGTCCTCCCACACAGAGGCACGAGCACAGTTAAGTCTCTGCCTGTTCCACTGCATTCCCCAGACATGGCTGCATCACCAGGGCAAGGAGAAGGAAAGCACTGGGCAGTAGAAAGCAGACAGTTGTCCATGTTGCCTGGAAGAGGAACAGAAATTTGAGAAGTAGGTAGGCTGCTCCAGGGAAAGATGGGTGGTGTTGGCCTGGTTGGGTGGGAGTAGTACTGCTGTGAAGAGGAAGGGAGGGAACAAGCTCCCAGGCACAAGGAGAATGAAAGATCAGGCTACAGAAATCACCTATAACCAATATTCACACCTGTCAACTCTGGGTGTCCTATTAATGCTGCAAGCTTTTAGCTCAAGTGAAACCAACATTATTGCCCTGAAATATAGCACAAGTACTTCAAGTCTAAATAATTCAGATGTCAAAATGAGTATGAGGAAGAAAATGATTTAGTGGAAGGACTGCTTTGTTTTTGATGTAACTATTTCTTTCTATTTATGCACCCATACAGACACTAACAAATCAGTGAACTGGATGCACAACCAGACACTATCACTGATTACATCTTTCCCTGAACAAAAGCAAGGAAATAGAGGAGGGAAAAAAAAAAGCAAGCAAAAGTTATTTAAAAGGCAGAACTATTTGATGAGATTTTATCTGCTATGCAGTTTAAACAGAATTCCCAAGCTATTTGCAATCAGAATGTTGAGGGTTGTTGGGCATTGCAAAGGAATTTTAAATAACTCCTCTTGGCAAAGTTTTTTTTCTCAGAGTTGCCAAATCTCGTTGCTTTATCAAAAATCTCATAATGTTGAATTGCTTATTTAAATCACAATCCAAAGAATTACTGACTAATGAGTTTCTTGCCTTTTTTTATCTTCTTTAAATAAATGTAAATTTCTCAGGAACACACTTATTGCAGAAGTTAACAGATAATCAGAGTAAATACCAGCAGTCAGAGAAGTTATTGTTCCTGTAGGCCTTTCTCTAATCAGGGGAGAAGAAAATCGCTGTTTACTGGCAGCTGCCTGCTGACAGCAGAAGGACACGGGGTCTGGGGCTCCCTGTTGTTCTGTGCCAGTGCTTGCCCTAGTTAATAAACCCTGGCCCCAGATTACCTCTTACTCTGTACTCCCTCATCTTCCCTCCACCCTGGCCTCGCAGGGTCTTTCCACATTACTGAAACTTTCATGAATATAAAAAAATTCCACTGGCTACACTGTGACTCCACCCAGAAGGAGCAGCCCAGTTTCACCAGCCCATATGGAGCAGCATTAAAAAACCGTCACAACACAGCAGTACCTTTTAATTCCAACTAAACTACTGGCAGGGCTGGGGGCAGGATTTGAGCCTATTATTGTGTGTTCAAATCCTGCCCCCAGCAGGCAACTGTGCCCTGACCATTGTGTGTAGAGGTCCGTGATGGACACCGAGCTGGCTTCATGGACACACACATGTGCATGGGCAGCGTCAGGAGGACAGTGATGCCTCTAGTCATGTAGGGGACAGCCAGCCCAGGCAAAACCCCGGTCTTGGTCTGATTTGAAGCTCAGGTTTTTGATATGCTTTCAGTATCACGCACTTAACCTTCTTCAGTTGTCAGTAAAACACCAGATATATAAATGTCTAAAGGAGACGTGTCAGGATAGAGCCTGGTGGTTCTCAGTGGTGTCAAGCAATAGGACAAGAGGCAATGGGCAGAAACTGATGCGCAGGAAGCTCAATCTGAACATGAAGAACTTATTTACTGTGTGGGTGACCATGCACTGGAACAGATTGCTTAGAGAGGTTGTGGAGTCTCCCTCACTGGAGATAGCAAAAGCCCTCTGGATACAATCCTGTGCAGTGTGCTCTAAGACAACCCTGCTTGAGCAGGGAGGTTAAACCAGATGATCCTCTGTGGTCCCAACCTGAGCCTTTCTGCGATTCTGTGATTTCATCCTCCATCTGATCAAAGACACCTGAGGGATTTTTGGACACCAAGACTCTCAAAAATTGAGTTAAACCCCCTGAAGATGTAATACAGTTGCACACACTTCACCTGCAGCCTGTTTTCTGTATTTTTAGTATATATCAGTGTCATGTGGAGGCTCTTTGTGGGGGCCTGGCGACTCCACAAACACATTCCAGTTGGAATGGTTGTAGCCAGGTGGGGACAGACCTCTCCTCCCCAGCAACTACCAACAGGAGGACTGTTTTCAGCTGCACCAGGCAAGGATTTTGTTGAACATTGGGAATATTTTCTTCACCGAAAGGATGATTAAGCATTGGAATGGACTGTCCAGGGAGGTGGTGGAGTCACCATCCCTGGAGGTGCTTAAGGAAAGACTGGACGCGGCCCTTAGTGTCGCGGTCTAGCTGACATGATGCTGTTCAGACTCCATGATCTCAGGGGTGTTTTCCAACCTAAATGATCCTATGATTCCAAGAGCAACAAGCGCAGATCCTCGCGCAGCGACCTGGCCTCCAGGCAGGCCGCTGACAGAGGCGCATCTGGCCTCCACGAGGCAGACGCGACCCGCTTTCCCCTCACGCCCCCGGTCCCGGCGGACGCGCCCCGCCCCGCTGCCCTCCGCCCCGGCAGCCGCCGGGAAGGGATCCGCCCCTCCGCCCCGCGCATGCGCGCCCCGCCTCGCGGCTGCCGCTCTGCCCTGCGCCGCCGGGGGCGCTGCCGCGCGCCCGCCCGCGCCTCCCGGGGGCGGTTCCCGCCGGGCTCCGCGCCTGGATGGCGATGGCGGCGGCGGTGGCAGGAGCCGGGGCCGGGGCAGCGGCGGGCGCGGGGGGCGGGGAGCGGAGCAGCACCCGGGACCGGCTCCTGGCGGCGCTGGAGGATCTCGAGCTCTTGGCCAGGTACCGCGCTCGGCCGCCCGTCGGCCCCGGGTGGCGGCGGGGCACCGGGGGCGGGGTGAGGGCTGCCGGCGGGGTGCGGGCGCGGAGCCGGGGTTGGCGGGCGGAGCGGCGGCCCCGGAGGTTGGGATGGGGTGGGAGGGGCCCGGCGCGGCTGCGGCGCTGGCCCGACCCGGCTCGGGTACGCGTTTTCCTGCTCTGGCCCTCCTCAGGCCGACCCTGCAGGAGAGGGGCTGGTGCTGCGCCGGGGTTCGGCCCGGCCCTGCGCAGCGCTTCCCGGCGCTCATCCCACTGGAAAGCATCGGTCGTTTGCAAAGAGAAGGTGTAACTTCCTTTTTCTCCCACTTGCCTTTCTCCCTTGGCTGACACCTCTGCTTCCTGTGAAGTGCACACTCACACGCCGATTTTAGGCATTTTATTAGTCACTAAAAATATGCTTAAGTCAGAAATACGTAGATGGTGTGGCATGACATCACCTGTTCTGGTCATTGCCTGTATTAGTGCCACATTCACTCCAAGTAGGCTGCAGCGCTTGTCTTCAGAGTGATAGAAATGCTTATATACTTAATCCAGGGTCTTTAGTCCAGGCTGGTAATCCCCATCCAAGTTGTCGACCATGTCGTGGAGGCACAGCAGGCAGTGAAGTTCAGATAGTTCCTAATTATTTTCCACACCTCAAGGAGAGCAGGAATTTAGGAAAGCATTTTCAGTGGGGATAACCTGTACTATCCATGTGGCTTACTCGCTGAATGAGTTCCAAGACTAGGATATGCTATTGGTGAGTTGCTCTCCTTTTGTCAGGTTAAGTTTTATTCTGTGTCACAGATTTTATTGAGACATAAGGGTTGCTGAAGAGCATGTGTTTATTGAAAAATGAAAACAAACTTATTTTTTATGTATATTGCTAATATTTTTTGATGCTGGAACTAGTGTTCTACCACAATGAAGCCAGAGCAATGCTCAGCAGAATTTAGTGAATCTTCCTGTTGATCAGCTAAGTGTTACAGCACCCTGGGGCTAGGCTTTTCTCAGTCTCAATACTGGTTTGGTGCTAGGGGCAAAAATTAAACCATATGTCTAATCTGTAGCCTTTCTATAGTTTTGACTCGATATCTGTGCATTATCTGGCTGACACAGGGTAGAATTACAGGGCTACTTGACATCACCTTTGATGGTGGTAGCTGACCTACTTAAAATGGATTTTATTTGCTACTGCTCAACGTTGGTCAGGTAGAATAAAGCTTTAGTAACAGTGACAATTTTCTTTATTCTCTAATTGTTTAAAATCGTAGTAGTGTTCAGGAGTGACCAAGAGACATAGACCAAGATCAGAGTTTTACTGGGGATTTTTTTAGACATTTCTGGCCCCAGTGCTATATTACTCACACACCCCACTACGCTGCTTACACTGAACCAAGCAAAGAGTCAGTACTTCCAAGGGCAGTGTCTCCAGATAGACAGTTACTTGTGCTTAGGGTTGAATTGCCATTCATAGCCTTAGAAGCCAAATGACTTTGCTGAATTTACAGAAAATGCCTTTTTGCATCGTGGTACACAGAAGTTCTTGCTGGCTCTCAGAACACTGGCAGAGTATCTGGATATCTGGAAGAGTGATCAAGAGGTCTGTTTGAGAAGCACTTCTAGCCTAGCACCAGAGTATTACCAGGGTTCTTTTATATTTTTTGTGTGCTTGATGCACAGCTAATATATCATTGTGGGAATGTTTATTGTAAATGTAGTTCCATAACAGACTCTGTTGGTATTTGAAAGTATAGACTTAATTGCTCTAAATTACAAGTATATTGGAGAAAAAATGGAGAAAAGTAGAGAAGTAAAACAGTGAAGACCCTCTTGCAACAAAGAAAGCTAGTAGAAGAAGGATCTGAGTGCACTCCATTATGCTGTTTCTTCTCTCAGGTTCTGTTTATGTCTTTTATGGTTTAACAGGAACTTAGCACATTTCTTGAGTTCAAATACATGAGGGTTTCATGAGCTCTCAAATAACAAAAAAATATTATTTCTTGGTTGAAAAGTCCCTGCCCACACTGTACTATAAAATATAAACTATTCAGGTCCATGAATACTTTCATAATAATACCAGTACTCTGGTAATTTTGGGATGAATTGATGTGAGAATGCTGTAGGAAACTGTGCAAACGGAGTTCTCTTTTCAGGGAACTAATTGAAATTTTGGCAATTTCAAGAAACCAAAAGCTTCCACAACCAGGAGAGGAGAGCCAGGTAAGCTGCCTTTCTGAATTGCGTTTCTTTGGGTAAGCATAATGCTTTACTTCTAATTTTTTTCCATTTTTTTGTTTGTCCTTACTTTCTCCCTTTGTCCTTACCTATATTCAAGTTTATGGTCATGGTGGGGCTTTGGCCCTGCTACAGAGGCATTATTGGTTCTCCTGTAGTTTATTAATTTTTTATGTGCTCAATAGGGTGTTTCTGCAAACAGGAAGAAATTTTCTTTCATTTTTCATTCAAGCAAAAATACTCCTATGAATGCCATTTGCTCTTCTTTGTAGCATGACTGAGAGTGTGTTGGTACTCTAGCCAAATTAAAAGTTCTACAAAACTGTTGTTCAATAGATCCTGGAACTGCTGATTCAGAGAGATGGAGAGTTTCAAGAGCTAATGAAGTTGGCAGTTGATCAGGGAAAAATCCATCATGAAATGCAGCTTTTAGAAAAGGTAGTAGAAAAGCGGGATAATGATATTCAGCAGCTGCAGAAACAGCTTAAAGAAGCAGAGCACATACTGGTAAGTTCATAATGATGTGTTTGCTTTTGAGCAGCTTCTTGTAGAAAAGGCGGTTCTGGGCAAAGTGATTTTGTGTTAGTTTGAGAAGATTTAAATACTTAAAACTGCATAAGAGCTTAGTGGTTTGGGTTTTTTCTCAGTAGTCAAACACTGTTTAGTTATCATGGTATTAAGTTTTTTTTTTTTATAATGCTAATTTGCTTCTAAATCTACTTTATTTCTGTGTATTTTGAAAATGTTCGTGGAAGTTGCTCTTTTAAAATGCAATTAAATGGAAGGGTTTATTCACAAAGTTGACTTTATGTAGCCATCTATAAATTAAATATGTATTGAAGGCTTGGTTTGCTTTGTGGGTTTTTATTTTTTACAACTAGGCAACAGCTGTTTATCAAGCAAAGGAAAAACTGAAATCAATTGAAAAAGCACGAAAAGGTGAGTATCCATAATTGTACATACTACATAAATGCAATTCTAAGAAAGTTGTTAGTGAGCTCAAATTGGGCATGTTTTATTTTTTTAATTTTACTATCACAGATTTCAGATGCTTTGTGTGTAAACAAATTTCCATTTCATTATGAAAGAGTAACCATTTTCTCAGAATAAAGACAGCATTGAATTTTTTTTTGTAGCAAACATATTTTAATATGAAAGTGTCTTAGCAGTCTCCTTGGACTGATAATAGTATATCTGATTACCTAAGTGCCTTACCAAATTGCCTCAGGAGGATGCTAAGGAAAGGGAGAGATTATTTGTGTGTATATGCACTGTATTTTGAAAGTCTGAGTAGCTGGTGATACTAGATTGTAATTGTAGGAATTCCTGCCATTCTGTGGCACTTCGCAAGCTGAACCAATTTTTTTTTTTTTTTTTTTTTTGATAAGGGGGGTGGGAGTGAGGGAGAAGGCATCTTCTTTAGGTTGTTTTGTTTCTACGGTGTCTTTTATGATTTTGTTATGCCTTTTTCATCTAGAAAATCAAGGAATTTAATAAAGGTTATGTTAATTTAATACAGGCACATATTTGGAAGGACTCTTCTGAGTACAGTCTGTAGTTACTAAATGAACGAGAAAAACTTCTTTGCTACAAAAAATTCTATGATAAAGCAGGAGCTGAAATTTTAGAAAATTTTTTGTGCCTGTCAAGTACACTTAAGTTTAAGAGTTTGTTTTTCACGAGGTTGGAGAACTATTGATATTGAAGATATTTTGTACTTGTGTGTGTAAAATCAGTTCACTGCAAAGCTCATAATTGTGTAGTTTGAGAATCTTCTAAACAGTCATTGCATTTGAACCAGGCTCTTAATGTTTGTCAAAATCACATTCCTAGTCTTTTAGATACTGGTGGCCAATATTCTGAAATAATTAAATACACAATCTCTTGAGAATGCAGCAACATTTTTTTTCTGCTCTTGCAGGTGCCATTTCCTCTGAAGAAATAATTAAATATGCCCATAGGATCAGTGCTAGCAATGCTGTTTGTGCCCCTCTGACATGGGTACCAGGTAACTATTGTGTTTATGACAGTAGATTTAAAAAAAATAATAAATTGTGGTTAATTTCTGGTCTTAAAATGTTTTTATACAGCAATAGCCACCAGAGTTTATTAGAATAACATTGTTTTCAGCTGTTACATCTAATATTTAATTCTAAATATTTAGTTTTATCTAAAATGGATATCCAAAATCCTGTGGACTTCACATACATCTCCAAAAGATTATGAAAGTGTCTGCTTTCATTAACAGACTGGTCTTCTCTGTTCTCTTTTGTTTGCCTTTTTCCTCTGAATGTTTACCCTCATAATGTTTACCCTCATTATAAGTCAAAGCCAAGTATGCTAAAGGCTTTTCTGTGTGTTTGGTTGCGTTCCCTCTTGCCCCTTACAATATTCTTTCAGAGAATGTTAGTAAGCAGTGGAGCCAGAAACAGAACTTTTACTGTGACATGTTTCCATTTTGGGTACTACCCTCTTTGTCCAAAATGAACATGTGTTTGATCCAATTTCTGTCCCTGTTGTTTAGCTGTGAAATAGCAGGGTGAGCAAAGGTATCTTTTAAACATGATAGGGTTGGTTTTTTTTGTTTGAGTTGCTTTGGGTTGTTTGGGGTTTTTTTAATATGCTTTTTCTGCTAAGTTTGAATGGACAAAGAAAGTCCTAAGTGAAAGACAGATTTGGATTTTAATTAAACAGGTGTGATGCTCATTGCTTATCCAAGCAACCAGTATGAGGTTTTTTGGTCGTTAAACTAGGCTCTGAAGCTAAAGCTAATGTCTGCAAGTCAATTGGTAAGTAAAGTATTTCAAAGCATTCTTTTTCTTTTTTTTTTTTTTTTTTTTCTTTCTTAAAGGGGACCCACGTAGGCCATATCCTACTGATCTGGAAATGAGAAGTGGTCTCTTGGGTCAGATGAACAACCCATCCACCAATGGAGTCAATGGACACTTACCAGGGGATGCACTTGCAGCAGGCAGACTGCCAGGTAAGTGAAACTCGGGGGTTTTTTTTGTTTTTCTTTACTGCTTATAGATTCACAGCAACTATACATTTCCCTTAGCAAAGGCAAATCAGAGGTAAAGCAATGAAATTTCTGGTTACTGTTGTTCCCTAGCAGTGAAGACCTAGTAAAGAAAGGTAATTAGAAATTGCATAATTTTTCATTTCATGATAAACTGCAGATACTACAGCTAAGTCAATATAAGCACAACTCAATTACCTTAATGTATTTTAAATAAATAATTCAGTGATTTCCAGACATTTGAGAAAGAAGCACTTTGAGAACAGCTTTTGCTTAGTGGTGATGACAAAACATGGAATTGTGAAAGCTGTATTTGGAAGAAAGATGGTTTATTGTTATTACCTACCTTTCTTTAAGTCTATGCTTAGAAGTTTTGGATTTAAAAGACATGGCAGCGGACAACTGCTGAGATAGTACACTGAGTGTAGGAATCAAGCTTTAATCCCTTAATTGCTTTGTGAAATGGGCACTTCCATTGACTTCAGTGAGATTCATTCCTTCGTGCAAAAACTGAATTTAGCAATGAATTACAGTAATTGAATCAAGAGTTCAGTTGCTCTGTACTGTGCAGCATTGATCTACTATAGTTAGACTAAATGGTGGAAAAAAGTCTTAATTTGGCTTCATAGTTGATCTGTAACATTTCTTACATATCTGTTAAGCCACTATCAGGCATTATGGAAAGCTTGCTTTCAAAAATCATGCTGATTTATGATTTATTAAAGAACCCCTCTAGCAACTCCAGTGCAGAAATGGTAAATTTGGATTTTGTGTTTCTGATCATCTGTCTAACCCTGTTGTCACCTCTTAGGAAGTGACTTGAAATTCTGCATCGTCTCACTTTGTAAACTTCTGGGCTCAGATAAAATGGGTCAGTGAGCTGAATGGGAGTAGGACCCTGGCATCTGTCCATAGCAGCGCATCAGGGAAATGCTGGGGATTGGCCCACGTATCTTTTCCTTTCTTTTGGAATATGGTCAGAGGAGATGTTAAGGTTGTGACTTCCTAATGGAGTTTGAGCATTTATTTTTGTATGTTTTGGTAGAGCCCCTTCTGGCTGGCTCCTCTGCCTTAGAGGATGCAGACTTGATCCATTTACTTTTGAGTGCTGTATGGAATTTTCAGCAATTTTAGGAATTTTCCTTGAGAAGCTGGAAAATGTGGGATTTAAACTCCTCCAGTAAAATTTTTAATTGAGTCTTGGGCTCCTCTATCAGGTGAAATACGCACAAGAGGGAAGAGGGAAACACTGATTTAAAAGAAAGCTGAATGCCTGAGCATTTTGTGTAGGGATGCTGAATCTGTTGGTGTGTGGAGGCATGTCCTGAGAATGCTAATTATGGGATCTAGTCCTTTTGGAGACTCCTGCAGAGATGTCCAGTTACTGAGTCCTCAGTGAATGTGCAGACCAGTTTCTGGACTGCTTGGTAGCCTCCAAACCTTGAGGCTGCTTAGCATACACATTCTGCCTGGTTTAATAGCAGACTGCTTCTAGCATTGAAGTATGGCCACAAAATGTAAAACACTAGCTTCTATTCTAGCTCGTTCAGATAAGGTGTTTCAGGCATATTTGGATAAAGCCTTTTTCTCTGAATTTTTATGGTCTGCCTGAATTTTTTTTTAATCTAATATTTTAATCTATTTTTGCATACTGACAGACTATGTTAATTTTCATTTCTCCAGTAGGTGTGAGTGCTAAATCAGTTCAAACTCTCCTTTGTAGATTAAAAGCTCTGTATTGAGTATATGAGTTATCAAGAGCCACCTACATAAATGGGCCTCTCTGGCAGAGCTGACTTTTAGAATTATAGAATTACTCCATCATGAGATTTTCCGAGCTGCTGCTGGAGGGTTTAATCTGTCCAAAATTTAGAAAGGATTTCAAGATTTCTTTTCATTTTAAATTTTAGTTCTGATTGAGTTGTGTTGTTGAATTTGTCAATATACAAAACTGAAAGTTTTCTTGATTTTGCCTCTTTTTTTTCCTAGATGTGCTTGCTCCTCAGTATCCTTGGCAGTCAAGTGATATGTCAATGAACATGCTACCTCCTAATCATAGTAATGACTTCATGCTGGAGCCTCCAGGACACAATAAAGAGAATGAAGATGATGTAGAAGTTATGTCAACAGACTCCTCAAGCAGCAGCAGTGACTCAGACTAGGGGGACAGTATCCCTAGTAGACCTTTCCTGTGGTGAAGGTAGGTTAGATACTGTTTGTCACAAACTGCAATATCCTTTTGTTGCACCAGCAGCCTTGTGGAGGGAGAAGATAACAGCTGGCTCAGAAATAGGATGACTAATTTAAAACCATGGACTATAGACTTGTTTTTTTCTTGTTAGATGTTCTGGGAGCTGGGAGAAATGTCTGGAAGCTGTCTGCTGGGGGAGAGATGTCAGATTTTCAGCGATTGTGTAAATGTATGTTTCCAAGAGATGTGTAAATATATATTTATATATATGTATTTACTATACATTAGATGACATAAGTTCCTGGGAAAAAATGTGTAAGGGGAATCCCCTTGTATGTTTGTTAGTAACTTTACTCTTTTGATGATAGCCTTTTCTATGCCACAGAAATGAAACACGAAGTTTGTAATGTATCTTTTTTTGTTACTGCCTAAATCTGTTCTTGATCATCTGTGTATCAAGAACAAAAATATGTCAATAAGGTGTAATAAAAGAGTTTGTAATTATTGTAATATATAATGAAGATTTATCATAAATAAACTCGTCTTTGATCTAACTTCAATTTTCCAAACTGGAATCTTAGATGAGTTGCCATGTAATTTCAATACTCAGCACATTTCATCCCAGTATGTGGTTGAATTCTGATTGAGTTTCACAAGTTTGTACTCCAATTTCCTCTATGCAAAATGCCCAGTCAGCAATTAGAAGCAGCTGAGGAGGAGTCAGAAATGGAAAGCCTGTCCTTCATTTTCAGCTGAGCCCTTCCAGGTACACACAAAGCTGGGCTGACCCTGAAGCAGCGAGTGCTCACCCACAAGGCTGCCCCAAATACTTGGTTAAGTGTCCTGGGACCCTGGAGGTGACACGCTTTGGGGCATGCTGCAGGTTTAGCTCCTTTAAGATCAAAGTGCTCAAGGATTTTTTTGTTCTCATAATCTATAATTTTTTCAGTTCTTTGAACCTGCTAATTTGTTTACTTTTGCAATTACATTTCCTGCATCAGCTGCAATGTTAGTTTGTCTTTCCAAAGGCACTTCCCTTGGCTTTCCTTTTCTCGTTCTGTTTTGTTTAAGGAGTCATTTTATGACAGCTCCTTTTCTCTTATGTAACCCTCTGATAGAATTTCAAAACTCATGTGAACTGTTGCTCCTGGCAATTACAGGTTTCTGTCCTGCAGAATTGCAGATCACAATTCTCTTCCCTTTTCCATTTTGTGCATTCCTCACAGGAAGTATCTGATGAATCAGGTAATTCCTCCTTTGCTCAAGTAATCTTTAGGTAAACATTGCTGCCAGTAATGCTGCCACCTGTGACCAACCTGTACAAATCCCATAGACATGTAGAAAGGACTTCAGTCACATTCAATCACATAATATGGGGCAGTGGGTTTTGTTTTCAGAGAAATGAGGAATTTAGTTTTGTCTCAGCTGTTCCTTTTAGAAGTATTTTCAGAGTTATTAAACTGTCACCTCTTTCACAGCTTATTCATATACATACATTTTGTAACCTTTATTCAGTATCATGTTTTCCTCTTTGGTGCTTATCGCCAATGTCTTACCTCTTCACATTAATCCAAATATATGTGCTGTCTATCAGTCATTCTAGTTAACCTTGCCTACCCTTATCTAGCTCACATTAGTTTTTTGTCTTAAAACGTGTGATCAGAATCATACACAATATTGCAAAATGGAGTTTCTTAATGCTTTGTATAATGGGATTGGTATTTTCTTTCTAAGTACCCCTCTCTTAACACACCACAGACACAGTTCACCAGCCTCTTTTATCTTCTAACTTACAAGGACATTCTTGAAACAGAATACAAAAATACATAACTCACAGGAAGTGTAGTGTTACAGTCTACCCAAAACTCTTCTATGCTGTATCTATGTAATTCACCAACTGAAATATTGTGAAAGCAGGTGATTATTTTCAGACATGAGGGAACTGAAGCAATGACCACTTATTTTTCTGGTTTGTTAGTTATTCTGTTACAGGATTAAATGGGACCAATGTATTATATCTAAGAAATAGGTAAGGCAACAGCTCTGCCCACTGTTCGTTTAGCATAAAATCAAATTCTGGCTATTAGATGCATCCTAATCAGTTTCCTTGCATCAGTGCTCCAAACTATTCACAGTTCAGGAGTATTCTTCTCAGTGCTAATTATAGGATGGCTAATTATAATGCCATCTTAGATGAAATTCAGTTACAAACAGTTTAGTAAACCATGATATGGTAACTGAGTGTTCTGTTATTCAGTGGCTTAGATGTGAACATAATAGATTTTCCTATTTAGCAAAAGTACCAAAAATCAAAGTAAAGACTTAGTTGAAAGGACTGAGTCTTGGCAGCTAAAATCAATTGAGAACCACATTTTCTGCAGGGGTGGGAAATATAAATGTGTGATGCATACAAAGTTGTTTAAGTTGGGGATTGCTGACAGCTGGTTGCAGTAATGCACTGTAGTCTTTTAATCGATCCATTTTGAAAAGATACAGAAATGCTGACATATGGAGATACTGGTTGTGTCCTCATTTCAGTGTCTACTTGTGTATTTACAAGAAATAGAATGTGTATAACCATTAACAAAATATGCCAAGAAAGTATTTATTGAATGACAGACCATTTTACAGTGATCCCTGTTCTCTCATCAGGACCTAGATGTTTTCTAAAATTTAAAATTGTACTAAATAATTTAATTTTTTTTCTTCATTATTCTTTGTGACAGATGGGCAGGACATCTGTCAACTCTTCCTACAGCTTCTTTCTTGACAGCTGAATGGAATAATTTTCAGTGTACATAAGGTTGCTTGCAGGAAGCAAATCTCCACTTTTGAATGGAAAAATAGGCTTTTTACAAAGGTACAGTAGCAAAGGAATTTTTGGTGAAATTTCCCATTTCAAAACTGCTGTGTAACGTTACTTCTTTCTTCACTTCAGAGAACGGGTATCTGTCCTAGGGAAGTTGCCCATAATTAATACTTCAAACTCTAAGCAGGAGAATTGCCAGGGGCAGTAGCATCCTTATGCCTCATCACTCTGTCTGTTTCTCATCAAGAAGAGCCATCTCCAATAAAAAAAATTATGTAACAAGTAAGGAATCAGCTTCAAGCTGATTTCTTTTAAGAACTGAGAAGTCGATTCATAATTTCAGGCAATTTTAATCTCAGTATTGTGCCTGTATCTTATTCCAAAGAAACTAAAGATATCTTAGAACATTGTTGTACAATGAGTATATCTAAAGGAAATAGACAAGAGATGTGCTATAAAAGAACCCCTGGCAAGAAAAAAATGAGCCAATTTGTGATTTATTTAAAGGTTATATCCTACAGTTAATTGCTGATATCTTAGTGACCACAGCTGGACAGTGCTAACTAATCAAAATTAGTTACAGATTCTAAAAAAAAAATAAAAACATAAACTCCTTGGTTTTATATGTACTGTAATTTCATTCACTAACAACTCATTTAATCAGTCAAACTGAAAATTCACTATTTTACCAAATCTCAGTAGCCAGCCTTACAGAATTACACTCATCTGTGCTGTTTAATACTGACAACTCTTTTTAGCCACAAAGTATGATTTTTGCCATGGAGCTACTATAAATGAGATTTGTGTCAGCTAGTAGAGTAGGCAACTCTCCATTCCAAGACTTCAGTAACAAATTCAGATCAATTGCAGAGATATGAGACATTGCTGCAGATAAATTCAGTGTAACTGAGGCTCTAAACAAAACTCCGGTATGAAAGCAACTGGCAAGAAGGGTCAGGGAATTTTCATTCCTTGCAATAAGTCATGACAATATTTTCACATTTATAATATTCCTTTGATTTTCAAGTGTATATTGCTGTCTGCAGGGAAAAAATGGCATTGTCTATTAAATGTAACTTTTGTTCATGACCGTAGCTTCATAACTGAAGCTAAGAGACAAGGCTAAGTTTTAAAATTGGTCCAATAATTACAGGAAAGCAGGTTTTGCTGCAACTGCTTTTAAGTAAGTATGCTTCCCTGGCTAGTGCTGATTTCCAAATGGATGTTAATCAATATAAAGATTAACTAGATAAAACACTGAGTTTTCTGTAAAAGCAAACATTAATTATTAACTACTAAACCTAGAAATGGGTCTGGAATGAGGGACAACTGCCGTGTGAAATATGGGAAAAGCACTGAAACAGTTGGTATAATCTTTGAGGAACATAGTATTTTCATATGGGCAGGGTGAGGACTTCGTATCTTTTTTTCTTCTACACCAAAAAAAGTGGGTCTGACCTTTAGTTGGTTACATAACATACAATTTGTTTTTACTCTAATTGGTGACTTCCCGTGTACC
Source organism: Taeniopygia guttata (assembly GCF_048771995.1). NCBI lineage: Eukaryota > Metazoa > Chordata > Aves > Passeriformes > Estrildidae > Taeniopygia > Taeniopygia guttata. Next base: position 60,518,814 of record NC_133024.1, on the reverse strand, counting down.
CCTTTAGATGATCTAGCTCTTCTGAAAAGGGATTGTAACCTTGCTCTCTTAAACAGCGTAAGGGCCAGAACAGTTGATCTGCTGGAGGAAATTCATCCCATTTGACCCATTCCCAGCCTGTAGAAAGAAAAAAAAAAAAGAAAAAAAAAGGAAGAAAAATCTGAGTATAGCGTTAAGACAGGACCCAAGGAAAAACATGAAACTGTGGCAGTGAAGGTTTAGGCTGGATGTTAGGAAAAGGTGGTGGGGCACTGGAATAGGCTCCATAGTGCAGCCGATAGAGCTCAAGGAGTGTTTGGACAACCTTCTCAGGCACAAGGTGGAATTGCTGGGGTTGCCCCGTGCAGGGCCAGAAATGGGATTTCATGGTGCTTGGAGGTCCCTTCCAACTCAGGATGTTCTTTGTTTCTGTGATACAACAATTCTTCCTGTGCAAGTCTACATGGATCACATAGAAACTACCAATACAAAGTCAGATTCTCTGTTGCATATAGAGTCATTTTGCCTGAGCAGCTTTTTTGTTTCCCAGAGAAGGGGTGGCTGCCCCATCCCTGGGTGTGTTGAAGGCCAAGCGGGATGGAGCTCGGAGCTGCCTGATGTAGTGGGAGGTGTCCCTGCCCGCGGCACGGCGCTTGGAATTAGATGATTGCTCACCCTCGTTCTTGTGGGGCTCCTGGTTGCGCGGCTCGGCGCCCGGCTCGGCCTCGCCCTTCATGAGCACGGTGACATAGTGGTAGCGCTGGGGCGCGCACACCGCGTTCACGGCCGACACAAACCGCACGTGCTGCAGCCGCAGCGCCGCCTCCTCCAGCGTCTCCCGCGCCGCGCACTCCGCCAGGCTCTCCCTGCGGGCGGGCAAGGCACGGCAAGGGAAGGCGGGGCCGCCTCAGGGCACGGCGGAGCAAGGGAAGGGCAGGGCAGGGTAGAAGGGAGGGCGCGGGGCTCCTACCCGAACTCCAGATGCCCTCCGGGGAGCTGGTAGGTGCCGGTGCCCAGCGCGCCTTTCCGCTTGCCCAGCAGGACGCAGCCGGGGTGCGCGGCGCTGGTGACCACCACCCCCACGCCGACCCCGGGCCGCCGGGACTCAGCCGCCTCCTCGCCCATGGCAAGCCCCGGGGTTCCGTCCCGCCGGGGGCAGGCTGGGGCACACCCGCCAATCGGGGTTTGGGATCCCGGGTTTTGGGAGGCCCTTGGCCGGGGGGTGTTTCTGTAGCTCGCGGTGCGCGGGGTAGTGACGTCGCTGGTGAGGAAGGTGGCGAGGTTCCAAGGCGGGCTCGAGTGGGAGAGGTGCCCTGTCCTGCTGTTTGCCTGGGGTTCAGTGCCTCAATGCACACGGACTTGTGAGGTCACCGGGAATAGAAAAGGCCTTTGTGCAAATGAGGGGCAGCTGAAAACAAGCAAGATACGGCTCGGGCAAGGAGCCAGTCGGTCTCTGACTGCAGATTAGTTCAGAATTTAAAAAGTGGCCCTTCTTTGGTTAGCCCACTGTTTCTGGTCTGTGAAGAGTCTGACTCTGAAGTGTCACGTTGGAATTATTTAAAAAGGAAGCTACAAACTTAGCTGAGCAGAGCTCCACAGGCAAAATAACAGTTCCTGACTGATAAAGAAGAAATAAAAGTTTCTGTTGGCAAATATTTACCTTCATTCTCACATTCTTATAAATTACAGAGATATGTAGAATACAAGATAAAATCTTGCATTTTCTTTATAAAAAATGGTAAAGTTCGTCAGATTTTCCCCTTCTTCAGCCTATTGATCACAGCAAAGAAAGAAGGTTTTTATTTGCAGACCTTTCAAATTGGTTTTGGGTTTTTGTTTGTTTGGTTTTGGGGATTTTTTTTGGTAAGGTTTTAAAATACCTAAGTACAGATGTTTTTATTTACATATGAAAGTCATAGGGTCAAACTGGCTGAAGCTCAATCACATTTTCTGGGATCGGTTTTCTGGGGTTTAACTGCCCAAAGTGGCTCAATACAGCATCAGATGTGTCCCAGCGCTGGCATGAAGGGCATGTCAGGAGCAAATAGCTGCGTGTGCTAGAAGCAAGGCTGCCTTTTGGCGGTATTTGGCCATGCTGCTTAGCTGTGATGTCAGCCCATACCCTGAATTACTGACATTGGTAAATAACAGCAATAATAACAATAATAAAGAATCTTGGGCAAATTGCCAAGCTAACAAGACATTTTGTAAACCAAACTCATTCATTTGTATCTGTCTCCCTAGTACAGCTGAGTATCCTAAGTATCCTAATCCATAAGGATATCCATTAGGAGTATACTAATCTCCAGATGAAACACCAGACATACCAGTTATATCACTTCTGTATTTACCTTTTAAGATAATGATCTTACAGAAGCCATATCAAAGATTCCTCCTCACCCACAATGCTCATTTTGGTCCATTACACTAAAACACCACGAAGTTTTTTACCTGAACAATGGAAACATTCTACTTTCTATGTACACCATTTTCCTGTACCTTTTACCAAACAGCATTTAGTAATGAGTCTTTAGGCTGACCCATTGTCATTCTACTGATTTATTTTTAAATGTAAAAAAAAAGTCCATACGGTCATTATGTTTGTTTACTATATTAGCTGGATACCATTCAATGAAAATATTATATGAAGATTATTATGTAGAGTATAAAAAGTATGTTTTTATAAACAATATGTTTTTATTTATCAGTAAACAAAGATTTTCCCTTCCTCTCTACCATCCTTTTGAGCACAACAAAGATGTGAAGTATTACCCTTCTACAAAACTTTAAAATGGCTAATTTTTTGTTAAGGTTTTGAAATCTCATTTTATACAGATGTTTAGATTTGTTTCATTTTTTTCACTTTACTGTTGTGATCATTAATATAAAGAATACTGTATTGAAAAGAAGCATTTTGTTGACAGAATCTGTTCTAATTGGTTTGATTCTAGGATTTATTTATGGCATACGTATGCAGCCAGGTATTGCAGAATATGAAGTAAATCTAGGCTAGTTTTCTGAATCTGATGGTGAACAGACATCCACTGAAGAAAGATATGGGAATAAACAAGGAATGAGAAAGTAGCAAAATCCTCTGCCACAGAAGTATGTTGAAAAACTTGCAAGATTATGATTTATATATACTTGTAAACTTGTTTATTAATATTTCACCTGAGAAAGTACTTCTGTGAGCCAAAACAGAGTCATTAAACCAGCATGTGTCCAGCAGCTACTGGAAAAAAGGCAGATATTTTTCAGGCCCAATCCCACGTTCCTTCTGCTAACACTTTTATTGATTGAAGTGTTATTGAATGAACTGTATTTCCGAGCTGATCTGGATTAAAAACACCCTTTTTTTTTTTTTATTAATCTGTTTTCTGGCATGCTGTGGGTGGCACAGGGAGGGAGGGGACAGGACAGAGTTCGATCATATTAAACACAGCACAAAGCCAAACTTGACTCAGCAAACTGGTAGAGAGATTATGTTTTTAGTAGGATGCGAGCCCTGATGCAATTTACAGCTCAGGTACATAAGTGAGGGAGGCAGTGAGTCAGAGCAGCTGGGAACAAGAATGGTGGGAATAACCATGTTAGAGACAGGCCTGATTTATGTCAGATTAAAACGACTACACAGCTGTTCCCTGAGAAGAGCACACATAGGGAAAGCAGGTTAGAAGAGCACACAGTGTACAACAGCTTATTGAAAAGCAGCTACACAAGCAGAAAACATCCATCTATCATACACATGGCTCCCTGGCTGTGGAATTTTCTATAAATTTGCGTTTTCTTAGCAGAAGTATGAATTGGAAGACGGAATATTTAAATATTCAATATTAAAATATTTAAATATTTTACATTGCAAAGCTGGCATTCAGAAGCTGGGTGGAATGTGACAGCAGTGCATGACACCAAAGCCCTGCCAGCAACCTGGCTGAAACTTGAACTTGAGAGATTTTTCTTTTCTTGCTTTTAAGCAGCTAGTTGTGATAGTGAAACCTCATACTGAAAATGTAACATTGTTAACTGTTTCCTCACTTTTATTTCAGCAGAATTATTCCTATGACACCACATGTTTCCATTAAATGGCTGTCTTTTACCACAAATCATTGCTTGCTGTAATATTATGGCTTCATAAGCATTATTAGTGGAAATTAGGCAAAGTGTGATACATAGTTTTTATGTTGAAATGTAAATAACCTCTGATCATATTTACATGTGGCAAGAATAGTGTGCAAGAGCAATAGGACAAATTAGAGCTGTACTACAGGTGTTCTGACTTCATTGCTTGTTAATTATTTATTTGCTGTGTACAGACAGGACTGGGTCATTGGAATGAGAGAAGGTGCTGAGACAATTCTGTTTTATTTGTAGCTTTGTCATTAACACTTTAAGTAACTTTGGGCAACCCTTAGGTGGGTGGAGGTGGATTGTGCTTCAGCTTCGATAAAACTTCTGTGTGTACTCAGTCCCAGGGGACTCTGAATCAGAAGACTATAAAAGTGTCTATTCCTTATCCATCTAGGATAGTACCTGGAGGTCCAGAATGGATGTCTGGAATACAGTAGGCAAGAAATCATGACAGGGTTTTTGACTACTATTCTACAGCCATCTGTGGCTTGGTGACTTCTCAAGGCAGAGGTGGCTTCTGTATATTTACTAACCTTGTTCTTGTTTCTCTTTCTTAACCTACCAAGACTCCCCTTGAGCCCATGTAAATTTTCATCATTTGGAGCATCTGTGGCAAGGTGCTCCATAACTTAGCTATGTGAAAGATCATTTTCTGCAAACAAAATCCTTTTGCTTTCATTGAACCTTTCACCTACCAGCCTTCACTGGCTGGGAAGAGATGGTACAATAGTGATGAATGCTCATACTGTATTTTGTAGAAAATTGCATCTATGTAGGCCTGAGAGTGCACACACCAAATGCCTCTTTGCTGGGACATATGGTAGAATCCTTGCAGGAGATACACCAGAACACCTTCAGGGAAGGACCCTGGAAGGACTTTTCTGTATGGCTGGGAGAAGTGGTGGAATAACCTGTTAATATTGCAAATGGGTGCAGTGAATAGTTTCATGTTGTTAGCTATGCCTGAGGGTCCCTTTAGCAACCTGCAGTTTGTCCAGAGAGTACCATGATGGTACTCCTGCAGAGAGAATTCACCATGTATAAGATGTGCAATGTAAGGCAGTGTAGACACCACTGAAAGATTATTGTCACTCTGCTTCAAAGTCAGTTTTTTTGCTCTGACCATGGCTGATTCATCAGCTAAACCTGTTTACTCATCTACCATACTAGGTGGGCTCTTCCTTCCTGTCTTCCTTCCTGTCTTCAACTAAAAGTGCTCTGGAAAGCTCAGAGTGTTTTTCTCCACAGGTACTGGGGTGCTTTTTAAGCTGCTGATAAATTTTATCTTGGAAATTTCCTACCCTCTGGACTCATGGCCTTGGCAGGGGCTTTCACTTTCTAACTCTGATGTTCTTGGCAAGACCCTCTCTCCTGATGTTTTTCAACTATAAAGTATCAACCAGCGGAGCTTACAAGGTCTGGGAAATAAATCAGATTGTACCATTGTCACTGCATGGATGTGGTAAATTTATAATAAAGCAAATTCATGTCTATTCATAATGCCTGAGCCTTCCTGGATGCTATATTTGGCCTCAAACAGGATGCTTTATTTGTCCTGCTTGTCCGTTAAAAGTTCTTGGCTCCTTCCATCTCATTTGTAATGTACCTTTCCCCTGCTTCTTTATAGTTTTAAATATAGCTTTTCAGAGAGGGCCTTGATCCTGTGTTAAAAATCTTACTCTGACTTTAGCAAGAAATCTCATAATTTAAAACTTTGAATATGATTGAATCTATTTCTGGAGATTTAGCAAAACCTCTGGATATCTGCTGGAATTCTACAGTACATTCCTTGTGTAGTTTCTTCAATTGTAGGTCAGATATTGAATGAGGCTGAGCCTATACAAACCTGAGTTTATATTGGACTTACTAGGAATTTGACTGGTTATAGCCAAGAGTGTTATCTTTTCTTGTATGTCTAACAAAATAAAGAAGAGGTTAATGTGTCATTTCCAAGAACTATTGTTTTTAAGATTTTGAGTTGGGCTTACAACCACCTTGTGCTGACAGTCAGAGAGCCAGGTGGTGGCACTGGTGATCAGACAAAAATCCAGGCATGTTTACAGTCCACCCCAGCTGGATGAGTTTTCACAGCCAAGAGGAAATCAGACAATATAAAACATTCAGATAATTAAAGTTCTCCATACAGCTGTGTACAAGACTCTAGATAGCAGCAGCTGCCTCAGTCTTTCTAGAAGTCCTTCAGTATTGTCAGCCATGTGACATTTCTTCTTTTGATGTATAAGATCAAAACCATCTTCATTTTGAAACTGGAAGGATAAGTCACACCTAGTGAGAAGAAGATACAGTAGTAGTTGTAATCTTAATGTTTTACAGTAATTTGCTAAGGCAAGAATTAATTAAAAGCCCAGAGACAGTTGTCCAATTTCCTTCCAGTAGCTCGCAACTGAGTCAGGATATAAGTCTGGTTTATTGACCTGCAGCCAGTGTTTATGTCTGAACAGTAGCTTTGGGCTTTTAAGGTTAAAGTTTTGCCAAGATCCATTACATCCTCTTGTAAACATTGTTGCAAATCCTTTCCAGGGTGGAGGTGATTTTGGGGAGTCTCCTGGAGGTAGGATATTTGTTTGTATGTGGAAATGGCATCCATGTACTGTCCTGTGCAGTACGGAACTGCAGCAGGTCCTGTGACTAGTGAAGAGACACTGTGTGTACAGAGGGCAGAAAGAGCACAGAGTTCAAGTGCTTTTTCTTCCCTTCCCCTTGGCCGGAAGAAATATTTTATCAGCTGTGGTGGGAAATCTTGGATGGTCTATCAAAATTTTGCAGCTCCTTACAGGTTCAGTGACACATACTTCTCTACCTTGTGTGTCTGCACACAGAGGTGCAGAGCTAAGTACTCTGCAGAGCTCACTGCAGTGCTAACAGGTGACAGTAACACCAGGTTAGTGGAGGACCAGGAGCAGAATAACCAAACCAAAATTACTCCATCTTTTGCAATACTCGCCCAAGGAGAAGTTACAATAATGCATTTTCGGTTTCATAACAAAAAGAAGCAACCCAGCATTTACCGGATAATTCAAATTACAAAACTCAAGAAGAATCACAGCTCTGACATGGCTTTCTTTCACATCAGATCTTACTTTGATGTTCTTAATGTATGGAAGTAACTGCATTTTTCCTTATTATTGGTAGAGGACATTATTGTTCCAATTTCCCAGGCCAATGCTAATTTCCTAATTACCACTTTGTTTTGAAGGAAAAAGCTTTGCCTCCTGGTGAATCACAAGGTCTGGTCACGAGTTTCTGCAGGGACATCTGTCCCCTGCTTCAGTTCCTTAGTGACCTGAGTCAAGCCCACCAAAGTGAAAGTACAGACACTGAATTGCAAAGGGGGAGGCGCAGCGTGGAGCAGTGTGATGCAGAAACGGAGGTGGTGGCATGGGGAAGGGGCTGCAAAATATCTAGAAATACTAGTCCTCAGTTCAGTCATAGAACCACCGAATGGTTGGAGTTGGAAAGGACCTTAAAGGTTATCTAATTCCAAACCATCTGCCATGGGCAGGGACACCTTCCACTAGACCAGGTTGCTCAAAGCCCCATCCAGCCTGGCCTGGAACACTTTCAGGGATGGGGCATGCACACCTTCTCTGAAAATCCTGTTCCACTGCCTCCCACCCCCACAACAGAATTTTTTCCTTACTAATCTAATCTAAACCTGCCCTCTTTCACTTTAAAACCATTGTATCTTGTCTTAAGCAAGAACGGTTGTGTTTACGTTGCTGCATGGAAACACGCTGAAATACGAAACCGAATAAAGTAATCCTTAGGAGGACTGGAAGTCCTTCCATTGGGAAGCTGAACCGGGAAGGAGTGTGGGCGTGTCCTAAGGGAGCTGTGCCTCTTCCCTCACATTTAACACAGGTGGTGCCAACCGAGGCCGACACGGTCGGAAGGTTGTGGGTGCATGACAACCCATTTAGGATCCTTGCGAAGCAAACCTAACCTTCATTAAACCCAAACGGTGGAGAGAAGGAGAAACCGAAGAGCGCCCTCAGCGCCGCGGGGGCGGCACTGCGGGGCGGGGCCGCGCGCGGCGCTTCCTGGCCCCGCCCCCGCCCGCGAGCGGCGCGTGCGCGCTGCCGGGGGCACCCGAGGGCGAAGGGGCTCGGCCATGGCGGCCTCCATGATCTGCAGCCGGGTGGCGGCCGGGCTGAGGGGCAGCGGCCTCCGCGCCTCGGGGAAGGTAGTGCCCGCTCGGGAGCGGCGGTGGGATGGGCCGGGGCTGAAGCGGGGCCGGGCCGGCTGGGATTGAGGTCGCTCCCTGCAGAGCGGCGGCGAGAGCTGCGTCCGTGTCGGCGCACTCCCGTCCTGCCCTGCCCTGCCTTGCGGATGGCAGCCCGGTGCTCACCTTTGGTGCGCGGCCTCGCAGCCGTTGTTCTTGCTTCTGGCATGTCTTCCTTGTGTGGTTCCTTTTCCCTTCCTTTTCAGCGCCCCCGTCCCCCTATCTTGCTTGGAAATGCCCGTGTTTCCATCTCCGCCGTCACCTTGGTCCTAGGAGGGGTCGGGCTGTGCCAGTTAAACTCTTCTTCCAGCTCGCACCTCGCCAGCCTCTGCTCTTGGTTCCTGGGGATGCCATTCAGGGGTGTGGGCTTGTTTTTGACTGCAGCACCTCTGGGAAGCGGTGACACGAAGGAGTTCGGGAGGCTGCGGTGTGTGACACTTTCTCCTCCTGCCACGTACTGGGGAAGGTCTCTGTGAGTGCCCCTCTCCAGTTACACGCAGCCTCCCCAGCGCCTCTCCCTTGGGGTCATGCCAAGGAGAGGACGTCCTACTTGGAGAAAAAATCCTTTGGAGGCTACATAGGCCCTGTCGATTCGCTAGCTTGGAATGCTGTAGTAAAGCTCATGTGTCGTCTGCTTGTTTCCTTTATTTGAAGTGAAATGAAGCCTTAAAAATCTATCTTATTAGAAACTTCCAAACTTCCTCATTCAGGCTGATTTTCACAGTGGTTGTGCCAGTGGTACATACTAAGAAAATAAAAATAAAAGCAAAAGTTTGTTTTGTATGTAAGTTTTGTTTGTAATCTTTTTACCTTGAGTCTTTTGGTGATTATCCATGTTCATGGATTAGCTGAATTCAGTAGGTTTCTTGCTTTGTTTGTGTATAAAATTAAGGTCTTATTTGCATATGGTGAAATACAAAAAATGCAGCAAACAGTTTTTTGCATTTGTTGTTGATTTTTATGTTACAGTCCTTGTCAACTTGTCAGTGCTAGTAGTTTCACCAGCTCTTTCCCCTGCCCAATAAAACCTCACAAAATCAAATACCAGACCTGATATGAATGCCTAGTATGGAAGGGTAGGATTAAATGTTCAGGTGTTTGCACTGGAGCACTAAAGTGTACTTGTTTAATATGTAGACTGGTTTTTTAGCCTAAACGAAGAGGGTGGTCCTTCACAACAGTCACATTTTTCGTTTTCTTTTCTTTTTTTTCTTTTTATTCTTTTCCTTCAGGTGCTTGCTGGAAGTTCAGGAATACTCAACAGTCATGGGTTTCAAGTGCAACAACAGCAACAGAGGAGGCTATCACTCCATGAATACCTGAGCATGGGACTGTTGAAGGAGGCTGGCATTTCTGTTCCACATGGAGTGGTTGCCAATACTCCAGATGAAGCTTACAAAATAGCAAAAGAAATAGGTATAATATTAAAGAGAACATATACTAATAGGATTGATACAAGGTGTACCTACTTTTTCTGTCTTTCTTGGTAAGATGTTGCTTGGAGTTCTTTATATACCTTCTCTTTAAGAGATCCTTCCTTGTGAAGCAACCTTCTCACTAAGAAGGAATAGGTCAGGTATAAATTCTATTAGCTTAGACTAATATAACTAGTTAAACTTCTTTGAGATGAGTAATAGACTCTACTTTGCAAATCCTGGATTTCTTTCTACTTTCAGCAAGGTTAGAGGAAGTCTTGTGTGAAGAGTTTCAGTGGTGGTGACAAGATTTCATACTTGTCTTCAAGCTACATACTTGTCTTTAAGCTACAAGAGAAGAGTAAAATCCTATTCCTTTGTGAGTGTGATTTTCTGTCAGAATGCAGCTACTTCATACAGGAGGGGGGGATTTTGATGGCTTGTAGTTGTATGCTAAATTCCTGGCTTGTTGATGAAAAAGTATCCCATCTCATTTGCCAGGTGCTTAAATACTTAATTTAGAATTAAGCTTTAATTTTGGACTTGATTTTGCCTATTAATTTGCCATGTTACTTATGATCTGTCCTAGTAAAATGTTGTTCAATTTGGATTTCATATGGAAGTCAACTTCTATTGTGTCAGGCATTAGAAGGTGGGGATTTTTTGGTTGGTTTATTTGGGGGGGTTTGTTAGTTTTAAGGCTGGGATTTTTTTTTTTTCCCTCCCTGGAAAAACATATTAGGCTTGTCACAAAGTTTTAGTGAAGGACATAGGTTGACATATTCCTTTCTCCTACGCAAGTGCTCAAATCTCTATTCACCTCCAAAGGGATACATTCATAGTTTTTTGTGAGGTTATAGGTTTTGTTGGATTAATTTCAGTTTCATATGGAGATTTAGTGTGAGAAATGAGATCCGAAAGAAACGATAATTTTTCTTCTAGAGCCAGTTATGTTGCTTTGTAATGTAGAAAAGAATTGAAAAGCTGCTTTTCCTTTAGGCATGATGTCCTAGAAATTCAGGTATTGTCAGATACCTTCTTTATCTTGTTTCCCTTAGTAAGTGATACAAAATTAGAATAATTTCATTAATATGAAAGGAAGTTGCTAAAATGCTTCTGAGAATGGTTTAAACTTCAGAACCTTACCTTCTGTTAAGGGTGAGTTTATAGTGTGATCAAAACTTTCCAAGGCATACCCCTTTTCTCTACTTTAATGTCTGTGCAGATATTGCTGGAGGGAAATGAGAGAACCTTTGTCTGTGGCTCTTTAATCAATAGCCCAGGAACTCGTAAGTCAGGGTTCCTTTGTTTTGTTCTTGCTCAGAGAGGGCTCCTCCAGCAGTGTGTATGTCTGGCTCCTGGTTTATAGCTCTGTGTCATCCCTGTGACATCATAGGTATGCCTCTTATCTGGAGTGTGGGACTCTGGGCAATTTCTTGGGGATTAAAAGAATGAAGTTTAGTGTGTGAGTCCTTTAGTAAAGGAATTCAGGGCTTCTGGTTGTCAGCCAAATACTTTGTTGGAGTTGGTGTGTAGTCGATGCTGTGCTTTTTTGGTACTTGAGATGAGGAAGGGAAAACTTCCCGAAAGAGCACACAGTGAAGGAACTTGAGGTTTTGAGGCATTGCTCAAACAAGTCCAGAACTCATTCTGAGTGGTGAAATAGTATTCTTTGCTCCAGTGTTTTGGTTTTCTTTGTTTTTGTAGGCATCTAGCTGCTAGCTTTAATTTAGTACTTAAAAAAAAACCAAACAACAAAACACAAACCAAACCAATCTCTATCAGAATGAAAATATTAACTTTTTTGGCCCACTCACACATTGTTGATTTTTGTTGTGTGGAAATAGTTGCCAGTAGATAGGAAACTATTTTTTTATTTTTATATGCTAAGCTGTTTAATCAAATGTGTATCTAGACCATTACAAAGACAGTTGGTAATACTCTTTGCTCTGTTTCCCTAGTGCCTATCCACATGTTCCTGGTAAATTTGCACAGAGCAGATTTCTGACTAAAGGTTGAGTTTGGCATTGGATTTCTTCTCTTTTGCAAATACTTCACTTAGAAATGGGTAAATTTTTATCCCAATGTGTAGCAAATGCGAACTTCTCGTTAACAGAGATTATCATAGGTTAGCTGTGGCTGCAGCTAAATCAGGGTTACCTAATAATCTCGCTTAAATTTTGAAAAACAAATGAGCTGAGTAAATTCTGTTCCAAAGCTTTGATAAGAGACTGCAGCGTGACTTAATTACCTTGAAGTTTATGGTTTGCTCTTAGCCATGTGTGCATTCCAGCTAGCACTGTGACCAGTTTTGATTGAGAAGCTGATATATGTGTGTTATCAAGAACATGACTAATGAGCCTAAAGACTGTTTAGTGAACAGATGCTTGATCAGTGTGATATCAGTGTGATAGTGTGGTAGCTCAGCAGAGCGCACTATTTGAAGTAAACATTGCTGTTTAAGAGACACTTCCATAGGTGCAATGTATGGTGCTTCCCGATCCCTTCCTCTGGTAACAGTTGAGTGAAAGGCAGTGACATATTTTGTGCTTGTCTGGGGTTTTTAAATAGCATATATTTCGATTCATGATGATTTGAGAAGTAAGACTTTTTAAGACATTGATATCTTGAAGCCACTTTCGTGTGCTGGTGGTTTAGTTGGGTTTTCAGGTAAGGAATCCCACATGTGCATGGCAGACTGTCAAATTTTAGTAAAATATAAAGCTGTATAAAATTTGAGGTGTTGAGAAGGTGAGTGCAAACATTTCACCTTTCTGCATCAGAGTTCTTGAAAGGAGACTGAAAGGCCCTGGAATGGAGTCTGCTACTTTTGCTGTTGCAGTTTAAGAGGTCCAGTGCTGCTCCATGTCCTCGTGGTTCAAAAAGAATGTTCTGTTTTGGCATGCATTCTACAGAATAGCTCCATTAATTGGTTTGGCTGTATTCCTGCTGACAGTTATGAGATTAATAGATTATTTTTTTTCAGACCTTCTAGAGTTTTTTCAATGTTACTAACATCTTTTAAGTACTTTTCAGTGTTATTTATTTTTCTGTCTGTTGCTTAAACATACAACTTTTATCTGTTAAAAAACTTCAAAAAGTAATATGTGAACCTGGGTAGATTTAAAAATAGAATTTTTGATCCCAGGCTTGATTTAGTCAGAAATCAAAGCTTAGTACAATGTGTGCAATTATTTTCTAGGTATAGTGCTAGCTTTTTCTTTATTAGCTCTTCAAAAAACATATTCCAGGCACTGTGGCAAAAAGCTAGGATGGTTTTCTCAGTGTGTGCCACACCCACCTTGGCTGTCTGATTTAGGTTTTTGGGGTTTTCTGGTCTATGTCACAGTGAAAACTCATGTCTGTCATACTTTTATTTATGGTATTTTTTTGATTGCTATTATCAGTTTTCCTTGTTGGTCAATTATCTGTCTATGTTCCTGATGTCTTTTAGGTTGTCTGAAACTCCAGAGGATTTATTCAATTGCTCTAGGATATAGATGATGATTTAAGGTGGCAAACTTAAGCAGAAATCCCCCAGGTGTTAAAAAAGTCATGCAATTATGTTCCTGCTTACCTGGTCAAAATCTCTAGATAAACAGCAGTAGTAGTTTAGAAACCAAACATTTACTTACATTCTGGCAAATGTTATTTTTTTGGCATTTGAATCTTATATTTTATTTCAGCCTTTGCTTTCTTCTGTAGCACTTCATTCCTTTGAAGTAAAAATATCAAAACATATTGTTGGTGATAATTTGTTAATTAAAATAGATTTGTATAACCAGCACATTCAAATTCTGACCTCTGTATTTTAATTGCTCGACTTAAGTTGTTGACAAAACCAAACCTGTCCTGTGAGCTGATAATGAACTTGATGCAGTTGATTAATGTCAGGAAGTATTAGTGTAGAAGATATTTTGTAATAGCGAAACATCTTGTTCAGTCTCCTGACTGGTATGGTCCTTTCAGTGAAAGTATGATGATCCCTGGCACATAATTCTTTCAATAGTTATACTTTGGATTTGCATGCAATGAGTCTTCTAATGCTCAAAAGTTTCAAATGCTGAAAAAATGTGATTGTGAAGTTAAAATTCCCAATAGGTGTACTTACTAATAAATGCAGTGTACTCTGAAGAAATTTTCTGCTCTGTTGACAGAATTAGGGTCAGAATATTATTTATATTGACACTCCTGTTAGTTACAAACCTATCTTTTCCTAATGCCAGTAAATACACCTGTATTGTTTAAACTTAGTTTTTTTTTTGTACCTGTGCAACAAGAAAAAATTAGCTTGTGTTATAAATGGAGGGTTACTTCTTCTGGTACAAGAACTTTGAAACACAGACTGAAGCAAAAGTTACAGGTCTCTGTCTCTCCCAGGATAAATTTGCAGTTGAATGGTAGTTGAGAACTTGACTGACACTTGAGTTACTAACCTGTCACTGCCCTTTACTGTTGTCGGTCTTGTCAGAATAGATTAGGCTTGCTTAGTTGTTCTGAAGGTGTCTGTAATACGAGGAAAGCAGTACCTCTGCTACAGATAGTATTGAGCAGAGAAGTGGCAATTAATGTGATTTGACAAAAGTCAAAATGAGAACTTGTAAAGCAGAACATTTTAATCAGGACTGTCTTTTGTAATCATTGGACTTTCCACTTGCACAAGAAACTTCAGCGATACAGTGGAACAATGACCCTTCTTGTCACTTAATAAGCTTATTTGAAGATTGTATTTTACATGGATGTCTTTCTGCTTGCCTGCATGCATTGATCTTTCTCCCAGTTTGAAAGCTTAAATTATAGAATCAGAAATTACTCCTAAAATATAGGCATTAGTATTGATAGAAGTGAAGATGGGTTTGTTTGCTGACTGTGTAACTTTTACTGTCTAGTTCATAAATGATTGTTGAAGGTGATAACTGTAGTGTTAGTAAATGTATAGATTTTCCTTGTCCTGAACAGATTAATGCTAAGTCAGTGTTCTGATTTCAGACACCTCTTCTCATTGGTATCTACTCTTAATTTTCTAAGCGTTTCCTAGTTTTTTCAGGCTATTGTACTTAGATGTGCTTTTAGGGCTGACTGCCATTAACATGGAAATGTGATGCTTACCAAAAATGCTTGTTCAGAGATTTGTGCATTGACCTTTTAGCTTGCTTGCCCAGATGAGTTCTACTGGTGTTCCAGTGCCCTGTGTTAAGGCTTTACAATTTGTTACTGCTGCTGAAAGCTGAAGTCCTGCTCACTGAAGTTCCTGTGTATGTGTGCCTGTGACATGGTGCACAAGTCTGCAGAAGCACTGTCTGTCTGCTGGATAAGCTTTTGCCTTCAGGGAATCGCTGTTCTGATATGCTTCAAGGCATGATAGCACAAGTGCCTCTACTGGCACAAGAAGTGAGGCTGGAGTGAAAAGCTGAGGGCTAGAGGCAGGATGGGAATTCTGTGGTGGTGTGTTTGCTGGCATGTGTTTGCTGGGTTAGCTGCTTCAGGGCAGAAACTGCTATTTTTTATTGAAACACAAGCCTAGCAGTATTTCAAAGCCACGTAAGCAGAAAACAAGGGCACAACTGTTGATACTGAGTAGAAAACTATGGTAGCTGCTGGTTTCCAGATTTTTTCATTGGGTTACTGTTTATCAGCAGTTCTTGTTGTGTCAGACTGTGTGACAGTGCTGCTGCTGGAACACTGCAGATGAGGTGTGTGACCAAACACTTCCTCTTGGATTAAAGTAATTTTCAATAGGAGCTGTGGGATAAAATGTATATTAAACAGTGAACTTTCTTGCATGATGGATTATGGATTTCTTGGGATGTACTATATTAAGTTTGTTTCCAGTACATCTGTGTAGCTTAATTGCTTGTAAACATAGCTCAAATGAACCTTGAACTTGTTTATGCAATCAAACAGCTAGTTTGCAGTGGTAGAGGAAAACAATTTACAGAGCATTAGTGATCTGTTGCATACAGATTAGTGCAATGAGGTTACGGGCAAAACTGATTGTGAAAAATCATAAGTTGTTTTTCTCACGCTCTTTTGGATGTCTGTATGTTGACAAAATATTATAATGCATCATAGTAATAACATTTTTAAGAAATATCTTCCAGGATCAGGGTAGTGGTGCATGCAGCCCACTACTGTGCCTAAGAACAAAAGAACAGTGCCCTGTTTAGGTCAATTCTTAGCCTCCCTATTTTCTGCAGTCCATTACTCCTCATTCCCCTCAGCATTCATATTTTTTGTCTGAAGAATATCAGAGAAAATACCTCTGCTCAGTTCTTTTGACTCTTCTATTATTCCTTCATATCTCCTGGCAGGCTTCCTTATATTTTGTGTAAAGAAGGGTCTTTTTTTCTTGAATTTTTAAAAAACTGACTTCCTTGGTAGATGGCCTTTGTTTTTGGCTGGTAGAGCAGAAACCAGAATGAATGATGTACATGTAGTCATGTGTTCTTGCTCTGTCCGTCACAGGTGTGACTGGAGATTGTAGTCATGTTCCTGCTTTCTTCTCCTTTGATAGATTTATGGATGTGCTAAGCTCATTTCTTGTAAGGGAATCACTTAATTTCAGTGATCATCTTAGTTACCAATTCACTTTCATGCCCAGAGCTAAATATGTTCCAGCTGAGATCTTCCCAGAGCTTTAGTTGGGATCTCATTTGACTTGTTCAGATTCTGGTGTTTGTTGCTAGGAGGGATAATTTACAAAGAAGGTGCCTGTGGGTGAACCTCATAGCTTTTCTGAAAACTTCTCTGTAGTTGCAGCTTTTTATCTTATGGACTTAGTGTAAGAAATGGAAAGCAAGCTTTGTACTTAAAGTAATTGCATAAAAGTCATCATGTGTGACTTCTGTAAAGTATGTTAACTTGTTTGCCTGTAAAAAATAGGAACTGAATTAAATATTAGAATCACAAACTGTAGTAAATCATACTTGTATAATATACTTGCAATATACTTACTTTGTAAGTAAATATATACTTATGTGTTTATAACCTTCATGCCTATTTCACAAGAGAGCTTTAAAATCATGTGTGAATTCAGAGATCTCTTGTTAGATAGACGTTCAAGAAGTAATATCAACAGATAGCTAATTGGGAGGCGTGACTTGAGTCTTCTGCTTATAGCCACCCTAGCTTGTGATACAGTTTGAGTTTAGTTTCACCAGTCAGTCTAGGCAGGACTCGGGAGAGAATAGGAACCAACACAACTTTTGTGCCTGTCATAACCTTCATCAGTTTATGTAGTGGCTAGTTTTGCTTGAGTACTGTAATTTTTCTTAAGCATTTCCATGGATCTCTTTTGACAGCCAAAGGAACAGCAAGTTCTTTTTTGGCTTGGAAAGATCAGATTGGCTCAGCTGATGGTGGCATGAGAAAAAATGGGATGTGCTGAACAAATGTCAATGCAGCAGTTCTTAACATCGTGCAGTCTCGCTGCTGTATGTACTCTGTGTAAGCAAACTTGAGTAATAACTCAGAACCTCATTTTTTTTTCTTTTATCACCTTAAATGACTTGATGAACTATTTTTCTTTGCTTTTATGTCTTTCAGTGACAGTTCAGAGTATCCCAGTTGATTTTTGTCATATTCTCATGCTTTACTTTTTAAACTCAAATACCCAGTTTCCCCTACCTAGAAGAATATTTTGTAAAGGATTTTTAAACAGTTAAAGCCAACTAAAGGGCTTACTTTGCCTACCCTAGGAAGAATAGTGGGTTTGTTTAGTCCTCTGACTTCTGCAAAGCACTCAAGATTATGCCTTAGTGCTGTGCCAGATGGAAGCCAGAGTAGACCTGGCAAGCTGACTTGGGTAAATGCTATAGTTACATATCATTGCTGGGAGGGTAATGGCTTACAGGTACAGGGTATTTGTAGTTGTTTGAGGAAAACCTTGCATACAGTGTGTCAGATATTCAATTTCATCTTGTTAATAATCTGTGAGGTGCTAACAATTTCTTATTGGGTGATTAATCATACATGACTCCAACATGTATTAAAGATGATTGGAACACCTGCATTTCTGGATAATAACTCACCAAAGTTTGTTCACAGAACAGCCTAAAGCTGCAAGTTGTGGATTATTTGAGATTTTTGGAATATTTGTATGAATTGCAATATAGTCTTCGATTCACATGGGTGTGTTTTGAATGGTGGGTGTGCAGAAAGTGGGATAAAATTAAAGCAGCCTTTGTTATTTTACCTGAAGCAATTTGTTTTATAGTCATTGACGACAATTTTTTTTGGTTTTCTTTTGTTCCAGGTTCAAAGGATATTGTGGTTAAAGCACAGGTCCTAGCTGGGGGTAGAGGAAAAGGAACATTTGAAGGTGGTCTCAAAGGAGGAGTGAAAATAGTTTTTTCGTAAGTTCTTTCTAAATTATCCAACCAAGTGGAAAAACATCAACATTTCACATTATGGATTGAACCTGTTGCTTTCTTTAAAACCAGGGTTTTAATTATTAACCTTAAAATAACAAAAATTAGATAAGACTTTTTTAATGTTACTTCTGTTTTTACAGCAGTTTCTTTGTCACTTTCTGTGCTTCTTTTATTCTAGTCCAGAAGAAGCAAAAGCTGTCTCCTCCCAAATGATTGGAAAGAAGTTGTTTACCAAGCAAACAGGAGAGAAGGGCAGGATATGCAATCAAGTATTTATCTGTGAACGCAGATATCCCAGGAGAGAGTACTATTTTGCAATAACAATGGAAAGGTCTTTTCAAGTGAGTAATATCAGAAATAGAAATAAGCTAATTAATTTGTTACAACTGAATTAAAAAAAATCAGCAAAAATGTTTACTGTTCACTTGTTTTTGAAAATCAGAAGTGTACAAGCTAAATTTTGTTTTCCAGCGTATCTGACTATATGATTTTTTTTGTTTTTAAATGCAGTAAACGTGTAATGCTACAATTTGAATTTACAGAATAATAAATGAGTATTGGTAGCCCCAGCTGAAGTTCAGAGTCACACAGCCAAATGGGAGATGGGTAGAATAAGGGGGTAATTTTCATTTTGGTTTTGACTTGCATTTGCCTACCAGATTATGCAATTTAGCTTAAAAGCACAGCTATATGTATTTATGTGCATTTATACTCTATTTTTGAGTGTCAGAAACAAGATAAGTGACAGTGTTGTGGAAGAGCAAATGGTCCTGTGTAAATCCAGCATCCTTTTTCTCCAGTGTGTGAAGGTTCCCAGAGGTGCACTGGTGTGTCCCTTGATTTTGAGAGTGCTAGTAGCTTTCTTAAACGAATGCTTTCCAGGAAATTGGTAAGAAGATTTGGGCCTAGAGGTCTGTCTTCATATCTTTCAGGAAAATGAAAGCCAGTCTTTTCTGCATATATGGGCTGTATGTGTGGGTATGTAGTCTTTTAGGCTACAATTCAAATGTGATTGCTGAAATGTGTCAGTGTTTTCTGACAGGCAAGTGTTCTATTTGGAGCATAGAATATGAATTCGTAAGTAACTTTAATGAAGACAGGATTTGGAACAGATCTTAGAACTTTTTTTGCTGAAGCTGAGAAAAACTGAGTTTTGTCTGTTCAGATGCTTAAGAGTTTGCAGAGGCACTGGTTTTGGTGATTAGGGGATATTTAAGTATGAATGAAATAATTTTCTGTGGAGGAATGAGAAAACTAGTCTTACTTTTAATTTTTTTTCTTTTTGGTTGCCGTCCTTTTTCTTCCTCTGTAGTGTTATTTTTGATAGGAAAGTATCAGTTGTGTTGAATTATGTGACTTGGACACCTCCATTGTGATGTGTGCTGGAATAGGGAAAGGGAGATTCAAATGTTACCGTATGCACCACAAGGTGGCGTTAAAATGCTGTAAATGAGTGTATTTCAGACTTAAAATTGTGTAAGCAATAAACAGTGATGCTTATGGAAATAAAATTTACTGTAACTGATTGTAGCAAATTAGATAAAGGAAACATTTTCATAGGTTGTTCTTGGTCTTGTATAAAAGATAAATCTTACTAGCATATATTGATCATACTGTGTAGGTTGTTGCCTTTTGGTAGAGATGTGCTTTGTTTTTACTGTGGCTTTATAAGTCATGTTTTTAGATGTGCTTGTAATTACTGTAACTTGTATAGGATGTTTAGGATGAGGAAATGCCTTTCAAAAGAAGGAAGTGGGAAGGTTAAATAGCACACACTGTTTATTCCTGATGTTGTTGCAAACCTCTTCCTTTAAGGAGGGGAAAAATGATTAAAGTAGCTGAAAATGGAACTTTATGACTTGGATATTATTCGCCAACAGGGGTTTGTGTTTTAAGCAAAACTGTTCACATTAGTCAATTCTATGGAATGATGTCTTATTTTAAGATCAGTTTGTAGCTTACTGACAGTTCAAAATAAGAATATCCACGAATGTTCATTGAGTTGAACATTGCTATTAGATGAAGGATATTTTGCAAGCTGTGTGTTTCCATTTGGAAGGATGGTAATGGGAGGGGAGTGGTGTGGTTATTAAGCATGTTCTCTGAACCAGGGTCACATTTTCTATAATTAATTGTCAACAGTTATAAGGCTGTTTAATCTTTCAGTTCTGCTGATAGGAAATGCTGCCTTAGTACACCCATGGCCATAATCCACGCATGGGTGGTGACAAGGGAAGGTTGGTTGAAGGGATCCAAGTATGTCTTTACTGTGAACTGGAGGAGAGATTTTTAGGTTCCATGGTAGGGAGTCTTTCATGTTTTTGTTGAGATTTTTTGTTTATTTTTTAAAAATAAACTCAGCTGCAAATGCTGTCAATTCTGGTTTCTTAATTTCTTTTATTAATGAATAATTGAGTACTGTTTTGTTTTGCTACAACTTACTTTCAGTGAAGGATTTAGTTACTGGACATTGTGATCCTACTGAACAGGTATGGTTTGCAGTAATTTATCACTGAGGTCTGTAGATCTCCATATGTCCTTGGGGTTGGAGCATGGCAGAATGAATAATTGAGTGCCTGGCATTTGATCTGTGTTTGTGTAGGAGTGAGTGGAGAAGGTGGAGGTGAGAATGTAGTTACACTTTCTTTGGTGACACCTAAAAGATAAAATGTAAGTGATGATGAAGTTGAATCTTTCTATCAAAACTTAAACACAGTATGTTGGTGTTAATTGTTTTGCTGCTGCTTTACAGAGGAAATTTTTCCTTGTTGAAACAAAGTGGACTTGACACACACTTTTAACATTTGGAAAGTATTATTAAATGGTTTTATATGGAGGTTGTGAGTAACTACACTAAATTTTTCAACAAAAAAGGTTTTATTGCTTTGAAGTATCTTATGGGAAGAGCTAAGTTTCAATTGTGTGGTATCAAATTACTTATGCTTTTTTTTCCCCTTTTTGTTCCAGGGTCCTGTGCTGATAGGCAGTTCTCATGGTGGTGTTAATATTGAAGATGTTGCTGCAGAGAATCCTGAGGCGATAATTAAGGAGCCCATCGATATAGTAGAAGGCATAAAAAAGGAACAAGCTGTTAGGGTAAATTGTTCATGTGGGAAAGTACACATTAGTGAGGATGGGAAAGCTACTTCTAATTTTTATAAAGAGTGTGTGTATTCAGCCTGATGAGTTGTCTTAAATCCTTATTTGAAACAATTTTGAACTAAATATTTAAATATTTTCAGGTGAATCAGTGTAAATCCAACTGCATGGCAGTACTTTATCTAGCTTTTATACAGCTGTGCGAAGGCATAGCATGATAAATTTTTATTAGCTCTTTTTTAGGACAAGTATAGTGCTCTGTATTGAAAACAATCCATTCAAACCAAAGAGTGAGTTTGTTCTTTTTCCTCCAGTAGACAGGGCAGGTTCTACATCTACAAATTCAAATGACTTGAAATAATAGCTAAACTGAGACATCCTAACATGAGTTAACAATAACCATTCTTTTACTTTCAGCTTGCCCAGAAAATGGGATTTCCTCCTAATCTGGTTGATGAAGCAGCTGAAAATATGATCAAATTATATAATCTCTTTCTGAAATATGATGCTACCATGATAGAAATAAATCCTATGGTGGAAGATGCATCAGGAGTTGGTAATGTTTCTTATTCATACTCTTCATGTAACAGCTTGATATTTTTGTAGATCTAGGTTGCTTCACACTGATTAAAACTTCAGCTGTATACAGGAAGAGGAGTTAGTATTAACATGGTATGTTGAAAAAAATTTAATAAAGCAGATAAATTTGCAACTCTAAATATAGTAGGAATCTGCTCTTAATTGCTAAGTATGATCTTAAGTGTAAGTAACTTCCTTTTTTAATTTTTAATTTTTTTAATAAAGAGCACATCTATGCAGCATAAGGCATTCCTGGAAATCAGGTCTTTTCAAAATTCATAAACTGAAACTTGAGCCACCGCATGTATCCAAAATTGGTACTGTGATAGTAACCAGAATAGTAGCAACTACAAGAAATCTTCTGCCTTTATGACTCAGGCATTAGGATAACTGATGGAGTGTGATGTATGGAAAGACTGTAGGGATTTAAGTAATATTTTGATGTTTATGAGGTTTTTAGCATATCCAATTGCAGAATAGTTATTTAATGTTCAATCACAGCCGATTCCACTCTGCAAAAAAATAAGCCTGTAGAGAATATTTGTGCTTGAACTCACATACAACAGTCTGAAATTTAAATATGAATGTACCTCTTTCATCAAAGTGTTCATTATTACTGTCACTGGGGTGTTTTTTTGTGTAGTTTTTTTTCTAATGCTTAAGTGATCAATATAGCGCAGTCTTTTCCATCTGTTTCTAGTGCCTTGTTATTTTTATATAATTTTCACTGAGGGATAGAAATGAAGTGCTACAATATTAGTTCTGATGTAAAGAATACTGTAGGTTTTCTGCTTGCTAAATCTTAAGTAAATTTACTTCTGTGTATTTTTTCCTAACATTTTATTTTCCAACTCAGGCACTCTTTTATCATGTTTCTGTGTGCTTACTGTCATGCACACATTATATATGTTTATTGTAAAAGCAAAAACTAAAATGGATTAAAAAAACCTCAAAGACCTTCTTTAAGGATTAGTTTTATGCTAATTACTTGTGGTGCATTCCCCTCATTCTTTTCCAGGCTGTAGTGTGATCAGAGGAAACGTAATTTGCTCAGATTTATCAAACAGCTTGTAAGCTTTTTTGGGTTTAGAGTGTCTCAAGAAATAGTTATCTTCCTTTTTTTGTGCATAACTGATTATATGGGGAAACTGGAGAGAATCTTATATTTATTGACAGTAGTACATGTGTCTTTTTAGCAAAACTTTGTGTTTGGATTGCATGACCTAGCTGCCAAGTTTGACTTAACATACTTTAACACATTCATGTAGCATTTGAATTGTTACTATAATATTAAATGATGGTAAGTTTTTTTGGTGGGTTTTTTTCCCTTTCAGTGATGTGTATGGATGCAAAGATCAACTTTGACAGCAATTCAGCCTATCGTCAGAAGAAGATCTTTGATATGCAGGATTGGACTCAGGAAGACCAAAGAGACAAGGATGCTGCAAAAGCAGATCTCAACTATATAGGGTTGGATGGAAACATAGGCTGCTTAGGTATGAACTATTTAATGAATTTTAAATGACCTAATGGATTTATAAACTGAATTCCTAAATGTTATCTTTATTCTCATATAGTCAATGGTGCTGGTTTAGCTATGGCCACAATGGATATAATTAAACTTCACGGCGGAACTCCAGCAAACTTCCTTGATGTTGGTGGTGGTGCTACAGCGCAGCAAGTGACAGAAGCCTTTAAGCTTATTACTTCTGATAAAAAGGTGAGGGAAGAGTTGGCATATCAAGGTTCTACACAGTGGTAAAACAGGCTGTGATTTAGAAGACAATGCTTAGTGCATGTTCTTTGGAAAACATGTTTTTATAAGCACAGAACTACAAAGAAAGAAGATGGAAATTTTAGCTTTATCTTGGTGCAGATGAAGGAGGCCTAATAATATATGGAATTTTTTACCTTTTTAAATAATAGGGGTTTTGGTTGTGTACTGAGTAGACACTTTTGTGTCTGCTGGTTGAAGTTACAGCTGTATTTTAATATTTCCAGAAATCTTGGAGTCAGAAACTCACACTGTCTGCTGTTTAAACAGAAAGCGGTATTCAGTTGGTCTTCCAGTTTTGTTTTTCTTTTGGACCAGTTTTGCAGCTGGGTCTGTGTTTTGCGTAGAATGGTAGAGATGAATATTTGCTGTGATGTGCACAAACAAGTTTTTAAGGTACTGGTTATATGTAATGCAAGATAAAATAACTTTGTAAGGGGCTTGGAAGGGATTTAATATTTATCCTATTAAAAATTTATCAGAAGTGCTTGAATATTATTAAAATAATACATTGGTTAAAACTGGAGGAAGAGCTTTTCCACAGAAATAATGTGAAGGCTGGATTGATGATCTACATAGAGATGCTTATCCCAGGGGGATCTTGGCAGTTTGGGGCTTTTTAAAAATAAAGAAAACTATTTTAAAAGGGGTAACTTTAGAATGTGGGAATGACTTGCAAGACCTGCTAATGATATGCTACTTTTGCATGATAATTTTATGTACAACTTGCTCATCTTTGGAAAGGTCCAGAAACAAATAGTGAGGGATATTCCGGAGGAGCTTAGTCTCTTTCGTATTGAAAAGACTTATTTTCAAATGCAGGGTCTGTAACGCACTCCAAGAGTGTTACAGAATCATTTAATCATTTAGATTGGAAAAGACATTTAAAATTGAGTCCAGCCATAAATCTAACATTGCCCAGTCCTGCACTTAAACCATGTCTCTAAGCACCATGTCTACAAGTCTTAAATATCTTCAGGGTTGGTGACTCAGCCACTTCCTTGGCAGCCTGTGCCAATGATTAACAACCCTTGTGGTGAAGAAATTTTTCCCAATATCCAATCTAAAACTCCCCTGGTGCAACTTGAAACCATTTCCTCTTATCCTAATGCTTGTTACTTGGGAGGAGGGAGAACCCTGCCTTGCTACATCCTTTCAGGCAGTTGTAGAGAGTGGTAAGGTCCCCCCCACCCCGAGCCTCCTTTTCTCCAGGCTAAACACCCCACCTCCATCAGCCCATCCTCATAAGCCTTGTTCTTTCTTCACATTTTCCAGCAAATTGAGGGGACAATGGGACACAGTCACTGAGCACCCAAATTACAGAGAGAAGAGAAGAAACAAGGAAGAATCTGAGGGTTGCTAATTTGGGAAAAGTTTTTGCAATGCAAATTCTCTGCTGATGTGTGGACAGCGGGTGTCCAAACAGACTTCTTAAGACAGCTCTTTCTTTCTGCTTTCTTTCAGTTGCTCACTATTTTATTAAAAACAATGACTATAGCTGGGATTCCTGTTGCTGAAACTCAAAGAGCAGTGCAGCCCACCGGTGTCACAGACTGTGCTCAGGGTTCAGTTCAGGGCTTGTTTGGAGCAGCCTTCTGAGGTGCCAGTCTAAGTTGCCCATGAGTAGGAGGAGGAAGAACAATGCTACACAGATGAGCTAGTCTTAAGTGTGAGATCATGGGAACCAAGTTACTGTTCATGAACCAGTCACACAGCAATGTTCTGTTTGTTCTGTCATCTAAGGCTGTCTACCCATTTTGATTCCTGCTTTGTGTCATCTTTCTTCTTTGACCATGGTTCTTTCTACCTTTCCTTTCTACCACTTGAGGTCCCTTAACTGTTGGCTTAATCCTCCTGAATAAAATGTATTTCAAATAGCTTATCTTTAAGCATGCTGGCTTTTAGGTAAACTGTGTAAACAGGGTCTTGTGTATGAAATTTTAAAGTTTCCTGTTCTCAGTATGTGGAGTTACTGGTGTGGGGTTACCTCTGATGAAGTACTGTTAGCAATGGAAAGATAAATAGTTGACAAATACAGTTTTCTGAAGTAACTATTCTGTTGTATGTGACAATACAGAACTGTACTTTGGTTGCTCATGTTCCATAGAACAGGAATGTTCTGTCTTTTGCAGAGTCCCTTAATACAATTAAAGAGCTTGAATTATCCTTAGACTGAAGGCTGTGTGCTACTTTCATCTGATGTGTCTCTGGCCATTTTTAATGTTAATATTGTCATTGATTCTGTAGGTACTGGCTATTCTGGTGAATATTTTTGGTGGCATTATGAGATGTGATGTTATAGCACAAGGCATTGTTACGGCAGTAAAGGATTTGGAGCTAAAAGTTCCTATTGTGGTACGGTTGCAAGGTGAGTGTGCTTCATATATATATTAATATATTTCTCTCTAATTCACAAGTGTCACAAGTAAAAGTGAGCTTATATACTGTGTAGCAAGCTGCCTGTGAGTTGAAGTCTATGGAGAAATAAGGCAAAGCTTGAATTTAGATGGTGAGGATTGGAAAGTTAATAAAAAGATACTTCCTGCTTTTTAACTGCTAATGTAGTTTTCTAGATTTATTCACTAACTTTTGGAACAGGCTTCCTAGAAATATGAGACTAGTAGGTAGTAGTGGTAGTATTCTCCTGTTCAATAAGAGTGGTATTTTATCTTTTTCTGAAGGTACGCGAGTTGATGATGCCAAAGCTTTAATAACAGCTAGTGGCCTCAAAATCCTTGCGTGTGATGACTTGGATGAAGCTGCAAAAATGGTAAGATAGCTGGTTATGAATATTCTTTTCAGAACATAGCATCTGTTGCAGAGTATTGAAAAGTCAAAACTCCATTCAATCAACTACAGGTAGCTTAGGATAAATCCCGATGCCAGTTACTACCAGTGCCTGAATCAAATATTTTACGAGTTAGTAAGTGCATAATTTGTCAGGGGAGCAATGATGCAGTCAGAATCTATTAAACCGCACTAACCAAAACTGGATCAATGATCAGGTCAGTCACTCCCATTGGTGGGGGAATGACTAAGACATTAGCTTTATTAGTTGGGAGAAAATACTTAAATTGAGGTGGCTGAAAAATGCAATGTAACACTTTCTTTTATCAACCACTGTATTTCAGTGTGCACTGTATTTCAGTGAAATGATAGTTGATCATTATGTGGCCTCATAAGATAATTAGATATTCAAATGTTCAGATGCACTGATTTGTGCGTGTGTTGCTTTGCTTTGTTTGTGGAAAAGAAAGTTGTACTAGAAGTGTATAGCAAAAAAGTTAGAAGATACCTAGTGGACTTGGTGTCACGGGGAAACTTACAAATTTTTTTTTCCCAAAGAACCACTTACTTCGTTATAACATTTCATTTTAAGCAGGAAATAATTCAGAGAATTCAGAGTTGTTATGC
Source organism: Taeniopygia guttata (assembly GCF_048771995.1). Taxonomy (NCBI): domain Eukaryota; kingdom Metazoa; phylum Chordata; class Aves; order Passeriformes; family Estrildidae; genus Taeniopygia; species Taeniopygia guttata. Next base: position 60,491,811 of record NC_133024.1, on the reverse strand, counting down.
AGGAGAAGATGAGGCTCCTTAAGGTATCAAAATAAGATCCAGAAGTGCTTGCAACAAAAACTCAGAGGAGAAATAGCTTCTAGATATATAGAATTTCTTGCGAGTTGCCATCTCAACACCTCGCAAAATAACAAGGTAGCACATAAAATTTAAAACTTAGCATTTTATCAAAATACTTTGTTATGAGAAGCAGACTTGTTTAACTTCATGAGATGTTTTCTAGAAGACTTTATTATCTTTCATTTAAAAGTGATTAAGAAGTACTGAGCTAAATAGTAATCCCCTCTGATACCTTACTGATGATTCCCTGGTATTATTTTGTTTAAAAAGATTGATCCAGCTCAGTCAAGTTCCGATTGCTTTGAAATTAAGTTTTTATTTTCTGTTTTTCAGGTGGTGAAGCTGTCTGAAATAGTAAGCTTAGCAAAACAAGCTCATGTGGATGTTAAATTTCAGTTGCCAATTTGATCTGGGAATGTCATGCCAGTGTCTAACATGTTCTCTGAAATACTGTGTTCTGTGGGAAATTTTTAATTTTTCTTTCGTGTGGAGGTTTTGATTGACAGGCGCACAAACTGAAGCATCTGATCTTTAATGTTAACATTCAGAATGGTCACAATTCTTGTAGAAGTGTGTATTGCTGATATTTAGTCTTTCTTAGTTGTTATTCTCAAGCCTCCAGCTTCTGCTGCAGAATGTCACTTGCAATATACTTCTGCGTTGTCCAAAGTAAAGCTTCTGGTTGAAAAAATAATTATTCTGAATAAATTTTGAAGTTACTTTTCTTGTAAATTTGTATTAGCCTTGTTAAAAAGTAAATATGACTGAATTATCTAGTTGTCCATGTGGAAAAATGTATTGAAACGGTATCTTATGTTGGAGACATTTGTACTTAGCAGTATAATGGACATGAGCAAACCAATCATTATTTATGAACAGATGCATTTGAACTGATCAGAAATATTTTTAGAAGTCCTGCATTGAAGTGGCTGGTAACTCTTCTGGACAACGTGTTAAATCACTACAAAATATACTGTAGCACTTATATTTTCACAGTTTCTGGTCCTCATGAAAAAGCATTGTGTAGTTTTATATACAAACAAGCATTTACCAAGCTTCCAGGAGACAGGATAAATAGAGAATTAAAATGTCTATTGTACATCGCTAATAAAATTGTACATTAATAAAATATCTCCCAAAACTTTTACTGTCGTTCTTTTATATGTTGCCATTTTGATTAATTGCATATAACCAGGAATTAAGCCATCATTTAAGACAGCAAACTGAAACCTTCTTAGGAGTAAAATTGTAGTGCCACATTTGTTAATTGTTTTCCTCCCTGAGGTCCACTGTGTGGTTAAAACCACATGAACTCATGTTGAAAAGCTTGGACAGAGGTCATGCGTGTAATATCTTGCTAAAATAACTAATCTCTGCACAAATAAATAAGCAGGAAATTGTTGCTTCTTGGATGTTGTATTATGATACTTGGGGAAATACTGTTTCTACTAATGAATAACCATTAATTTTTGTCACTTCCATATTACACTGACATTGGAACTTGGATGATGATCCATTTACTGTTTAGTTTCCAAATGTGCACTCATTTTTTTTGTTTGTTTTTTGTAGGCTTCTTTGTTTGAAATGTTATTTTCTTGGCTAATGATAGTGTGGTTTTATCTGGAAATAATGAAGCTACCTCTGTGGTGGAAATTCAGAATGGGAAGTCATACAGTTACGAGCTAAGGACTTAAAAGGATTATATGAAATGTGGGAAAATCAATCATTGTTATGAAGAAGTGGGATATTAAATGAAAAAAAAAACTAGCATGGTGTCTTTCAGTAATCTTTTTGGCAGTAGTAAAGAAAATCAGCAGAATCTCTCCAAATTTAAGCTGGATTATTTTTGATCCTAGCTGTTCTCTCACTGAATATTGTGTGTTGTTGATCCAGCATGCTAAATTTGGCTTGTGGATGTGCTTGGAATTGCTTTTATTCAGTTACTTTGAATTGAATTGCAGAGATGACTGCAGTTCAAACTGTCATTTGAATACATCTGTTAAGCATTTCATGAAGCTGCAAATAATGCATTTCATAAGCTACAATGGATAATTTAGAGAAAATAATTAATTTTTAGCATGTGTGTTTGCTTCTAGCTTTTTTTTTTTTTCTATTTACTTTGGAATCTTTGTGAACTGCTAAGGTTAAATAGAAATTATCTTTTCACACGAATCTGTAGTGGAATGGAGGCAAAACTAGATCTTGCTGTTGTTCCAGAATTTGCTTATACCCTGTTTGAATTGTTAAGTGTAGTTGAGTAGGGGAGAGGAAGGAAAGTCATGTCTATCTTTGAGAGGAATGTAAAATACTGACATTTTCAGTAGCAGACTTGTCAAATCAGTATTTTGCAATTAGGGTATTTCTAAAGTCCATAGTATTCCGTTAACAATGGATGTGGAATAGGTGTGGAATATTTGTAGTCCAAATACTTTCTAATTGAAAAAAGTGCAATTTTCCCTTTGGCATCGGTGGTAAGAGGCTGCAGATGGTGTTACAGACAGGATGGGAGACGTGGGAAATGTCTGATCAATAATACAGAAGGACTGTGACTAGGACAGCATATATGGTGTATATGTGTAGGTGTCAGGCATGGCTCTTTCCAATGATGGGTCTGGAAACATTCTTTTTTGTTTCACATGGTGAATAAACAGAGATTGACTGATTAGTAGTAAGTACCTTGAAGTAAGTGTATGGCGATTGCATTAATTAAGATACAGGAGTGCTATGGGGCCTTTTAACTACATATATGTTTTAAACTTTCTTCAGACTGTTTTGCCTAAATCAAAGCATGTTGCAGCCAAGGAATGTTAGTTCATTCGGTGTGTAGTTGATAATTTCAAGTCCCAAAGCTGGTGTATCAGAATCTATTTAAAGCCTTATAGACAACTGCCTTACCCATACTGTTTTGCAATGTTAATAATCAAAAGGTGTGTAGGAATGGAGACTTGCTAAAATTAATCGGTACAGCCAGAAGCAAAATTCCTAACAACATAATCAAAACATGAAAAATGTGTAAGCAGCTTCTTAGAAATGAGAACTTCAGAGGAGCAGGAATTTTAATGACAGTATTTTATATTCAATGATTTGGTGTCTTTTCATACAGTTACCAATGCAGACTTTTTAAACTGTTTTTGAAATACCATGTGCAGACTTTTTAAACTGTTTTTGAAATACCATGAAAGCAAATGTCTTTTCATAAGAGTAATGTAAGCGCTACCAGTTTTTGAAACTCAGAAATCAGCTGGTCTCATGTTCCACAGCAACCACAAGTATTGAACTCAGGGCACTTTTGTGGCCAATGTGCTTGAAGACAGCTCTGGTGAAAGTTAGGGGTCAAACTTACTTCTGAAATTATAAGTATTAAATTCCCTCCTAAAACTTGAATTTTTTTTTTAATATGTTGTCTACTCCACCAATTTCTATTTAATGTATTTAATCCACTTTCTACTGTGATACTTTGGTGAAATAGTTTACCTTCTTGGAAAAATAGGACAATAGGATTTTAAGTAGTGTTAGTATAGAGACATCTGAGAGATGTAGTCAAACTTGGTTAAAACAATTATTATGCTAGATTCCAGTGCTGAACAGCTGGGAAGAAACGTATAAAAAATGAAGCTCTGGAGGAGTCAGGAATTAAGCCATGTTTCAAACTACCAATGGGTCTGAATGCATTTACGTGGGGAAAGGCCTGTATATTAACACCTTGAAAAAACCTCCCTGCAGCACGGAGGAAAAAAATCTTCTTTCATGGAAGTGAAACTGCTAAACTTCAAGTAGCTAGCTGGCTTCTTACCATGCGCAGATGAAAGAGTAGCCCTGGATTTAATGAAAGCTTAATTGCAAGCTAAGACTATGCTATTGAAAAATAAATACTTAAATTCAGATGTCAAGCTGATACAAACAAAGGAGAAAGTCAATGTAGGATGTGCATGAAGGAGCAGTTCACCTTTGAGCTGTGTGGGGCTGGAGGCAGAAAGACTTTGCCTCAGTCTACCAAGTCTTGCTTCTAAATCCTGATTTCAGTCTGCCTGATGAACCTCTTTGCCTAACAGAGGCTGTTGCTGCAGGTGTTGCCTTCAATTGCTGAGGGAAGCTGCAGCATGAGAAAATGTACTGGCTGGTGTTTGGAGAAAGATGTGTCATATAGTTTTCCTCTTGTGAGGGCAGACAGGGAAGAGAAAAAGGTGCAGCTTGACCTCCCTAGTGAACAGAGCCTGGGGCCAAGGGGGAGGAGGAGGAGACATCAACTGTTCTCTTCCTCCCAGCAAGCTGCCTGGCAGTTGAAGTACTGAACACACCTGAGAAAGGAAGAGTTTATCACTAGACTTAATCTGAAGCCTGGCTGTTCCAGCCTGTCTGGATAGACATCGGCAGCCTTGGTGCATACTGACTGCAAAACTTAGTATGAACTGTAAATATCACTGCACTTCAGTTACTGATGTTCTGCATCACAGGACTTGTCTTCAAGGGTCAGATGAAATGCTGACATAGTAGTGGATGCCTCAGAAAGGTGTTCAATCTAGACCAATAACAATAATGCCTCACAAATATGCTCTCCTAATCTGGAGTGTTGTTGGAGGTAGACACAAATGAGGCAAAAATTACTCCAAACTGGCAGTGGCTGCACCCTGGAGTTTCTGCTCTGCAGGTGAACTTTAGCACATGAGGCACATTTATTTTCATTTCAGGTGAATAGCTGAAACACCCTGCAAACCAAATGACATTTCTAAAAGACAATTGGGATCATTAGTTTTGTGAGCTATGGTATGTCATAATTAAGCAATTCTTAAAATGAAAAATTTACTTCAAGTATGCGTTAAAGTGCTGATACCTAGTGAAGGGCCCATGCGCATAGTTCTATTGCTTGGTTTGTGACTTTTTTCCCCATTTTCCATTTATAACTGAGCAACTTACTTTCATGAGCAGGAAATCCTGAGGCAATTATGTTCTTTACCATAAGGTACAGAGCACAGAGGAGTAAAGTTGCTCAATTGTGGTGGTTGATATGAGGCCAGTAGAAAATTTTACTCACAAGAATAAAATCTAAAGGACAGAACTTGCTGAGAATTAATTTCTGACAAAGGGTTTTTTGGTTTATTTGTTTCTACCTAACTTCAAATTTCACATGTTAAAATAGAAGAAACTTCACAGCTGTCTAAGAGACAGTGCAAGTGTGCGAGCAATAGATACACAGCAATGGGGATAGTTTTTCCCTGATAAAGGATTGTGGTCTTATGTGTCTGTAGGGCAGGTTATTTCAGGATGGTGTCTTTGGTTTCACAGGCAGTAATTAGCTCCTTGGCTCTAGGAAAACAGACATTGAGTGCAGGAAGAGAGCCTAAAGCACTGTGTGCCGGACTTTCCAACATTTCTGATAATTCAGTTTCCTTAAGGGAAATTCACAGTGTTGGATTTTTTTGTTTGTTTTGGTGGTTTTGTTTGGTTGGGTTTTTTTTGTTCTGGACTTGTATCATGCTCTGGACTTAAATGATCTTGTTTGGTCTCCATCTGCACCAAAATTCAAAACCACTGTGGGGCCTTGTCCGTGTTCCTGTTTTCCTGCAGTTTCTGGCCTGCTGTAGCTTCTGCTGCTGCTGATTGAAATTGTCACCAGTCTGTCCTATTCTTTGCAATGATGGCTAGTTTTTGCAACATTCAAGGGAAATGAGAAGGGATCTGAGTTGGTACATGTCGTTCCCCCCCTCACACAGCCCCCCGAATAATCAGGCTAGCTCAGAGATCAGAGGCTGTGAGGGGAGGAATAACAGGAGATGGCAAAGATTTCCAAAAGAGGCTCTTACCCCGAGATAAGTTGGTTCAGCTCTCTTTATTCTGTGATGTCCTTGTGGAGAGCGGGGCAAAAGAGAACGAACAGGAAATGTCGGGGGTCTATATAGACTTTGGGCAGGGTGGGCTTCCCTGGCTCTCCGCCAACCCCGTTGGGGCAGGAAGGAGGGTCCAGGGTTATCTTGATCAGAGTCACAGGGTCCCGGGGAAGGGGAAACAGAATGCCCATGAGCTCACTGTAACAGGTACAGCCTGAGTAAAAGACTTCCCAGATTCTGAGAGTGAGAACATGCCAATAGTTTCATAACTGCGTGTGTCTGTGTGCATATACAGGCGTATGTGTCTGTGCATATGTATGTATAAACATGCTGAGATTAAATACATATGAATTTATCAACAGTTTATCTGTTTGCATGCTCTATCTCTCTGCTCCTACTAACTTTGTTACCCAATTAAGTGCTGCTTGCAGCAGGTGTGGGTTGGCAGAGGTGTTGGTAGCTTTGAGTGTGCTCAGCACTTGGGAAGTTCAGGCTGTAGTGAGAATGGAGGTCACTGGAAAATAACATCATATGTGAAAAACAAAGCCAGATTTGGGGGTCCTCAGCCCCATGAGTTAGCAGTGAGACAATTCTCCTTTTTTTACACTTTTGACCTTTCCTGAACTAGGCAACATCAAGTCTTCCCACTAAAAGGAGTCATACCAGGTGTGGTGTGTGACCTGATTGCTTGGTTTGGTTGGATCTACCCACTACGGCTGGGCAGGTGGGCAGCATTCATGGTCCTTGCAAAGTTGGCTGATGATGGAAGGCCTAAAGCTGTTTCCTGGCTGGCAAACTTCAGCAGCAATTTTCAGTATTTACTAGCTGCTTATCCGTTTTCTTTGAACGAATCACGTAACTTGTCCAGGAAAATAGCACGTGTGCTATATGTTTTCCTTATATTCCCTTTAATTTACCATGATCCCAAAGGTAAGTGAGCTGCAGTGGAGTCCTTGCAATAGAAGCAAGAAAAATAAGAAAAAAAGGTAAAAGGAGCTAAATCTAGGGAAATATGCAACTGTGGGATACTGAATGGTGTCCTCATTACTGTTACAAGACTAACGTACCCTTTGCCCTCCTGGTTCCCTGGCATGACCTCAACCTATCATTGTCATGACAGGTCTATTGCAGCTTGGAGCAGCCCCATGAGCAGTGTCTACAGATCACACATGATTACCTCTGACACCTGACATTTCTTTTCCTGCAAGAGAATTGCAGCCATGACCTCTAATCAGACTAGGTCCTTGAAACAAAATCACTTGGAGCAAATCCATTTCAAAGAAAATGGATTTAGAGCAGTTCCTGTTCTTCGTGTTCTTGTAAGGAAACTAATACCACTACAGCACTGCTCTCTGTCAGACACTGTGACAGCTTGATACTATTCTAATTTAAAAAAGAAAACCAGGAAAAACCTCTCTTCCCCCAACCCCTTCCCATATTACTGTTTTTTGGTGTTAGTTCCTTGCATTTACAGAAGCTCCACTGCATGTTCTGTGTGTTTAAAGCACACTACTCTCCTTTACTTGTCCTTACCTGCTGCTTTCTGGCAGCTTGCCCCTATGCGTCCTCTGTGTTGCTCTGTTGATTGATCGTTTTCCCCCCACATCTGTCTGTCAAGGTTTTGTCTTCCAAGCTGACTGTTGTTCCATGACTGGGCATCAGTCTGTTTGTGGGAGGTGGTGAGTGACTGCCTTTGCAGCTCTTATTAAACTGTCTCTATGTTGACTCATGAAATCTTTTGCTTTTCTTCACCCTGCTCTTTCTCCCCTTCCACTGGGGAGGGGGCCTGAGTGGCTGTGGATGCTTATGTAGCTGTGTAAAGATCCTGCTTGAAATGTGTTGCTCTACCCTTCAGAAAGACTGTTTATTCAAAGCTCACTTGGAATAGGTTAGTCATGAAAACCCATTAAAGTAAAAAAAGTCTTTCTCCTAAATATGTACAGCTGTACCTTAAAGTAAAGATTCCTAGTTTGGCTTTTTGTTGTTTTTGTTTTTAAATTGTTAGGTTACACAGTTGTTGTGATCCTCAGGTCAAAAGAAAGATGTCTGGTTCCCACCTAGCTTTTGTAAGTGGTTAAGCTGCTAGACTATTAAGCACTATTAAGTGCTGTCTATTCATTTTGAAGTCACAGGCTGTGTTTCAAGGAAAAATGATTACTTAACTCCCCTGACCTAAGACTTGGTGCAGACTGGGCCATTGAGATCTGAATTGCTTATTTTTATAGCAATTGACCCACACTTGAACATGACCTGTCCATCTCAGTGTGTGCTTGAATTTTGTGCTAGATGGTGTAGTGTCAGAAGTGTTTTTTCTCTTCTTTCTTATATGCTTGACCTCACCATCACATATTTTTTTCTTTCATATCTTTGTGATGAACTTGCTTGGGTGTCGTAGTTGGAATCAGGGCTCTGTATTACTTAACCATAGCACACAGGTGGGAATACACAGTTCCTGCTAATTTATTTCCAATTCAACTAGAATAAAGGAGGAACAAAAGATACATATGCCGTGGAGTGATGGGAGGCAATAATAGGAACACGGTGCCTTCTTCCCAGCCACTTTGTTTTAGCTGTTCCTGCTCTCTTCACATTTCATTGCAGATGGCTTTTCTTCAATTTTTAACGTTCATCTTCACAAGTCAAGGCATCTCCCAGCCACCCTCTGTTTGTTTACCAACCACTTCCTTGTCCTTTCTTAAAGGTAAAGCTAAAGCCAGGTCAGTCACCTTTGGTTCTGAAGTTCTGTCTCACCCAAAATCTCTCCTGGCCTCCCTTGCTGGTGGGTAACTGCTCCAAGTAGTTGTGATGCATGCTCTTTACAGAAGGCATCCTGCTGAAGAGGGAGCAAGGTCATCCTCTGGTCTGTCCTGGGTGTAACTGTAGCTACATTTGTGAAGAGAGGATGTTCACATTGAATGTACATATGGCATAAAGCTGGGAGGGGCCATATGTACACTTGAAGATGAGAGCAAAATTCAAAATAAATGTAAAGGATGAAATTTGAGGGGCAAAATGAGCTGTTTCAACTGAACAGTGGTAACAAACACCAGTGAACCAGATGGCAGCTGCAGAAAAGGAAGAGAGCTAGACAGCTGAGGTGTATTATTGTGGAAAAGGAATACATTTTAAAGGGATGAATAAAGACAAGTATTGCTCTACTCAGTATCTTTAGTGAAGTAACATTTCCAATTTACGTGGAAAGATGTAGCTCAGTGAGAGAGAGTGAAGGGGAGGCCAACATGAGTGATCTAAGTTCTGGCAAACCTGACCTAAGAGGAGAGAGAGAACACTGGAATTGTTTGGGCTAGAGAAGATGTGTCTGAGAGCAAACAGAGTTTATGAAGGCTGTTAAAAAGAAGGTTAAGGAATAATCTGTTCTCCATGTTTGTGGTAGATGGGATGAGGAGCACCAAGCTTCCAGCATAACCTCTCAGGTTGTGATTGGTTACTGGGAAGAGCTTTTCCTGGTATAGACTGCTGGGTCTTTCCCACAGAGACCTATAGACACAAGTAGAGGGGAGGTGGGTTAGACCTTGCCAAATTTCCTTTAACCCTGTTTTTCTGTGTTTAATTGCAGTAAGGAACTGTTTCCTTGCTGGTGCTGATAAGAAAACCATCCCTTACCTCCTTTTTTATGAGATGTATGGAATGTTCTTAGCAGTGGGGGTGGATTTGTCTCCATCCTCCAGATGAAGCCCGTAGCTCAGGGCTGAGAGATTCTGAGCAACCTCCTCATGAAACTGCATTTATTCATCCTAGACTATCTTTGTTTTCCAAAGTGGGCATTGCTAAAGAGGAGCTTGGCCTCCATATTTATGTCTATGCTCATTATTAAAGTCAGGGATAGTTTTGCACTGTCAATTCTTAGGGCTACTTTCCTCCAGGGCAGATACATCTTGGAGAAAGCTGGTCAGAGCAGTCCAAAACAGAAATGCAGCAACCTAAAAAGTAATCAGGGTAGGCAATGAGAGGTCCTCGACTTGGTTTAGCAGAGCAGACATTAGATACATGTATACATAAGATCTTGATTCTCCCCTGACACATATCCCCCTTTCTTCAAAAATGCTTCTGCTTCCTTGTTCCTAGCAGGCAGGAAAGCTCATTTTCTCTCTCAAATTTTCAGCATCTTTGACAGCAGAAATTAAATTCCTCCAAGTCCCCTGAGACTACCGCTCTTAAAACCCAGTCTGCACTCCTTAATCACAGAGAATTTAGAGGGAGAGAGAACCACTGTGATGTAAAAAGAAAATAATGCAGAAAAATTTGAGGTGAGAGGGCTGGAACTACAGCTGCATGACCCTTGGTTTTAACTGCATCATATCCAAGTTGTATTATCCAAATGTTTTACTGAAGTTTTTTCCTGCTTTCCCAGCTCACCTTGCTCTTCAGTGTGGCAGCCTGTGACCATGTCTGAGGGCAGCTGGCTCCTTCTGAGAGCTCTGCCTCTGCCCCCAGTTCTCTCTGTCCATGTAGCCCCCTGGACAGAGCAGCTGCTGGGCTCAGGTTTCCCTTGTTCCAGTGATGTGCCTGGCAGCAGGGCTGGGGTGCACGAGGAGCTGGGAGGGGACAGTCTGGACAGTTGATCCCAGCTGGGATACCCAGGGGTATCCTGTCATACTCAGCACATAAAGCTGGGGAAAGAATATGGAAGGGGGAACATTTGAAATCATGGTGCTTGTCTTCCAAAGTCACCATTGCACATGATGGAGTCCTGCTTTCCTAAAGATGGCTGAACACCTGCCAGCCCTTGGGAACCGGTGAATGGATTCCTTGGTTTGGTTTCCTTGCATGCATGGCTCTTGCTTTAGCAATTAAACTGCCTTGATCTCAACCCATGAGTTTTCTCACTTTTACTCTTCCAGTTCTCTGCCCCATCCTGACATGGGGGAGTGAGTGAGCAGCCGTGTGGTGCTTCGTTGAGGTGAAACCATGACAGCTGTGAAGAGAGAGACTGACCCCAAGGCAAGAGTTGAGATGACTTGATGCTGCGTGACTCAAAACACAATGCTGCTCAGATGAATTTTTAGTATGTTTGCAAATATGAGTGTTCAAACTGACTAAGGCCAGAAGGAAATTTTGACACTTGCTTCTGTTGCACTTTTTGTCTTGTTCAAACTGAAATCCTGACTGAATTAAAGACTGAGCTTCTGATCACATCCCAGAGTCAGATTTTCATCAGCAACTGCCTTTTCTTGGTATTATACCAAGTCTGATCCATAGAGATGTTCATATGCACATGCTGAGCAAATGGAGTAAATCTGGGCGTGATAATGCTGTTGAGTTAAAGGAATCTTTGCATAAAAAAGTAATTGCCATCCTGGTAAATTCAACTTGAAATGAAGAATACTTTCCCAATGAGACAAACAGCTTTTAAAAAAAAATGTTTGTAGTATTTTTTGTTTGTCATTTCTATTTCACCACTATTTCCAACTGAACCAAGAATGTTTAACCTAAAGTGTGGGATTTGCGCACCAATGATGTCTATCATGTCATTTTCACAAGATGAAAGCTTGCAAAATGAGATTCAGAAAAATTACTTGCAGTGAAAAAAATATTCAAAAAATTGCCTTAGTAGCTTGCTTTAGGGTTTTTTACCTACTTTGGGGCCAACTCTCTTTCTTTAAAATTCCAGGTTTTTGGATGAGCATTTCCCCCATTTTGCACATAAAGAGGAGAGAAGGAAAGGCTGCAGCTTGGATGGTAATTGCTCTCCTGGGCTATGTTTTTGATTCATATTCTGTCTGATGCAGTATAAGAAGCAGTTTGAATTGCAGAACAGAGAGAAGGATTCCCAAGGAAGTGTCAGCTCTGTTTTTCCATCAGATGAGGGACTGAATGGGGCACTTGAGGGAGCTATTCACCTTCCCGTGGAAGTGGTGAGGAGAAGAAATACCTACCAGCTTTATGGAAAAGAAGCTAAATGAAAATGATGACTTTCAAAAGATGTAGCAGTCATTAGTTTTAGGGTAAGCCAGTGCTATTATAACCCTGCAAACAGCATGGCTTGAAATACATAAAGCAAAGCATTGCTATGGATAGATCTCCTCTGGAAGGAACCTGCTGACACTGGAGTTAATAATAGAGTGACCCTAAATGACAAGGATCAGTTTAAGTTATTGAGTTAAAACATATTCATTACAGATTTTGAAAGTCTGTTTTCATGATGTGAGGGCTGTGCACAGAGCAGCTGTAGGCATGGTGCTCTGTACCTGCAAGATGCTATACTGGGACAAGCAAGAGACAAAAAGCTAATTTCAGCATCAGGAGGCCAGTGCCTGGTTCTGTTGATAACCAGCAGGCAAATTCAAGCTTGATTAAGGGGAGCAGCAGCCCCATTTTGGGGTTTTCCGAGAGGCCCCTATTCTCAAACTGTGCTTAAGAGGAGCCTGTCTGTATTGATGATATGAGAGACTGTCAGCATTAGACTTAGTGCTCCTCTTTGATTTCAGCAACCACCAGTGTCTGGCAGCTTATTTGGTTAGCTAAGTATCTTTAACAGGGAGGCTCTCTGCTTGTTTTTGGTTTTACTGTGAACTCCATCCATTTACTGGAGATGTCTCTGGTACTTACTGGGAGTAGGGAACACCGAATACATGAAGTAGGGATAAACCCTGCAGGTCATCTGTCCAGGTGGAGATGTAATGTGGTGCCCTTGCATGTCTGGAAGAGACCTCAGGAGTTTTACAGGAACACGCTCAAAGTGTCAATCCCTCTGCTGGTGGAAAATGAAATTCCCTAAAAGTGAAGTCAGGTTATAGTTAAAGCAAATAGAAGTAGCTAGTTAATGGACCTAGCCTAGAAAAATCTGTCACATGGGTTTATAAAAATCCATTTAAAACAGGAGAAAATTAAAATTTGCTGATTTATTACAAAATTGTGTCTCCTTGGTCTGTACTTGGCTGTGCTTTTTTGTCTAGCTCACACTTTGCATTCCAAAACAGATTAAATAGGCTAGTATTCAAAAGTTCTTTGTGATATCCCCTTTGGATTTATTCTTCCCCAGGTCCCTCTTCCACCCCCACTCCTGAAGGATCTCTGAGGATGGGGAAGGTCATGCCTTGTCCATATGGGAGCAGCTCACACTGCTGTGCCAGATCTCTTAAGTTCTTGATGAGATCACAAACAAACCATTAATCCACCGAGAGCTGAAAGGTTCTTCTGTCCCTGAAAAGGCAAAGTGGAAGTAGAAAAATGAAATGTTTTTACGCTCTTAACCTTATATTTCCTATTACTGTACAAGCTAGAAGTCATATGTGATCCGAGGAATGAGAGGTTTTTCACTATTTTCTGTCTGAGAGCAGGCATGTTGATTATCCCCTTGCTCATGGAAGTAGCAACGAGGCCATGTCTGTCTCAGAGGGATATGTACCACGACAGAGAGGAACAGGGAGAAAACTGTGGTGGATTTTCTCCCTCACAGTAAAACTCCAGTTCCGGGATGACCTGGAAGAGAGAGACCCAACTCCAACTAGCCAAAGACGGGGACCAAGAATTTTTGATGTGATACTGGAAGGATGAAGGCTGGCAGCCAAAATCTAGCAAGACAGATATGCATGAGAATGCTGGAATTGTGCTCCACTGGCCTGGAAAACCAGGGCAAAAGGGTTGGTTCTTCAAAAAGCCAAATGTACTGTTTTCTAGACAAAAGCAATTTCTTGGCTGTCAGTGACAGCTCCTTTTTAGGAGGATCCTGTTTTGTAACTGTGAATGTAAAGAGCTGCTTGGCAGCCAGCCAGCAGCACAGCTACTTAATTTACCAATGAAAACTTCGAAGAAATGGGGGAAGCTTGCTAGAAAGCAGGTCTGCAATACAGCAGGCTGTGTTTCTCCTTGCAACAGAAAATCTGAGAAAGATTTGAAGGATCACATTTTGTGTACTCAGATTTACTGAACCATATATAATTTAGTGGCTAGAATGGACTACACAGAGTAACTCTACATTTACCTCAGTCCCTTATCTTCTGAATGCCAGCTCTTGGACCAACTTGGGCCTCCTTGGATTTAAGGCAGGCTCTTGCCCTTTGTAGACTGACTCTAGCCTGACATAGCTGGAGCCCTAAATGTTTGTTAACATTTTAAGATAAATTAACATAAATGTTTGTTAACATTTTATCTATATGTTAACAAACAAATAGATAAAAAGTAATTTTCTGAATGCTCCTTCCTGGGATGTATCTCAGTGCCTAGAGAACAAGTGGAAAAACCTTCCCCACAGCAGACCTTCAGTGCCTGGATGCACGTACCCAAAGACATCAGTGCGAGCTACAGGAGGATGGTTTCAGCCCTGTGAGAAAATCCTCTGGGGAGTAAAACCTCTTAGATCACAGCATTGACAAGAGCTCAGTGCTACATCAACAGGACACTCACATCCAAGCAACTGGAAAGAGACCACTTTATTAATGATAGTCCCTGCTGCTAGAGCATGCTTCCTTTTGGAGATTCTTCTCATAAAAAGAGGCTCTCCATGCTGCCTGCTGACACCTCTCATCTCTATGGGGGTCCTGATGAGTTGGGCGCTGAACTGGGTTCCTTTCCTTGGAACACTAATTGCCATGTGACTCTAAAAACATACATCTCAGTTGGCAACCCTCCTTAAGCACAGGCTCACGAGGCACTCCACATCCTCATCTACTTCAGCTTGCTGCAGCTGGCATAAGAAATAGATTCCGTGGTGTCCATCCCCCTGCTTTTCCAACATTAGCCTTGCATTTTATTTAATTGCTGGTGATTTTGGAAGACCCAGGTACCAAAGTTTGTGCTCCACTTTCCTGCACAGCTGCCCAAGGCTTATATCCCCAGCAACTCCATCTGTCCTCTTTTCACTCTCACCAATATTCAGTGTTTTCTCTGAAACTTCTGTAAAGCCCTTTGGCATTTCCAGTTTGAGATTCTGCAGCAGAAGGAAAATTAAAATTTAGGGCAGCATTAAGTTAATTAAACTTACCATCAAATTAATAACACAAGAAATACTGTGCAGACTACATTATTCATGGTCATGTTTTATTCAGTAAAAACTCAATTTTTAATGCTTTTAGTATTACTGGAGGACTTCTACTCTGCTCTGCTAGAGTTACATGGCACACAGGGTTTCTTAGGTTCTGTATATAAAATCAATGTAATTTTCACTCAAGTGATAAAAGATCCCAAATCAGTAAAAGAAATGAGAAGCCCCACATCTCTGGTTTCTTGGAAGGAAATAGTCAAACATGGAGGATTAAATTAATATATTAATTCTATATATTAAAGGAATTAATTTTAATTAATTTTAATTAATTACCTTTCCTCTTGTTTTCTTGCACTCCTACTATTCTCCCCACCATCAATTTTGCTGTCCATCAGCAAAGTTCCAGTTCACCTTGTAAAGGTTTTTCTATAGGTTTTGGTCCTGTAGGGTCATTGTTCCACCGTGGCACATCCCAGCATTATCTGTACAGCTCTGCCCCTGACCACGCTGCAGGAGGTCATTAGTTATGAATAATGCAATGAAGCACTACATGAGATATGAGATTAGGACTGAGAGACTGTGTAGCTCCTTCATGTTTTTTTTCATTTAAGTTCAGCCACACAAGAGCTAAATAACATGGTTCAAAGAGCTCTTCCATTCCAAGGGGACTCTGGATCACAGTCCAAAAGAACTACTGCAAAATGAAATTTTGGGCACAATAACCTGCATGCTTTGAAAAGAGGCAGTGGGAATGTAAGTTCCCTTGGAAAAAGGGAGGAAATTAATGAAAGCTGAAACCATGGCACAGAGACAGTGTTATCAAGAAAGAAGTCACAAGGAAGGAATCATCTGGAAATATTCAGCTATTGCTGTGACACATCACAAGGGAGAAAGGCAGCTCATATAAGCATATTAGAAGTTCTCTTGCTTAATTGCTGTGTTTATTAGAGGCTATTCTTGATACAAAGTGTATTGTTGATTCCTTCCTCTTCTACATCATTTGGCCACCTGCCCCATGCTTTCTACTTTCACTAAGACTTTGGCGAAGTCTTACATTTACAATATTACTTTCCTGATAGCTGGAAATAATGTTTAAAATATGCATTTTTCAAAAAAATGCAGCAAGAACCTACTTGCTCAGAAGAGCTCAGGGTATTCTTCTAGACCAGCTTCTTTATTTCCTTTTAAAGCAGTCTTTTATATTTCTCAGCCACTTCATGAATTTTTATATTCTATTCTGGTGTCTCTCTAGCATGAAGGTTGGTAGACCTTGCCAGCATGCTTCAAGCCGGAAGAATTTAGAGCATCTTTAGCATTAAAAATAAAACTTTCTCATTTCTTTCTCATTTCCCACTCAGACTGATGAAGGATGCTAATCCCACTTTGAAGCACCCAGCTCTCCCTCTCTCAGTGGTTAGGTGCCACTCAGCCTTGTGAATTCCCCTCCTGGAGACATCAGTTCTGTTCTGGGCACTGCAGCACTTGAATCTCACACCATGAAAGTCCACTTTTCACACCTTTCTTCAGACAGCCATAGGGAGAGAGTTTTATTTTTGATGCTAAAGATGCTCTAAAGTCTTCCGGCTTGAAGCATGCTGGCAAGGTCTACCAACCTTCATGCTAGAGAGACACCAGAATAGAATATAAAAATTCATGAAGTGGCTGAGAAATATAAAAGACTGCTTTAAAAGGAAATAAAGAAGCTGGTCTAGAAGAATACCCTGAGCTCTTCTGGGCAAGTAGGTTCTTGCTGCATTTTTTGGATAAATGCATATTTTAAACATTATTTCCAGCTATCAGGAAAGTAATATTGTAAATGTAAGATTTCGCCAAAGTCTTAGCGAAAGTAGAAAGCATGGGGCAGGTGGCCAAATGATGTAGAAAAGGAAGGAATCAACAATACACTTTGTATCAAGAATAGCCTCTAATAAACACAGCAATTAAGCAAGAGAACTTCTAATATGCTTATATGAGCTGCCTTTCTCCCTTGTGATGTGTCACAGCAATAGCTGAATATTTCCAGATGATTCCTTCCTTGTGACTTCTTTCTTGATAACACTGTCTCTGTGCCATGGTTTCAGCTGAATTAACTATTCCTGAATTAACTCTCTACCTGCTACTGTGGTATTTATACCTGCTCTTTGATGTGCATAAACTGGGGCCTTCTCTTTTGCTCTTTAGAAAAGACAGTGTGAGAAAAGATTATATTAGTGAAGTTAATTTGAGTTCTTGGTCAGGAAATAAGAGACATGTTTTCTCCATCATCTTCAACCTGCAAAGATTTGAACCTATATTTCCCCTTTCTCATTTTTGCTAAAACTTTCAGATAACAATAAGTGAAAAAAGCATCCACTCACAGCTCCATTTATCCCATGGAAAAGCTGGCTCCAAAGGCTGCACTTTGATACTGCAACTGTAAAGGGATTTCAAGAGATGGGACCTTGTGACAGCAGGAGACAGAAGCTGCCTTCAGGAGATCTACTGCGTTACCAAGAGCAGACCTTCTTCAACATCTACATCCATCAGGATATTTAACCCAAAACCTGATGGCTCTCAGTTCTAGAGGGGTAGAACAGGATGATTAAGCCACAAAATATGATACAGGATGCACTGCTTGAACGAGGGTTTGGCTCAGGAGATGCCGTGGGCCTGAGCAGGAGCTGTTGCCTTGACTGACTGTAAGCTGGACACTTCCACAGAAGGGAGATGCTGCTGACAACTGCTTGGAAGCATTGATTCTGGCACAGGTGCCTGGTGGGGTGATGAAGAAAGAGGAGCTGGGAGGTTCTCCTACATTTACAGCTCCTGTGGCCTTTGCTGGTTGCTTAAGGCTCCCATGTACAGGGCAACTCCTGTCATCCTAAGGTACTGAGCGGCCTCTAAACAAAGAACACCAGGAACATCCTGTGGCAAGAATATTGGACTGAAAAGCAGCAACTAGGCTGTGGCAATATAATATGGAATAATTGCTACATCATGCAGTCATACCCTGGTTTGATTTTCATAGGCAGAAAATTGAACATTGGAAGGTGAGTGTAGTTAATGATTCTCTTCTGTGGTGAGGATGGCTTATCAGCATCTTCTGCATGCAAAACTTGCATGAAGATCAAGGTTTGCATGATCATACCTTCACAATGGAGACATAAGACACAACTGCAATTGAAAGGGATTATAAACCTAAGTTTAGTTTACAGCACTGCTGTGTGGGCTGACTGAGCCATTAATCAGAATGACATATTAGTTTACTGGCCATGTAGCATGACTTGATTTGCAACATGCAGCTTTGGATACCAGCCGTGCCAAAAAACATAATCAGTGTGGAGTAGTTAGAAAAATCACAGGACTGGGAAGTGAGTCTTCTTTTTTTTTGAGGAAGACCCATGGTGCAGGTGGCTCATCAAGGAACTGAGAACTCCCAGCTTCTTTGTGTTCATTCCTTTGTGGGAGGGTGAGGGATATTAGCACCTACTTCATCCAGCCTGGAGATGAGTTTTTGCAGCAGCAACTGCTTTGCCTTTTTCATTGTTGTCTGAGAAGCGTTCTTGGAGAGAAAATTCCAGATGGAGACATCTCATGGCCATGCATTATACAGTTCCCTGCTTTCACATTAGGACTTTAAAGCAGCTGTGGAAATCCAAGGCTGACAGTTCAAAGTAACTCTTCTGTGTCTCTCTTGTTGCAAACACTGAAGAGAGGAGCTGCTATGTGCTTGAGTGGGCTGTTGTACTGAATAATTAGATGCTTTTGGATGCAAAGTTCATACAATGGCATTTGAGGATGCTATTCAGTAGTTAATTCTGTGAATAATAGGGCATAACTGAAAGCATTCCAAAATCTACATAATAACTTTGGATTTGGGCTTGGAGAGAGACTGGCAGCAATAATACATGTTAGCACTCTTTTGGGGAGGCTGGCAGTGGAGGAGAGCCAACTGGTCAGCTTTGGTTTTGTTTTTGCACTGTTTATCCTGTTTTTTTGGGTTGTCAGGCTGAAGTTCAAGAATCAATCAGCAAACTAGAATGGACATATTTTCATTATGGCACAAGGAGCCTCAAGTGTCCTTCATTCATGTATTATTCACACAAATGGATGAACAAAGAAGCCATCTACTACAGCACACAAATCCCAAGATATCTGCACAACTTAAAAATACACCGAGGTCCAGGCAAAGCCTCCTCTCTCCTGCAGTTGCAAAGACAAGAGTAAAATTTTGGGTTATTGCAGAAGTGTGATCACTTGCCATGTTTCTTTTAACTCAAGCACTGGTAGATGCTGGATACAGAGGTGCCAAATGTCTGTGTGCCAAGAGGCCTTTGAAGTGTCTTCAGGATGGACATGAGGATTGGTTCCATCTCTAAACAGGGAACATCATCTCATGGTGAGAACTGAGCAGCAACCCCTGAAAGACAGAGATGTTTATATTTCTCTGCCACAGAAAAAAATACAAATGCATGGTATGCAAAAACCACCTGTGTATGTAACAGTGGTAGAGACTAATGCTCTGTGAGTGACCCAGGTAGAATTATTCCAAGTTATTCCCATATTCTCCAAATATTAGGAGAAGTGTTTCCCCATTTTCATTTTATCTGTGCATTAAGAGTTTAATTCTACCAAGGAACTCTATATTTGCATTCACTGAAAGTCAGTAGGGAATGATTTACACATACTTTCTAGGATTCCTCATATACAACCTTGAAGACAAAATCTCTGCAATACTTTCTGGAAAGCCCATAAGGTTGGGATTATAAACTGAATTTTGTGGGAAATATTGGCTGGTGTGCATTTGGCAAAACAGGGAGCATGCAGCAACAGCCCCAGTGCTTCCTTGGAGAGCTGTATCCTGGCCCTGCCTCTGCCATAGACGCAACATGTGAATGTTTTTCAGTCAAGTTCTCCCTGCTCTTTATTTTCTAGATAGCTGAACTGGGGGTCAGAACCAGCATGCTAAGAGCTGAAACTTTGGTCAGGGGGAGATTTTTTTTCAGACTGTGCATGAAAATTGCTATTTAATACCAACTGCTCAAACGTCTGACTTTGGGTCTCTGAGAGGACTTGAAATCTGCAAATGTCCCTTGTGGCTTTTCTTTCCACCACTGAAATGGGAAAATGCTTCCTTGACACAAAGGGGCTTTGTGTGAACAAAGGAATATGATAATGATGAATCCTTACACATATCTTGGTGGCCAGGGCAGGGCTTAAGCACTGCATTGTGTGTCAGGGGCTGAGCTTTGCAATAGGAAGACACTAACATGTTGACTTGCTGTTCATAACTTGAGCATCTTCCTTGAGTGTGAGGGAGGCGAGCATCCTAAGGTGAAAAAAACCCATAAAATTTTGTGATTAAATACTAACACGACAAAGGCAAACAGGAGGGGTAAAATGCATCCTGCACATTCCTCTGTTATCTGCTGCATGTTTCCCAGGATGCTGCTGTGTGTTCCCTACTCTTCTCCCTTAGAGCAGCAACAGGTGCTTGAGGAAATGAAGTGTGTCCTGAAGTTAGTTTATGGGTTTATTTACTTTGAGTTGACTTCATCTGGATTCTTATGACTACAAAAAGACTGGCACATGGCTGTATATTTGTCTTGTGGGTTTTTTTTTGCTATCTACATCTGAAGTCTTTTCCCCCTAAAACTGTTCAGAGAAGTTTGTTCGGTGGGTTTTGTTTGTTTGTTTCTTTATTTTTGATAAAAACACTTTCTAGTTCTTTACCTTGGTGAATTTTGCTACTCTTTCATTTTTCTATTCACCCTGACGGCACAAGACTACTTTCTTCTGGATTATTATTTTCTTTGTATTTTAAGCAAGACTCTTAATTCTCCTAATAAGGATATTAAAAGGGGAAGAAGCTCATGGTTTCCATCTGTTGTAAACTTCTCACCGAAATTGCTGTCCTATAAAGCTTCACTAGGCTACAATTTGCTCTGAAACACTGCTGAAGAGAGGAGAAGGAAATGAACTTCTTTTACAGAGTGTCTTTAGCAGAAGTTAGAAAAAAAAGGACATTGTTGCAGTTATAAAGATTTATCCCCAAATAGGGATGGAAGCGTCCAATAGGCCCTATGCCCTGCCCTTACAGACTGCAGTCATTTTAAAATGATGCTCTACAGTACATGCTGACATAGTTCTACTAGTTTAAAAATTACAAGTTTTCTTTCTACTTTTAGTGCTTTTTTCAGACATCACTAGAGTATTCAGAGTAGTGAATACTACTACTAATAAAAAAGGAGCACTTTAATAATATGTTTCAATTTGTTCTAGGAAAGAAACAAAATGACTCTAAGCAATCATGGTGCATGGTTAAGCAGAGGGATGAGAATTTGAGTCATCCTTGACATCACCAGCAGATCAGGACGTGTCAGTACCATTCTGAAATCGACATTTTTTCAGAGAGATGCTGGAAAAAGATATCAGAAGAGTCTCTTCATGGGGTGTCCACTTCACTAGAAACAGGAGAACTCTGATTGCTGCCAGACCAGTTCAAGGGCAGATTGGACTGTCTAGGCAACCCATCTTAAATTGGACTTTCCTAACAAAACTCTAATAATAACCCAGAAGAAGATCAGTAATCAAGGCAGTTAAGAAAATACAAGACCTAAACCTTTTTCCAACTTTCTCTCTGTTGCCTGTGGTGACAAAGCATATAGGTTGATGCATTCATCACTACTTCTAATTGTGCATCCAAATGAGTTTGATGGTCTAAACTTGTATTCCTCAAACATTTTGAAAGTGTAACACGCTTTCCACTGAAGTTGTGTTCTTGAGATAACCCCCTAGTTTACACCTTTAAATTTTAGTTTTTGGCAGCTGCTCAGTTCCTCGAACGAGGTGGGATTGGGAAGAAAATTAGGGGAAAAATAAAGAAATCCAACGTGCATATATTTTTATGATATCTCAGTTTTTCTTAAAATTTTTCTAATCTCCTGTGCTACCCTTTTAACATATTTTTGTGAAGGCTTACAAAATTGCAAATCAGTTCCTCACTTTGCAGACACATGGCACCTGCATTGCTTGGTGGGCCCCAGTCTTGTGTGTTTGTTTTCATTCTTCCTGAAACCTGCTCATGTTTCCTCCTGCATTCCCTGGCATAGCAAAGTAAAGAGCATCTTCTCTTAGAGGCACTGGCCTGAATTTACTAAAGTAAGAGAAATAATTAAATTTTTTATTTTAAAAAAATCTATTCTAGCTCCAATAGAAGTATTTCCAAAAAAAGAATACAAAGCCTTTCTTAGACCACCTGTGGCATATGTGAGCAAGACCAGCTAGATTGTTACCCTGGTTTGGGATTGGCCAGAGTTAATTTTCTTCTGAGGACCTGCTGCAGTGCTGTGATTTTGATTTAGTATGAGAATCATGTTAATAACACACTGATGTTTTGGCTGTTGCTAAGTAGTGCTTATCCTAAGTCAAAGACTTTTCAGTGTCTCATGCTCTGCCAGTGAGGAACCGCAAAAGAAACCAGGAGGGAACATGGCCAGGACAGGTGACCTGAACTGACAAAAGGGCTATACCACACCACATCATGTCCGGTACACAAATTGGGAAAGTTACCTGAAGGGTTTTGGTCACTGTTTGGGCCAGGCTCAGCTTGGGGCATTGGTCATTGGGTGGTGAGCAATTGTATTGTGCATTACTTGTTTTGCTTCTGTTACTCTCTTTCTCCTCATCATTACAATTATTACTGTAATTATTATATTTTTAAAAGTTATTAAATTGTTCTCATCACAATCCACAGGTTTACCTTTTCTTTCAGATTCTCCTCTCCACCAAAGGGAAGGGTATGGAGGGAATGATGAGCAGCTGCTTAGTACTTAATTGCCAGGCACAATTAAATCACAACAATCGTTTTCATTTATTTCCTTTTGAAAGCTTTCTCAACAACAGTATTCACAGAGGTGTTCATCTTTCTCCAGATTACTTGGAACCAAATCAGAAGCTACTTTATTGTTTAAAAATAATTACTTTAATTTCTACCTCACTTAAAACACATATTTGCTCTCCAGTGGATCAAACTTTAGCAAGTACAACAGAGCTTGGAGTAGAAGAGCAACATGAAAGTAAAGCCATGCCAGTTTTGTGGAATCATCAAATTTTTTCGTTCAGAAAGATGTTTTGTGCTCAAATAAAGGCAGCTTTATTATTTTCTCACTTATAAGCTAGTTGTAGCTGAAATGCAACTCCCTCTTCAGTGAGGTCAGCACTGCAGATCACTAAGCAGTGCCAAATTAAGACAAAGCACCTGCCTTCACTAGGAAACCTAGAGGTGGGTGCTAGAGTTTAACTCTAACCAGTGTTAAAGTTTGAAGCACCAGGGCAAACTTGAAGTCTGGGGCAATCTTTCTTCTGTCCCTCCCTTGACCCTTTTGCCAGTCAGGGGACTCATGATGCAAGCTGACCCTTGGAAATGTGTTCCGAGTAATGGAAGCTCCAGGTTCTTTCCCACAGCTTGGCTTAATTAGCCTCATCCATTTCCCTACAGTTCTTCACTTGCCTTGGCAAACCCTGTGTCTAACAAGGCTTGTTGTTATGAGCTGATTTGAGGTGAATTTCCTTGATTTCATGTCCATGAGAGTTTAGCAGAGGTATCACTAGGAGCTATGCACAGGATCATGAATGACGCAGGCTGGAAGGGACTTCTGGAGTACTTTAGTGCAACCTGCTTCTCAAAGCATGGCCAACACTTTCATATTAGACACAACTGAGCTTGTTCTTGATTTTCTCCCCTCACTGATTATTTTTCAAAAGGAATTTTTTGTACAGGTCAAGACTGGTCATTTCCCCTGCATAAGTGTGGACAAGCACATGGGACAGCAGCCATTGCCGTTCGGCAGCTGTTTCCA
Organism: Taeniopygia guttata; assembly: GCF_048771995.1. NCBI lineage: Eukaryota > Metazoa > Chordata > Aves > Passeriformes > Estrildidae > Taeniopygia > Taeniopygia guttata. Next base: position 60,468,142 of record NC_133024.1, on the reverse strand, counting down.
TTGTGTGATTTAGGCTTTCTATCTGTGACCCACTGGAGGGGCTGACTTCTAATACAAAATGTTTACATCAGAGTTGTAAGAAATACCTGCAATTGGCCACAAAGAACTGAGATAGCAATGATATTTATATGCTCTTGAAAGTTTTGCACCTCTCCACAGTAAAACTCCTGTCCTCTGAGTTAGTAGAAGAAATATCCTGCAGGGTCTATCAGGTCTTTTGTTTGTTCAGAGCGTTCAGAGGTGGAAGGTAAATGGAGGGAAAACTGTGTCTTACCAGTAAAGGTATAGATGACATCTGTTTCAAGAACAGCTGATCTAATTCTGGATCTCTAATGCTTTATAAATAATACATCCAAAATGAAGGATTCTTGCACATCTGGTGAGGAGAAGCAGCTTTGATTATATATAGTTATCAGCAGTGCCCAGTTAAAAAAAAAAAGTTTTGAAACATTATGTGTTTTATAGCAAGGAACCTATTTCTTATCATAACTCTTAAACATCTCTGTAAAGAGGTAATGTCCAAGTATCTGACCCTAACAATTCTGCAAATATCTAACAAAATGCTTTGTACAATTCTATATTCCATTCAGTAGGAAGTATTCCTTGTTTGATTAACTTAAGATCAAGCATGTTATATCTGGGACTCTTATGCTAGTCTGTATCGTGGATTTTTCATTATAAGTAGTAGATATTTTTAAAAATAGATATTCTAAGAAAAAGAAAAGGGTTATCTCTCTCCCTCTTTCCTGTAACTTTTTCAGAGAGCACAATTACATCCCTAACTATGCAATTACTTGCAGCAAATCATCACCAAGAGAGTTGTTTCTTTAGTATGTTCCTTTTAAAACAAAAGAGAATGCAAGAAACTCCATGTAAGACAAGTCTACACCTTTTGATCAATCAGCTTTGAAAAAGAAAACCTCCCAACACTCAATTTATCCTTTTCTCACTACACCTTGTGAGGTCCAAAGATTGACGTGATTAAAATGAAGATGCCTTATCTTTTTAATTTTTTTTCACTCAGAGATGGCTCAATTTCAAGTGCTCATGGTATATTATTGGGTTTTCAGTGGAACTGATCACCTACACACTTATACCTGAGGACAAACACAATGATTTTGTGAGTAGATGAATAAATCCTCTCTGAAGCTGAATGCAGCTGTTGGTGATGATTTTCAGCCTCTGGATTTGCCTTGCTGGGCAGGACACGTCTCCTGGATTTGCATTTAGCTGACATCCTGTCATGATGGCCAGGTCCTTTCTTCTTCTGAAAAGATGTCTCCACTCTAGCTGGAAAGCCATGGTGGTTTTACAGAAGTTTTTTTAAACAGAGGTGCTTTGGGCAAAGCCACATAGGTATGAGTTTCCACTGTAATCCCAGGCAGGCACAATCTCTTCTAACTCCAGTGAATTATTGTATCTGAAAAGCCAGGGAATCTCAGAAAACGTGAAGCTGGACAGGACAAACGCAGATCTGAACCAATGTGGTTAATCAAATGTTCTCCCTTTATTCGAGATAAGATGGTAGTTTATATAAGCTTCTACATAGTTTACAGATTACAAAGGCACTCTGATTGGCAAACTAGCATTGTTTACCTTTTCCTTAAGGTGGCCTAAACACTATAAACCTACACTAATTCACTCCCAGACAGCCCAGTGGTCCCCATCACACCTTAATACTATTTCTATCTGCGCCACAAACTCTTGATTTCTAACTGCGTCAGAGGCTTGAAGGCCTCACAAGGCCCAAATCTGAGGTCTAGACTGGAGTAGCTCAAATCTCATAACTCATGTCCTCTTTCTCTCAAAAATGCTGCAACATATCTGCATGCATGTATGCTGTCAACGAAGAGATTTTAGAAAGTGACACTTCAGATGCATACATAAATACTAATTAATATTTTTTTACATCTGTGCTTTGTATCTGGTTTTATGCTAGTAGATGCTCATGTTTTGCTGCCAGTCATTTTACCTGGGCACCATACAGCAGCTCAAATATCCCTTGTTCTGTCTCTTCATTTTCTACTTGTCACACAACCACCTCACCCCTTTCTGTCCACAACTGCCCTTCACTAGTTTTTTATAAGGAACTCTCCAGGTGCTTTTATTGGTACCTAACCTTATCTACTTTGGAATATCCCTGGTGTCACTGGGTACATGTGCATCCTACCTGGGGATATGAGGTGAATTTCTTGCTTACCAATCTGAAAAGTCAGAAGTTCAGAGAAAGTGAAGAAAACCAGAAGCAAGAAGGAATAGGGGCTAACTTGCTGGCTAGGTGCACCATACACACAAACGGTATCTTTACAAAATAAAATCATGAGAGAAAATGCATTGTTTGATTTTCTCATCTCTTTTCTCATGGCTAGCCCTATTGAGAACAAGCATTTATATATATATATATATATATATATATATATATATATTTATATATATATATATATATATGTAAAATTTTTCAGGAGGAAGCTTCCCACACAAATTCACAATACTGTAATGGCTGGAGAAAGACACTGAATTTCAGAACTCAATTGCTTTGCTGGCAAGTGACCCTCTTTGTTAGCTGGTTTAATAAGACTGACAAACAACAAGATTTTATGCAACTTCCCTTCGGATAAATGCATGGAAAAATTGTCAGTGGTTGATGTGTTGTGGAAAATGTATTCATCTTCTTCATAAGCCTTGAGATGGTAGTTTTTTTTCACACACCGTTTTCAAGAACAGATTTGATTAAGTTATCCAAAAATATCAAATCACTATATTAGTTTCTTTTCCATTAACTTTACTGAAGTCTCTCTACTAAGAAATAAACACAAATAATCAAATTGCTTTTTGAAAGGCATGAATGACAGGGGCCAAATGAATGACGTTGGACTGCAAAAATAAATGGTAAGTATGAATAGATGCAATTTATCACTAACATTGTAACCAGACTCCTTGGATAGGCCCTCTTCAGCTTTCATTCTGAAGAGTTTTATTCTAACCAGTGACAGTAATTTTTCTACATTTAATGTATGTTTTTTTCTTTTTTTGTCCCTCCATTTTCCTCCTGAGAACAGAACAGCACATTTATTTTCTATTTAAAGTTTTTTCATGTTCCTGCTGGTGGGAATCTGTTAAAAGTGAACTGAAAGTTTCTGTAAAAGTTCAGGTTCACCACTTGCTTAGTGTAGATGTCTTTGTACGATTCCTGGCTCCATTACACAAGGTTTATATAAAATAATTTTATTAGTTTACAGCCCACTCACCTCTCAAAGAACAGCTCATAAAGCTGTGTGGCTTTTGGGCGCCTTGTGCACATACTACTTTAGTTGCAATTTTATTCCTCTAAATAAGAGCTTTTGTCTCCTCTTCTTATGGATAATTTCTGGATGATTCAGAGTATCTCATGGTATATAGGGCAAGGGAGGCAGGAGCAGCCTTTTTGGGCAGAGACATTCTGCTCTCTGCTGAACAGAAATAATAACAAAGTACTCTTGTAAAGTGATTGGGGAAGCCCCAGATATCAAATAATATTTTAATGTGAGGATCTCCACAGGGATATTACCTCTTTCTGTCAGTAATAAGATGGATGTGTGCAGGCAGCATCCTCTTCCTCTGAAGGCCTTTGAGGACACCTGTCTCTGATACACTCCTCTCTGTGCTCTAGGCAGGGAACTCTGGCATCTGTTTTGGGGGGATAGTTCAAGCACCTACAACTCAGATGTGAAATGGTTCATCCACTGCTTTTGTATTTCTGTATTTTATAGCCAAGGGCAGTGGGAATGAAGGTGCTGAGTCATATTCCAGCAATTTGAACCCTGCTTCTACCTGGCAGGCTGTCTTGTTATTTTGAAGCAGGTCAGATCCTCCTGGAGGCATTTATATGGCACCAGTCATTGCACAATTCTGCAACTGAAGGCTCACAGAAGGCACTGTGATATTTCAAATATTGTGGGGGATTTCAGCTCATGTAAAATATAAAATATACAACTATTTAAGCAAACTGATGGTCTCTCAATTAAATATGTGACCAATCTTTGTAAACCATGTATTCTACAACTCTGTACTTTGATTTGATTTCTGTGCCTCATGAAGGATTTCAGACTTCACTTCTAATAAAAGTTGCTTGTTATTATTTGAAATTGCATAAGAAAATATTAAGCTCTTGATAAAGAATTAGGAAAGAAAATAAACCATTTTCCTGTTTTCCTAGTTTGAATAGATATTTAATTAAAATGACACGCCTTAGGCAAAACCTAATTAACACATCATCTGTCTGTAACTAAAATTAATGTAAGACTTATGGCTGCTGAGCTGCAGGAGGGACTGAAAATTTCTTTTCTGTCTTCTTACTCATTTTTCATCTGACCATCCATCATTATTTTCTCGTTGGAAGAGAGAAGCTTTTTTGCTGATAATTCATTTTTAGTATGTACTGATAGATGATTCCCTGCTAGCTCCACCAACTTTTCTGTTTTGATCATTTCCATGATGACTTTTAGCCTCAGCAAATGCTATAGTAAGGCTTTGCCGTGGAGGCAGCAAGGACCCAGCTCAGGCAATGCTTCCTCAGACTAACAGTTTTCCTTGCTGAAGGCACATCCGTGGGTGTGCTGCTTCCGTGTGGGACGTGCTGCCTCCTGTCCTCTGCTTTCTGCTGGATTTTGCCTCCTTGGATTAGGAAGTTAACTCAGGAATGTAGGGCACAAAGCTGCTGTGAACTGCAGGGTCTCTTGGTGATTCCATGGACATTTCTAAGAGAGGTTTTGTGCTCTCTTCCCAGGATGGGCTTGTTATGAGCTCAGAGGGCAGAGAGAAGTGTTTATCCATCTGGCAAACACAGTGGCTCTCTTGTTGTGAGGCAAGTGAAAATGGTCATCTTTCCCCCAAGAGGCACCAGCCCTCATCTCTTCTCTCTGTTGCACTGGAAGCAGTAGCACCTGGGTAGTGATGAAGGTGACAGAAGGTCACACCACTCTGTGTGAGGTGATGCAGTAACTATTAACACAAACACACAGTGGTGTTGTGGATGGACCCTTTTTCCTGTGGAATAGACCTACTCTAGAGTTCCTCTTCCTTGCAAACCTTGTTGGGAGCCACAATTTTGAGAACTTCACCACCAATATGCCTGTCTCTGTCTTCTCCATCCTCTTCCTATTCCTCCTAACTCCTGTCCATTTTTACCATTGACATGACCATCCTTTTTGCCTTGCTTCTCTTATTTATCTGTGGCATGGTCTCGTCTGTTTACAATGGTGAGAGCACTCTCCAGTCTCAGCTCCTTTGGTGTGATCTACCTGCTGCCAGGATGCCTGTATGTATCAAAACCCACTAATTGAAATGTTGTTTTCCACAGCGCTGCTGCACTGTTGCTCAGATGCTTTGTTTCACTTCCAACTTCTTAAAGTGGTCTGTTAGTTCCTGAGGCTGAAGATCTTTCCCATCTGATTTAGTTTTATAGGTCACAGAGAAACAGGGGCTGATGGTATTGACCCAAGTCCAAGGCCTGCCATAATGATGCTATCCCCACAGAGTGGCCAAGGGTTGGGATGAATAGTAGAGCTGGATTCATTGTATGGTGGTACTCTCTATGGATCCTGCATAGATGCATGCCTGTAATGCCATGGCAGGAAGTCTTTGAGTGTGATGGTCTGAGTAGGAAAATGAGAAAAATGGTAAATGAATGAGAAACAGATGTTGAAGCGACTCATCCTGCACTATGGGGGGCTCATGCTTGAGAGTGAATGGCAGTGAGTGGATAGGACAATGGCCTCTGCTGCTGTCCATGAGGAGGGCTGCTGGTTTCAACATAATGGCAGGAATGTGGGAAAAAATCCTTAGAGTCTGGACAGAAAAGCTGAATTTCTCTGGATTTCTTTTAATACTTTACATGTTGGTGACTCATTCTTTTTGTGTATGAAAAGAACTGTTGTGGAGATCAGCTCTGGAATTTCTGCACATTAAGGGCAATGGCTACACAGAAAACTTTCTCACCTCTCATCCCACTACTCTACCTGTCACTCCTAGTCCTTCTCCATGGAAGGCTTTATGAAAGGGGACTGTGTATTCTCTAGTGCACATCTCCACAAACTGCTCCAAAAACCACTGTTACGGATGAGGTGCACCAAACCAGGCTGAAACTCTCGGCTTTCACAGCAAAAGGAAAAAGGAGGGGAGGAGAGAGGTGTGTGTCTGAGAACGTGAGAAATTGGAGAGGCATATGGTGACAGAAATAAAGGAGTGTCAGGATGGAGGGGAAGAGGGTGAGGGAAAGAAGAATAACTTAGAATACAAAACAAAATCAGAAAGTGGGGATGTAAGAAATAAACACAAACATGCTATTGTAGCTTTTTCCACATTTCTATTTCATGCTGACAGCAATTCTTGGTGGGGAATTTGTTAGATCATTTGCAGACAGTAACTCCTAATCTATTGCAGGAGTTTTTATGAAAGCTTGCTCTATTTTGCTCCTCTAAGGACTGCCAACTAACCCAAACAGACAGTGCCAGAGGTGGGGTGCTGTAACAGCAGTGGCCCTCTGTTTATGATACTATTTCATAGACAACCTAATCTTATTTGTTTATGGCAAAGGACTGCAGTTCACTTCAGTGGAGGTCTGAATTGCTTTCTAAAGAACCTCATGCCTTTTCATTAGCCTCCTAATTGAGAAGACTTAGGATTGCTGGAATGAATTTGCACCTTGCACTCTCACTAAAATAAGGAAAATAAGATTGAAGTTGGTAAATCCTGTGACTTAGGACATAGGATGTTTTGCAACATGGAATCCAGTTCAACTGCAACATTTGATGCTGGAATGAAGCATCAGGTTGGCCATTTCAGGCAGTTTTATTAACTGGATACTGTGAAGTATCATTGCATTCTCCTCCAGAAAATCATGTAATTTGCCATTAAATTTAGCTTTGCTGCCCTGTAACTCTGACTGTGGCAACTGGATCACTTTGTGCCATGTGTGACTTTGGAAAGTTTAATATTAATTTCCTGTTTCCTCCCTGGCTCCTGCAACAGTCAAAGCAGGGCACTTTTGTGCTCTGGCTTCTGTGGCATGCCAACTTTTTTTGGGTGAAATTTTATATATGTGTAACATTCCTTAGTTCCTGGATCCCAGAATGGGTGTGAAACATTCAGCATATGGAGAAACAGAATTATTAACACAGCAAAAGTAAGAGAGTGCCTTGTTACTCTTTGAAGCTTGTGGGATTAGGCAATGGGTGAAGGAAGTACTGATCAGCCCCAGGGTTGGGTTGCTGGTATCCAGAAGGCTACAGACATAAGGATGGGGTTGCAGGCCTGACAATTGTCTTTGCCGCTGTTCTCATCCTTCCAGGATCACAGATGTTCTATCCTAACTAAGAGGCACTTCACAGCCATGGTGACACATAGATCTGGCCCCAGGAAGTGCTAAAGCAGTGCCTAACTCCTTCTTCCTACAGGTGTGACCAGGCAGCAAACTAGAAATGGTCTGGGAGAGCCAGCGGCAGTGAGATGGAGAAGAGATGGTAAGACAACTTGTGACTTGTGAGTGGGAGTATGTGGAAAGCTGGAGCAAGGAGAAGAAAATTGTGCCTTCAGCATCTCATGGAGGAGGGGATTTTCCTAGACCTGTATGCAGACAGACAAGGTAGGAATTTGGCTTTCTGCAAACGTAGCTGTACGGCAACTGTACTGCAGGACTGAGCTCCTTGTGGGTATGGCTTTGTGAGTCTGCCTTCAGCACAGCCCTCAGCTTTATTTATCTGCCTTTGGCAGGAGAAACAGGACACTGATGATTATTGCCAAAGATAATATTCAAGTTGCTTTTATCAACATTCATAACTGTATTTCCAATACAGCAACAAGTCTCCTCTCTTCCTGTCCTACCCCACAGCATGAACACATATTTCTCCGTTTGCAGCAGCTTGAGCTGTGCTCCTGTATAGAGCTGGCAATAAATAGCAGGGCCAGGAAGAGCCGAACATTTAGCTGGGGAAACATTCAGCTACTTAACAACAAGTAAAGACCTGAGTTGGTTGGCCAGCTCTATATAAGGGTCAGGAAGCTGCATTTTACCAATTTTCTGTCTCCTCCATAATCCAAGGCAGGGATGAGAAGTTTCAGAGAAAAGGCATCCCACCTGTCTTGGGATATGAGGTGAGAATTTACTATCTAGATAAATTAGATGATTGGTGTAGACTGAACCCCTACTTTCTAGATGCATAAAGATGTGGGGACATGGTTTAGTGGTGGACTTAGCAGTATTAGGTTAACTTGATGTTCATAAAGGTCTTTTCCAACACAAATTATGCTATGATTCTATGAATCCTGCTGTCTGCAGTGCGGTGGAAATCTTTCCAATGTCTTTGTCATTCAAGGTGCTGCCTGATCACAAGGGACTGGAATAAGTGGTTAGATTCAAATGCATAAACATGAATTCCCCAGTGAAATGGAATAAAGGTGAGCTTGTCTAAGTTTTGATGATCTTGTTCCCTGTTTCCCAGCCTTGACTGTGTTGCAGACACAGCCAGAGATAGGACTGAATTCTGCAAAATCAACTGGTTCCCAGCCCCAGAAATCTAGGTGATCACCAAACTGTGGCCTTTGGTGCTCTCAGAGAAACAAGCACTTGGATAACAGCTTGTTGTTACACATCCACACTAAAAGGAAGCTTTCAAGACCCTTTTGGAATGTGAGCCATCCAGTGCCTTTTCGTTTCAGGCTGTCATCAGTCACAGTTTAATGGAGTACCATAGTTTTGCTATGAAGAGGAATGGGCACCAGTGCTTCTTTGTGCTTATAGATGTGCAAAGATGGGCCCTTCCTTCCTCTCCCATTGACTTCCAGCTTTTCTGGAAAATCTGTGATCTGAAAGTAAAAATGGTCATTTGTAAAGGCATGAGACAAACACAACTGAAGGCAGTTCAAGCAATTTTTAAGGTATTTAGTTTATATTCCACCCCCACACATTCATAACCAGTGCAAGCTCAGCCTGCACTCAGAGGGAAAGGTATTTTCTGGCACCAGTGCCCTGAGACACTAGGAAAAAAAAGCCAATTATCCCAAACAGATAGTTCCAGAGGTGGGGTGCTTTAACAGCAGAGGCCCTCTGTTTATGATACTATTTCACAGACAAACTAATCTTATTTGTTTATTTATGGCAACCATACCACTGGTCAGGCAGGCTTCAGCTTTTTCCTAACCCTGGGTCTGAGCTAGACTCTGGGCATGGAAATGGCGATGGCTGGTAACTGGTTATTTTGGAAGTATTTCTGCTACAACATTCTAGACTATTATTCTGAAGGAAAAAAATCACAGTGTGATTTTTATCTGCAAACAGATACTTAGCAGCATTATTATGTTCTGTACCCACCCACAGCCATCTCTCCATGTTATGAGAGACACCATGTTCAAGGCTGAGCCACAACAGAGTGGGCTGTGTTTCTATGGGCTGAAATGTCAGGATAAGGATCTTATTCTGCCTTTACACTGTTGAGAAGAAGAAGAAAAGTGATACAAAGCCTCCTTAATTTCAAACATAAGCTTGGCAATTACTGCTGCACAAATATTTATTCCTAGGATTGCCCACCTCTGGGGGTGGTGGTTTCACACCTTTCCAGAGAAACTTGCACTGACATAAAACCTGGCTAAAAGTCACACATCTGAGTACCTGGCATTTCTCTCTTCACCTGCACTGTGTAATCCTGAGAATACTTCCCATATGGGGAGCTGTGTATGGATGGAAACAGCGATGCAGCTGTACACAGTCATCAAGCACGGGGTTTGTTCTCCATGGTTATTTGCAGCCTGATGTTGGTTTTCATCATTGATATTTTAGGTTTTTTTCAAATGAAAAACACCTTTTGATGATGATCCTTTGTTCCTCAGATTGTGTCTGTGTTCCTGCAGAACTCTCAATAGGGAAGTACTTTCCTGGCTAAGTGTAGTGAATGTCAATAATTACTTTCTTTCAACTTAGCACAGTTCTCAGGATTAAGATTAATAAAACACTGACTCTCAGCTAAGAAGCTTAAATAAAGGATGGGTACTTCAAGTTCAGCCTGCTATATTGATTAGATAGCTCCATTTATTTCTCCCTGCTCACTGAAATAGTTTGAAGCTGTTGCATAGCATAAGGAACTAATGACAGCTGTATTTGAGACGAAGTGGTTTTGACTCAAGTGCTATTGAGAATAAATTTGACGTATCGTTATCTAGACATCACAGAAGTGACTAAAATCTAGAATGCAAGCTCTAATGTAATACAGACAGACAGCTGCTGAACATGGAGCAAAGTAGGAGAGCTGAATCTCTGATGAAGCCCATTAGACTATTGTTCAGTCTTGCCCTGTGCCACCATAGGCTAAAGCAAGGCAGCTGGAAGCAGGAGGAAAGTGCAAGTGAGAGGACTGCTAAAATCATTAGAAGTGAGAAACAAGTACTTATAGCCAGGTAGACAAAGCACAGTTTTTGACTGGATGAAAGAAATGCATTCTGCAAAGTTATTAAGAGCTTGTAAGGGGCAAATGAGAAGGACAGGACAGCAAAGATGACTCAGCAATATGCAGTACTAGAAATAGCACAAGGATCTATCTGACCTCCCCTGAAGTGACACTTTTTTATTGGCACAAGCAGATTTTACATAGTTGTTTGTCCTACTGTATAATGAGCAGTAACTGCAAATGTATTTTTACAACCTTAGCCATTTCTGGCTCAGGGTTTGGGAAGCAACTGAAGTTGTTGCTCTGCTTCTCTGGCCTTTTTTGACCTTCACACTTTTATTTAAAACATTTGTCTACTTTGCAAATTTCAGTGGCATTCATATTCGGAAGACATCAATTGCACACATTGCAAGATTTATATTACATGTTTTCTATTATCTCATGCCATCAACTCACAAACGAAACAGCCTAGGTGAAAATAGGCAGGTTTGAGGCATTACATTGCTCAGAGTAACTCTTAAAATGTCCCTTGCTCTGTGGTGTAGTTTAAATTGACTCCTAAAAACCTGGCATGAATATATTTGCTGACATTTCTGTGAAAGACCATTCTGTGCACTGGGACCTAAATAGCATTTTATTTTAAGTTTACTCCCCGAATAAATAGCGTAAATTGCTCTGCCCTGCCAAGGGTTTATCTTTGACCACTTCATTTTATAAACAATCCTAATCCCATCCCATCTGTTTTGCCTTCTCCCAAGCTTTTCGGATGTACCAGAACTGTAGGTTATTTCCTGGGGACTTGAAGGGGAAAGCAGAAACACCATGGCATTGTATACACCATACCGAAACCATGTAGAATAGTCCAGTCCACAAGCTTCCTCCAGGAGGGATAAAGGAGTGAAGGAATTTAATACAACAGGATACCCAGTACATTTTGGTTTCACCTGAAGTTTATAATTACTTTCATGGTGTGAACAGTTGAATTTGTCTATAAACCTGTAAATATTTGTAATATGTATGTGAAAAGTTTTTAGAATGGAAAAGGTTGCTATTGTTTGTTTTTTTTTCAAGGGTCTACATTTTCACAGGAGAGGATAATTTGGTTTTGAGTAAACAGAACATAATGTGTTATACTTTGAAACCTCTCACAGCCCTGTGGCCTCTCCAAAGGTACAAGAGCTCCCTGTCTTTGGACAACCTTTGCATCCTAGCACTGTGGAAGTGGAGAGCCTGTGGGTGCTGCTGGAGATGACACCCTGAAGAAGGAGGGAAAGGTTTTGGTTCTCCTGTCATGATTCCACCCTGGCTGGCAGCTAAGCACCACACTGCTGCTCACTCACACCTCTCGCAGTGGGCTGGGGGAGAGAACCGAAGAGTCAAAGCCTGGAAACTTGTGGGTTGAAATAAAGACAGTTTAACAGGTGAAGCAAAATCCGTAAGAGCAAGCAAAGCAAAACAGGGAATTTGTTCACCACTTCCCATGGGCAAGCACGTGTTCTGCCATTTCTAGGAAAGCAGAGCTCCATCATGTGTGACAGTGACTTGGGAAAATAACAAGCCTTCAATCCAAACATCCTCCGCCTTTCTCCTTCTTATCCCGGCTTTAAATTCTGATTATGATGATATCCCTTTATCCAGCTGGGGTCAGCTGTTTCAGCTGTGTCCCCTCCCAGCTCCTTGTGCACCTGCAGCCCTCTCACTATTGGGGTGGGGTGAGAGGCCCAAAGGGCCCTGACCCTGTGCCAGCACTGCTCAGCTGTGAGCAGTAACAAACACATTCCTGTGCTATAAGCTCCCTGATGGTCACAAATTCAAAACACAACCCCATACCAGTTATTAGTAAGAAAATTAACTCCATCCCAGCCCAAAGCAGCACACACTGAAGTAATTTATACTGATACATATCAGTCTGTATCAAGGGACTTATCTGGTTTTGTATCACAAAATAATTGTGAACCTCCTAATCAGGAGACATTTTGAACTGTCAGGGAAGGAGCAAGTGTGAAGGCTGCATCTCATGCAGAGGTTGTTTGGTGACACAAATAGTGATGGTTGCTGTCAATCCTGCTCTCCTTTCTTCCTTGTACCTACAGCAGGAAAGTAATTTAGTGCCTTGCTTCCCATCTACTAATTTTGAAGAGTTACATGATAAGAAAAGCAGAATAATTGTATTTGAAACTTTTTGCTTTTTAAATCCTGGGTTCCTCTGCCATCATTTACAGCCAAGAGCATAACTAAGGCAGGGAGGGGAGAGGCTTCTGATGAACTTTCCTTTTCTCACATTGAGGGCTTCCAACACAACAGCATTTTAATTTAAGATTTCAAGTGTGGGTTTGAAAGAATGCTGGCACATCAGAAAAGAAACAATATGCACAAAAGATTTAAAAAACTGCCAGTCCACTGTTTCAAGGGTCCATGGAATTTTCCAAGTTGAGAAAGAGCTCAATGCAGGAACCATCAGGTGAATGGTCTTTCTAACACGTACAGTCCATCAGCTCTCCCCCTTCCAGCTACTGCTGGTGCTTTTGCAGCTGAATGACAGATGATGTCTGTCAGCAGGGGGACACACGAGCTGTGTCACATTTCTCACAAGGCTGCCTGCATACATTGCAAAACACCTCTCTTTGCCTTAGGAGAGCTGTGCCAAAGCACTGCACTGTCTAAAGATTTAGAGTAGGGGTAAACGTGGAGAGACAGGGAAGACAAAGACGAGGGAACAGTATTAGTTTAACAGGAAAGCCTGGGCCTGTGAATGGAGTGCAAAGCACCAGCTGGCAGGATGGTGCTTTCTACCATAAACCATGCAGCCCAGCCAAGAGTTATTAAAAAGGACTGAGACTGGACATGAGGGACACGTATCATCTTGTTTCCTATCTCATTATATGCTGTGACATCTGTATTGTTATTTTTTTGTTAACAATTTAAGAGGAAAGTGCTTTGCTTCATCAGAAACTTTATGTTTGAGCTTGGTCTCTATTTTTCATGAAGATCAAAAAGCATAAAAGGAAAGCACCAGGATGAAATGTAATTGTGCTATAACAAAAAGAATTTAAACCAGAGGATAACTGGGTTGGAAAAGATTTCATAACAGTCCCACTTCGGACATTGCATATTATCTTTCTTCATGCAGATTTAGCACAAATACTTGCAAGTTGCTGCAGCTGTTCAATGCTGTCTTCTTCCCATCTCTCCTTAATGCAGACCTGCTTAGAATGAGCACCTCTCTTCATGTAATTGATCCAACAAAAATCTGTATCTGAAATACAGTGCTGTCATTGGCTTCAGCAAGACTAGCACTAGCCCAAAACTCTGACATGGCCAGTCCATAGGCAGGATGAAGGTTTCCTCCCCAGCTCTGTACAATGTCCCTCTTTTCATCCAACCTTACTGCATGACTGAGCAAGTACTTGTTCTAGTTTGGCTTTAAGTGCTGTTGAACTATTTTCTTGTGCTCCAAAAGACATGCTTTGCTATAATGATTGAACCAGAAATGAACGCTCACCTAATTATCCTGTTACAATTTGCTTTCTCCTATACTCTTGTGGATGGAGAGCTGGACATGAGTCAGCAATGTGCCCTTTCTTCTTCCTGGGCTGCATCAAAGGCAGTGTGGCCAGCAGGCTGAGGGAGATGATTCTGCCCCTCTGCTCTGGTGAGACTCTACCTGGAGTGCTGCATCCAGCTCTGCCTCATGCTCAGCACAGGGACTGGAGTAAATCTGGCCTAAGGCCCCTTCCCAGGAACTGGCTGGGCGTCAGTCAGCCAGTGTTGAGCAATTGCATTGTGCATCACTTATTTTGTGTACTGTATTTATTTTATAATTATTTTCATTATTTACCCTTCCTTCTCTGTACTATTAAACTGTCTTTTTCTCAACCCATGAATTTTACTTTTTTTTCTTCCCAACTCTTGCCACATCCCACTGAGGTGGAGACTGACTGAGTGAGTGTCTGTGTCGTGTTCAGCTGTCTGGTGAGTTAAACCATGACGCTTCCTGATGCTTCTAATGTCAGAGTTCTAATAAACAGGACTGTAGAATACTTCAGGTTGGGAGTGACTTTGAGAGGAATCAAATCCATTTTCCTGCCTAAAAGGAGGGCTAGCTTCAAAGCTAGATTAGAAAAAAAAAATTCCAGTTACATTAAAAATGACACATTGCAGGTTTGAGTTAGTCAGCAGTGAATGTAATTCTTAGTGGATGTTGTTTTAATAAATTTTCAAGGGGAAAAAGGAGCAGAAAGCACTTTAGAAAGCATTAGTTGTAATAGCCTCTTTTTTCATTTGAATTTATCATCCTATGCCTGGAAAAACACCTGACTTAGCCTTGCCTAGAGGACTGGAGGCAGCCTGGACTTGAATGGTGGGAAGATCAGAATAAATGAGATAAACAGCCTGAAAGAAGCTATGGGTGACTTATTTCTTTGTCAGTAGAAGGAAATCAATGGAAAAGAACCTGGAGGACGGGTAGGTACAAAGAAGTCTATCTCAATGTAATGACAATTTCAGTCATATGTGAGTAGTGCTGCTTCCTCCCCTCTCCTAAAAAAGTGTTCAGCAGAAGTCTTAAACAATCTTATGGAGCAACAGTAATAATACAGCTATTTTTATTCTTTATGTGCAGATAGAATGTCTCTTATAAAATCCTTGACAGTTTTCTGCTATGACAGGCTCCTTCTTCAAAGTTTGTTTCAGGATAAGCACCGTCTTTAAGGAGAAATGTGTTTCATCCTGTTAGCAAATAAAGTGCTAGAATGATGTGTAGTTTTATAAATGGGATATAATTTGATATAGCAAGCAGTCAAGTAGGATTACAAGCACTCTGGGTGTCATGGTTTGACACTGGCACGATGCCAGTGCCCCCCCCATGAAAATGCAATCTCTCAACTGAATGCTGTGAAATGTGATCGAGAACAGAGCAAAGCAGGCCCAAGTCTAATAACAAGAAAAAAAACTTTATTAAACTACTACCACTATGCTACTATAAAAGAGGGGGAAAAAAAGAAACACACACAATTCAAAATTAAAACCTTCCAAAGCATTCCTCCTCCCACCACCCAACTCCAACAAACCACAGCGAGACACAATCTGGACCCCAATCTGATTTCCACCCTCCAGACAATCAACACCCAGTCCATCTGCAGGGAGAGAGGAGTCTCTCCTGTGCCACAGACCCCTCAAGAAACACAGCTGCCACATCCAGTGCTTCCATGTCACACATGGCACCGCCCGGAGAAAAAAGTTTGCCAGTGGTGACCCTCTCCTTTCCATGCACAGTGCTCTCACCACCAATGCATGGTGCTGCTTTTAGGATTTTTTCCTTTCAAGGATGCCCTGCCAAGAGGGGAAAAAACAACAGTTCAGTTTTTCATTTTTGGGACCAACAGTCCCCCCCATTTTCCCCTGGGGCCAAGGATCCAAGAACAGAGATCTTCTTCTCTTCTTCCTCTGAGAAGACAGGGGGCACCACCACAAACCTCTTTAACTTTTCTCTGTTCGCTCCACTTCTGTCTTTTCCCAGCTGAAGCATGGTCTCTTTGGCTCACCGGCATCCTCCTAAAATACAGTCTCTCTTGGAGGAGAAGATCAGTTCAGTCTGTGGCTACCAAGAAAAAGTCCAGCCAAAAGCCACTCCATCATCTCCTCCCACCTAGAATTTCTCCTTCCAACATCCCAGGTCCCAGGCTGTCTCTCTTCCTCTCTTTCAACCTGAGGAGGAGAAAAATTTCACAAAGCTTTCATTTTCTCAAGGAAGGGTTAAAAGTCCCAACTTCCAAGGATGGCTTGCTGCCCAGACTCTGGCTCCCACAGGTGGCTGGGCACCTTGCGGCCCCCCCACTCTTCTCTTTCCCTGCGGTGAACTGCTGATAAAACCACCGCCGTCTCTTTTTTCTCTCTTGGGAGAGAGAGAGACGCTGGGGGGAACAGAGACATCCCAGATTTCTCCACCCTTCCATCTGCAGGGGGCCAGCCCGGTTCCAGTCCCTCCACCCTTGGGCCTACCTCCGAAGGCCACATGGCTTTTTTCCCTCCCCCACCCAGCTCGTGGCCGGGCAGGGGAGACTCCTGCACTGACCGCTGACCAGAACCAAAGAGAGTGATTTTTCCTGGGAATTCTGCTTTTAACCCCGCTGTGTTCTCAGAGGCGTGTCCACCTTCAATTGGTCAATGTCCAAATTGACCTCTTCCTTCCGGAAAAATTCTTTTTCTGTGTCAAACCATGACACTGGGATAGCAAATTAGACTGACTTTGACCAACTGATCTGTATGTGGAAGAAGCTGGGGTTTCTTTTACTGCAGTATAGGCCACAATGTGGAGAGTCATGAGTTCTAGGGACTTTGAGCTCAGATCACAGCTGATGTGAGTGGAGAAATTCTAATTAGTTGCTGCAAAAATTGTATCTTGCAACGAAGCGCAAAAAAAAATGTAATCTGGAAAAGCAGAAACCATATTTCCAGGCTTTCAATTTTGAACATTTTTATATTTTCTTTTTAATGCCCTGAATGTTTAATGAATTTACTACTTCTTAACATTCAGCAAAATCTTAATCTTCCTTCTTACAGGATAATACTTCTAGCTACAATAAAATGCAGTGTCTCTTCATCCCATTGAAAAGGATACATTTCTTCTTCTATTTCTGTATTTTATACATATAATTAACTTCAAAAAGTATATCCTCTTTTTAAAAGGTATTTTAAAATCACACTTAGAGAAACATGCATTAGCATTTTCTGTGCCTTTTAGCATATGGGTTCTGTTTCTTAAATGCACATCCAGCAGGCACTTCCATGCTCCTTGTTCAAGTAAACTAGTTGCCAGCCTTTGGAGATCAGTTTGTGATTCACAGTTCACCAGTTCCCTGCCACAGCCAAGATAATCCATCACTATGATGGCAGCAGTGGAGAACACAGCTGTGGCAAGATTTTAGGTGTGGGTTGAATTTCAGGTATCTTCCTAAGCAGTACTGAATCCAGCTCCTGCTTTGGTACATGGCTGAATCCATCCTTCATCATGAGTTCAAGTGCTTTCCTGAGCTGAAGTTTCCAGCGGGCTCAATGTGAAGCTAAGAGAGATCCTTCTAGACCCTTTAATATATATACATATTTTTGGTAATCTCTGTGTATTCATAGTTAGCATATGCCATTGTATTTACATTCTTATAGACTGTGTTTCCAAAACGGAGTTTGGAGATGCACACGTTTCCCGATGGGAGCGCACCTGAACATCAAAACTCCAACTGTGGCTGACTCATCAGTGTAGCTCTAAATACCAGCTCATTCCTGGGATTTTCAGTTTACCTGATTATTTTCTAGGAAAGAAAATGATTATTTTTTTTAATTGCAATAATTAGGATAGTTAAATGATACAGCAAGCAATTGTTATGGGTTTATTATACCTTCTAAAGAAGAAATGCAGTACTTTTGTATGCTTCAGGAATACAATTAAAGCAGGAAACTTTCTAAGCCTTTGATTTCCTTGAGTTTAATTATTGCTGAAACATGATTACATGAGCACAAAAAGGCACAGAAGAACAAAAGATGTTAAAGGACGAAGCAAACGGAGTGGCGCGTGAGCTGTAAATGCACTTGCTTTTCACTTTGCTGACAAGCATTGGAGATACATTTTAGCAAGAACCTGGTCATTTTCTGTACAATTTGTATCAGTTCACAGCTGCTGCTCCACTTTGGGTAAAGGAGCAGTTTTATGTGCAGCAACTACACGGGCAAATAGGCTAAATGTCTTCTTGGCTGATTCTCTCTCACTTCACTGAAGCAAGGGGTATAATTACACACTTTATTACTAGCTACTAGCAAGTGAAAATTGCAGTAAACATTTGAATATTTTAAGTGATGTTGTCAAGAATTTGGCTAATTCCAGGTCCAATTGCTACACTTAGTACCTAGGAGACCGTAACTTTATCCAAGGTAAACAAGAAAGCTGACAGGGGTGCTGACTGTTATTTTTGGTTTGCCCTTTGGTTGCAGTTCCAGAGAGAAAATTTCCAGGTGAAAATATTTCCAAAGTAGGTCACTTCTCCAGCTATAGCTACACTAACAGCATTCACTGCACTATAAAATGCCAAGCACCACTCAAAATTATCATTATATGTTGTGACTGCAGTTTAAATTCCCAGGATGCATCCACTGAAGAATATTTCCCAGTACATTTTTTTTCTTATGAAATTTAAAACACAGCTAAAGAAACAGCTTATCTTTCTTGGGTTTTTTATTGTGAATATTGTTCATGCTCCGTGGTGGGTCTATGTGTGGCAACTGCTAATCAAATCCTATTGTGTACCAAAATGATGTCAACTACATCTGAAATTTGCACACCTCAAGGGCTTTACATTTCTTTGTCTTAAATGTCTAATTACTTTAATAAGGAAAGTGTTCAGGGGAGTGCTAATGCAGTAAAGCAATTTTCTATGTCTATAATTTTCCCAGCCTGCTTTTTGACAATGTATGTTGTTTCAAGTGCCTTGCAAGATAAACAACATTCCTTAGTAAAATACTGCTGGGTATTAGAGAGGGCTTTTGATCTGGGAATGCAAGATCTGTGAAGTGCCATATTTTCAACAAAGGGCCTCCTTGTCTATGTCAGCTTTTTATTGATTAGTTATAATTAGACTACTGTAGGTAGTGTCTGCATGCTTTATGGATTTCTTTTGACCCAGCTAAACCATTCTTGCTTTCTCTATTTAATTGTAAATATGAGTTTTAATCGCTTCCCATTATTTCTTGGTTGAAAGGGCTGATATCAATGGTGGGGAATGACAGATGTATTTTAATTACACCATTATTCTTTCTATCTGCTATTTCTCTTTGTTAAAAACAAGCAGGACTTTGCACGTTCACACCTTGGTGCAGGCAGTGTTGCTAAGCTACTGCTGTGCTGGCTGGCCCATGTGGGCAGCATCCTTCAGCTGTGAGGAGCAAGGGTACCTCAGTTGCCAGCACGTGTGACCATCACCTTCATGTACATGGTTCAGGTAACTCAACACCTGGGGCTCAGAATGACATAAAATGAAGAGAAATATAAGATGGAAAAGCCCCAAATTAGTTACTGCTGCTTTCAAAGCAATTGGCTCTGTGCATTGCCCTTCCTATTTCCCCAAAGTGCTTGGAGCACGATAACCTTGCATGGTTAATGAACAGTACCCCCTGGCAGCACTGGGATAAGCAGAGAAAGCTGCCAGGGAAGGAAAATGCCCATCACCGAACCTTCCAAGCACAAAATTCTCTGAAGAGCTTGGATACCCCAAGTGTGACTTGATTTTATGCCCAAATCTAAACCCATATTTCCTTCATGCCTAGATTGAAGAAGACATTTGCTGATCATGTCTGTGGACACTAAGGCTTCTTGGTTGACTCCTGAGCATTGTACAGACCTACTCTAGCTGAATACATAATTAAAGTATAAATATATAATATACAATAAAATATATCATATACAATAAAATACATAATAACAGTACTTCAGGGCTGGAAACCTTGCTTTGGTGACTGTTGCCCCACATGGGCACTGGCACAGGTTGCTCAGAAAAGCTGTGAATGGCCCATCTCTAGAAGTGCGTAAGGACAGATTGGATGGATCTCTGACAACCTGGTCTAGTGAAGATGTCCCTGTCCACAGCAGGGAGGGGCTGGAACTAGATTGTCCTTAAGGTCCCTTCCAACCCAAATCATTCCACAATTCTTTGACTTTATGGTTTTTGGAGCAGTGTTACTACCAGTTAAAGGATGAGGTAAGCTTGGCGTAGCATAATATGATCCTTATGAAACAGAAGCAGAAGGACTGCTACTACTTGGGATTATCACACAACCATCAAATTGTTTAAGTTGGAAAAGTCCAAGATCATAATGTCTAATCATTAAGCCAACATTGGCAAGTCCACCACTAATCCAGGTCTGTAAGTGCCACATCTACACATCTTTTAAATACCTCCAGGAATGATGACTCTTCCCTGGTCAGCCTGTTTTAGTGCCTGACCACCCTTCCCTGAATAAATTTTCCTAGTATCCAATCTAAACGTCTTCTGACCATTTCCTTTTGTCCCATTGCTTGTTACTTGAGAGACCATACCCCACCTGGCTCCACCCACTGCTACAACTTTCAGGAAGTTGTACAGTGATAAGATCTCCCCTGAGAGAGACCTTTTCTCCAGGCTAAGCACCCCCAGCTCCCTCACCTCACTTGCACTCCAGACCCTTCCCCAGCTCCTTGCCCTTCTCTCAGAGTCCTTCTAGTGAGTAGCCCAGAATGGAACACAGGATAGAAGGTGTGCCCTCACCAGTGCTGAGTACAGAGGCATGATCCCTGTCCTGATCCTGCTGGCCACACTATTGCTGATACATAGGATGCCATTGGCCTTCTTGGAATAGTGCCTCTTCCTTTTTTTCATACTAAGGAGAATGAGGGCAGCTTGCTCTGAGCATGCAAGTTCAGCTGATGGTTTGCACCAGGTCACTCAGTGCTGTTTAGGTTATATTTGGTTAATATTATTTAACCTACTCCTGAAAATTATCTTGAAATGGGAGATTTAAACAGAGAAAAACATTTAACTATGGCTCTCGGTGGATCCTTGGAATATTTGATAAACTGCCTAGTTTTCTTTTCAACTCTTTAGACATGATCTTTCAGCTGCAGCAGTCATTTTGGAAAGGGATCTGAGGATAAAGCCCCAGGATCTGCCATGGTAACAACACCACTTTTTATCTGTTTCAAAGGATGGATTTGTCAGCGAGAGATGACACTGTTGTGATTAAGCTGGTAAGCTTTGGCTTTCGACCTTGGAGTCTTTTTCAGTTCTGCTGGAGGCTTTGTTTGTAAAGAGCAAGATCAAGATCAAGAACATCAACTTTTTGTGCTTTGGTCCTCTATTCATACCTGAGATACCCTTTAACTACTGGTTCTCATCTATCCAAACACTGTCTAGTTCTTGTGCCTCAGTGTGTTTCATAGGGGTCTTCCCTCTTGGCAGGAACTTTTAAACATCCCTCAACAGAGCAACAATAAAACAGAAGCAAACCACGAACAGCCTGAAAAGGGAGGTTACAAAGCTGAAATACACATTCTACCGAGAGCAGTGGACAAAAATATATAATATATCATAAGTGCCTTTCTATTTCTGTTTTCTGACTACTTCTGTCAGTCTGACATCCCTGTGGGTAATTGCTTACTCCTAAGAACCACATGGTTGATAAAAAAAAATAAATCAGTTAGCAAGATTGCCTGCATTTGTCTTTTGGAAGGGAGTTGCTGAACAGCTCCACATCTGCGTACACAGTTCAGATTAAGCATAGATCTGCCTACGTTAGGAAAAAGATAAAATAGGTAAAATTCTTTACCTCAGAATTTCCCTTTCTCTCTGAGATTTCATTAACAAAACTTGTAGCAGTGTCTGTTCCAGGTAACTTTTTTCAGCCTTAAACCAGTCAGCTAGGGATGGCAGCACAGTGATGGAAACACAGGGGACATGTAGGGGCTCAGAGAAACCATGTGAGGACACTGGCTGTCACAAAGCACCCTGCTCCCATAGATTATGCTGCTGTTTGAACCTGGGCTGCCTAGTTTCAAAGTAAGGTGGCTGCTTTTGTAAGACTTTAATTTCATCCTTCATTTTTCATCAGTAGAATGTCTCACTGATGGCTGCAAGGAGCTTTCTTGGCTTTGCTGGTGACCTCTGTATGTAAATAAAGTAGATGAAGACTTCAAACCACAACAAAAATTAATCAAAATATTTCTGCTAACAAGAGATATTTTGAAGGCAAATTTTGTGTCAATCCAGAATTATGCATTGAAGTAAAAATTGCATTATATGAAAGAGCTCATTTTACAGGTTTGGCAGAATAGGCTGACTGAACTCAGACTCATCTGGCACCTTCCTAAATGCATCCATTGTGAAAGAAATGACTTTTAAGTGGAGCATTAATACTCCAAATTATTCCTCTCTTTTAAATTTCTTTAAGAAAGATGGTTGTAGGACTACTGAAAATTATATTTTCTGTCTTTTTTTTTTTTCTTAAAACCTGCAGCCAAAATAATTCTTCAAGTATGTATTGCAGTGTCTTTAAAAGTCAGGCATCAGATTGAATCATATAATAATTTAAGTTAGAAGAGTCCTTAAATTCATCTGCCATGGGCAGGGACATCTTCCACTAGAGTAGGTTGCTCAACCCCAATCCAATGTGGTCCAAGACGCATGCAAAGAGCTAATTCTGACTTTAAGTCAGACTTTATTCCAAATAGTTGTGAAAGTCTTCATGTGAGGAAGTACAGTGGGACACCATGCTGCATCAATCCCTGGACAGAGCACTAAGTGAGTAAGTCTTGCATGTACTGGTCTGTCCTGGACTGCTGCTTGTTTGGGTTTTTATATCTCTCTAAAAACCTTTTCTACTTGGATGATTATCTGATTAACCAAATGTATCATTTTCCCCTCTCAGTTTGGAGGAGTAAGATGTATTTCCCTTTGAAAGATAAATTCTGGGCAAACTGCTGCTTTAGATCCAGCAGAGAAGATAATCTCACGTGTAGTAATTAGCTCTTCAAGTGAATTTCACAGTTAGTTCCATTAGGAAACTGTTTTTACTGTTCACTTCTCTTAACCTGCTTACATGACATATTTGTAAAGCTACAGGTTTAGATTAGAGGATTTGTCTTAGTTTATGGCTGTGCTGCTTTTAATTATATTAATGGCAATGAAATCTTACATTTCTTAGTTTTCATATACAACAACAATTTTCTTGCATCTGATATTCTTGCTTCATGTTTTTCTCCCCTGTTTGTATCTCATTTTTGGAGTTTATGTCAACATAATGTCATGCCATTGAAATCAGAGCCAGGACTCATTAGCTCTAGTAATTACCACCTTCCTCTGTCCTGGAAGGGTAAAGCATTGCTCCTTTTCCCACTGTCAGCCAAGCTTTTCATTAGTGCAGCCATCCACAGCATTAACAAATCCTCTTGGAGCAGTGGGCTGCTCCTATGCCTACCTAGAGTGTAGGGATGGTCTTCTCTCAGCCAGTGGATCTCCTGCCTCTCCTTTCCCTGAATCACAGATATAACAGCCAGTGCAAGCTGCCAATGCACATTTGAAAATCTCCTTTGTTATGATCACTTATGACTTCTTTCCACACCAAATTAGAAAAATATTTTCTCTCAAATACCACTCAGATTTCTGCTGTTTGTTTCTCTTTCTCCAGAGTTTTCACTACTCTTTCCCCCATTTTATCCCTCTAATTGCCTCCTTCTTTTTTCCTGCTTTCTGGGTGTCCCTCCTTGCAGTAAATCATGACTCCACTTGCCCCATGTCTGCATCTCGCCACTTGCAAGGATCAAAAATAAAATGAACAAGAAGGATACATGACAGTAGAGAAACTCCACATCCAACGCCCCAGAGAATACCTGTTTGTAGCACCAATGCCATTTGGAGTAAAATAAATGCTGGGGGAGGCAGATCTGGGGACCTTGTTGCTTGTCATGCTGTAGATTTACAGAAAATCATTTCAGGATTGTGATGTACTGTTATTTATCTATGTTTTGCTCATGCTATTAAATATTTCTTTTATTTTGATTGAAATTTATTTAATACCCTTCTGTTAAAAGGAGTTTTTACTACTCAGTTATGACAAAGGAATAGCATTTGTCTTATTTGCTTGTTGAAATATGGCATAGCTAGGATTGTCTTAAGCATTAGCAATAGAAAGATAATTTTTCCTTCTCTTCAAGACCACCAGGGACAGGAAGGTGGTTATTTTTGGGGACTGACAATATTCCTTTCTCTTGGCTGCTGGGGTTAAACATCAGAGTTTGGTTTTGATTTCTGACTGTTGTGTATCATTGCTCTTCTCCCACCACTGCTAGCTTTTCTCCTGACAGACATTACAACTACCTGACAAGATCTATTTCCTGAAACCTCAGTGACCATGCAAATGGGTCTGCAGTAATCTGCAGATGCCATGATGTTTTAAGACCCAATCTGAATTTCTTCACTGGCAGGAGTTTCTCTGTATGGTTTGTCATTGTACTGGATCAAGGGTAAGGCCTTCAAGGGCTAATTGGCACTGCAAAACAACTTCTGATGTTTTCTGTTAGGAAAGTGACATTGGAAGACTTATACCATTAACTAGAAGATAAAATGGAAATAAATGACCTAGTTTTTAAGACAATTAGATTCAGTTTTGGCATTTACATATATTTCTGTCATACAAGCAAATGAATTTACATAACAATAAAGCAATTTGTCAAAGACGATGGCCCCATTTCAGACTGGAGTCCAATAAAGAGAGGCTGGTTATGGCAAAGCATCTATGTCATGTGCTTGGCTAGCCCTGCTCACCTGTATTCTTGGAGGGGAGAGGTCAGACCATGAAGGGAAACAAATGTGCTTGTTTCCATGGATGCCAATTAATCTGTGGTCCGGGTTTGTTTTTCCCCCACATATGCTAGTCTAGGTCTAGACCTTTACTACAGGATTTTCAGGGGCAGAATTTGATAATTTTTGTCCCCATCTGTTTTGTCCCCAAATAGGCATTTTGAACCTTAGAGTGGATGATGCCTCTTAAACAAGCTAATCCTGGAGAGAAGGTGTGTGTTTGTACCTGGCCTCTTCCCTTTGCCTCCCTTCCTCAGGCCACTCTCTCCACCCTAGGGGGATTCAATGTCTGTCAACTACTCCTACAAGCATTGGCCACTGCCACATGCTTTGTGACATAAGAGTTTTAGAAGCTCAAATAATGTACAGGATGTCACAAGAAAAGCAAAATTGGAATCAGAAGTTTCTCGGAGATCCTTGAATTGTGGAGGGGCACCTTTGTTTCATGTGCTGAAATAGTCATGGTGCTTTCAGATCTGGGAGCTTCAAAAAATGTGCTGGAATAGTATGGAGCTTAGTCTGGAGCTAACCCGTGCTGAAGTCTGTAACTGCAGGTGAAATTACCCTAGAGACACATCTGATCTGCCATTGCCCTCATCTACTCAATCATATGCCTAACTTTAGGCCAATTAATAACTTTCCTCAATCAGGTTGCTTCTTTGAAGCTAATAGAGCTATTAATATCTCCAGGTTAGGCATAGATATTCAATTATCTTTCTTAATTGGAGTCTGTGAGTCCTTATATTGGCCAAAATCTAGTGAAAAGATTTTATTAACAATGAAGTCAAAATTGCGTATTTCCAATTCCTTTTATTATCTCACCAGGGACCATTTGTATCGTTAATTAATGAAATTTTTATCTCAAATCAGCTTTCACAGTGCTTGAGAATTTTACAAGTATTACAGTGTAAGTATAACAAAAGGAAGACACCAACTCTGTTAGTATAGTTAAACCTTCAGAATTTATAAATTAGATCATAGAGAATTTAATTTAACATTCTCTAAAGAGTTTCACAGGTCTTTTTCTGCATGATATCTTCTCCCTTATCCATCTATTTTAGCACTGGGGTTTTGCACTTCTTTTCTAGCTAGTTCATTTTTATCCTTAAGGGCACACTGTATTTTAAATTTCTGAATCTTCCTTACACTTTCACTTCCAAAAATAGCAAAAACCTCTTTTGGAGAAATAGCTCTTTTTTTGAATTGTCAGAATGAGTAAAAAATACATCCTGGTGCTGTAAGTTATGTCTGCAGGTGTATAAACCCCTGAACTGGGGAAACAGAAACATTTTTAATGTAGTGAAAGAGGGAAGAGACTGTTAAAATTCCTGGTTTTCCTTCTCAGGCCTGTAAAAGTTATGTGCCTCTGCATATTCAGGGACAGACATTGTGATATTCAGCCAGTCCTGCGCAAAGCTGAAAATGTTACCTAATATTTGGTCTCAACAAGCTGGTATGGAGCATTCTGGTAGTCATCACTTGTATCTGGGAGTCTCTGGGTTTCTGATCAAGTCCATTTCTCTGCCTGTGAAATTACAGATGGGTGAAACAAGCCCTACTCCCAACACTGCTTCCCTTAAAAAAATCTATTGTAGTTTAAAGTGCTTGACATACAGATTTTTGCAACTCTGAAGTGCATTTGTAGCATAGGCATACGCCACAAAAAAATCACAGAACAAGAAGAAATCCCTAGCTTCAACTGATTAGGAGTGAGACAAGAGTAGCACATCACATATCATATTCTTGATTATCTATAAGGTAAAAAAATCCCAGACATTACTGGCTGGCTGAATCTACCCAGTACAGGATTAATTTTTGCTGTACAGCTGAATTGACTGATGATGGAATGGCCAATATTTGATGTGTTGCTGTTTGGTGTTGCTGTCAGCAGCACTGCAATAAAACAAAGCAATAAGGAACAGGGCCAGCACTCAGACAGCTGAGCAACATTTGTAAAGGTAATTCTACAGCTTTACAGTTGCTGAGAGAACATGTGCTTTGATGTGCTAAATTAGCAAGTAAACTCAAAACCAAAGGTTTAAAACATTCAGCATTGCAAAATAGTGTTATTGTATTTAGCACATGGAAATGACCTTCAAAGGAATAACAAGAGCATAATTGGAACTGAACAGCCCTTTTATTGAGTAGAAAATATACCTGATGATGGCATTTTCCCCAGCCTTGTGTCAGACAGACAAATCCAACTATGGCAGATGCCCTCTGTTATCCCAGGACAAGAGGGAAGACCCCAGTGGCTGGCAGGCACAGCACTGTAGCTGGGGAAGGCATCCATCACCAGCCAGAGGCTCAGGGGTGTATGCTTGAAATACATGTGTGATTTCTCACCTCCTTGCACAATCACAGTGATGTAAACTTAAATGAATTGTAAAGTGGGTTGAAAGTGGATTGTAAAGTGAGAAGTATACTTATGAGAGTATGTTTTTGTTGCTAGTTCTTAAGATACTTTTTAGATATATTTGTCAGTGTGCATCTCAAAAGGTTTCTAAGCAGCCATCTTATAACCCCCTAAAACCTTCCCCACCTTCCCTTGGGATGCTAAAGTGCCATCCCATAAGCTACTAGGGCAATCTGTTACCATTTTCTGGCAATTTTACTCCATTTCATAATAATAATTAAAAAAAAAAATGTCTGCACCTGCCTATTCTACCAAGAAGCCTGTAAAAGATTCGGGAAATTCAAGAGAGGAACAGCATTATTAATTGCTTTGACAAAGACAGCTCTTACAGAGGGAAGAAAGGTCTTGTATTTCTGAAGTATCTTATAAGGACTTTAAATTCTGCTTTATTTCAAGAGAGAAGTGGTAGAGGGAGATTGTCATGTTACTGGTGAAGAGAGGCATTCACACAAGCAAATAAACACTGAATGTCTTCAGTGACTGATTTTAATCAGAAGTGATTCAAGCCAAGAAGGAGACACTGTGACAACATGAATGGCTGTTCATGCTTTCCTGGAGTTCAATATTTCTAGAATTTCAAGTGTTTCAAGCAGCTCCAGGTCAATTACATAAAAACAGACATTGCTTGCATGTAAGGTGCTCCTTATCAAAACAGGGAAGAGGACAAAGACTCATCACTCAATTGCAACACAAGTCAGCTTTGAAAGGCTTTGCCCTTGTGCTGGAAGCCCTGTGTGCTGGCTGCTTTCTTCAAGAACTGTAGAATGGTTTGGATTGTAAAGGGTCTTTAAAGATCATCTAGTCCAGGAAAACCAAGATCATCTAATCTAGAGAAGTGATGATTCCATCTTGCTCTTTGTTTGGTAGAGCTCCTGCTGTTGACAGCAGATGTGCTGTGATCAGCTTGGGCAAGTCCTTGACTGGGGAAGTCTGAACTTCTGAACCCAGTGCTGGTGATTCACCATCATTTGGCAGCCAGAACAATAATTTGAGTAGAAATAAAAAAAAAAAAACAGTGCTCAGCAAAGGTTGTTTAAACAGTAATTGGAATATCAAATAAATATGGTGAAATATTTTCTTGCTAAAATGCTACTTGCAGTAATTGCATATTTTATCTTTAACAGTTAGTTGTGTTTGTTACCTGTCTGATTTTTTATTCAGACATAAACTGTAGCAGGTTATTTAAAACTGCATTTATTATTTTTCCTATGCAGGTTGCATAAATGAGTGTCAATAGGAGCACTGTGGAAATGAATAAATTTGTAATTACAATAGCATTAAACATATTTTGCTAGTGTCTGAATGGAAAACATTTCATATGAAAAATTAATTCCACCCACTTGAAAGAGGAAATCAAAGTTGTGCTTTAGTCTCTGCTCTTTAAAAATAGCTGACAGGCAGCTTTTTCTTTTCTTTTCTTTTTTTTTTAATATTTTCATTTTTCTGTGGAAATGAAAGTTAATGTCATTTTTTTTTTAAAATAGAATTATTTAAAGAAACAAGAATAAAGTCTGTGTTTGAAAAATTTAATAGCAAACTTCTGGAAAATTTAGCTTGAACTACAAAGCACTAGTAAATAAATGTAGCTGGGTAACAGACCTGAGAAGAATTTCTGAAACAAACAAGGGCAAATGAAGTACCCATAGGTATTTTGTGTTGTTGGCCAAGCCTAGTCAACAAATCTGGACCTCATATCATGCAAACATAGGATATTTTACTCCTATGTTTGTTAGAAACCCACCCCTGTGTAATTTTTTTCAGAGCTCTTCTATTCATTGGTGGCTGACAGCCCTATCCTCTTCAGAGGAAACAAAATATGTTTGAAGATGGAATCTAGCTCAAAAAACAAAAGGAGATTAATTATACCATTAAATTAAATAACTTTACGAATGAAAATATCTTTAGAAATTAGTTGTCCAAGGTGTATGAAGATGGAGTCTGACTCAGCAGAAATGAAGGAAAACTGATTTTTTTCCCCTGTGATTCCCAACTGAAAACAAAGATCTTTTGAGGGCCAAATCTCAAAGTTGGTTTTTGATGTCACTGACAAAATTGCAGGTAGAGAGTGACACAAGAGACATGTCAGAAATGAGAAGCTACTGTTCAGCTGAGGACACTGAAACTTTAGAGTTCATGAATGTCTTTTCAATGTAAATGCTATTTGAATAAAATAAATAAATAAAATAAAATAAATAAAATGCTATTTGAAGCATTCCCTCTGAAGAGTAGAAGAGAACTAGATTGTCCTTTTTGCAGGAGTTTGCAAAATGCTAAAATTTATTTTTAACTAAAACTGTCAGTCTCCCACAAAAATAGCTAAGAAATATTTGGAAATTTTCTTGTGTGTTTCAGTTCAATGGTAACACTAAAATGATTTGAGTAACTTTTGCTTTTTAATACCATGACATTGCAAAACCAGACCTCATTTCAAGTTGAAAATTCAAACCTGGTGGTTTGAAAAGTATTGAAAGAACTTGATTGGCAGAATGTCCTCAGAGGACTGACTTTCTTTTTCTCCTTTTTGCCAAATGAAATGTCACTGCAAGTGATATGTGCCTACATAAAGGTTCTGGTTTGTCAAAACATATTTTTCCCATGTAAAACTTTTGTAGCAAAATGTTTGACTGGTACCAGTCCTCAAGACTTGTTGATCAGCAAAACTTTAGGTGCTTGCATCTCATATAACCACTGCATAATGCATCATTTAAAGAAGATCAGATTTTGCAATTTTTTAAGACTGACAGAACGAACTGCAGAGATAAAAGGCTTGGCCTGAAAATCCTAGTAATATTAACACACCCTGTGCCAGCAATGTCCTTCCTTTGCTGTTTCAGATGCATTCTGGCTAGACAGAAATTATGGCTCTATTGCTAAAATTTCTCACATTACTGTACAGGCTAATATTTTAAAAATGAGCATATGCAACTTCATTTTTGCCCACATGAATTTACATGGAAATTTGGGGATTTTTTTTCTGCCTTAGCTGTGTTTTGACGGCTGTGTACCAAGGTTCATCTGCAGCAGTCCGTGTCCAGATTACTGCTGAAAGCAGCAGGCCCTTTGTGCGTGTGTGAACCCAAGGAAAGTTACTGGAAAACAATAGGAATGGAAGGAAAGAAGGTACTTACACGATGCCCATTTGAGGTGAAGTTCTCCAGTATGCACTTGTCCTTGCCCAAATATTGATCCCTATTCGCTGGTTAGTTGGTGGCCTCGGGTAAAGTATATAGAACGAAGAATAGAAAGGCTGTCACACAAACTGTGTTCCAAGTGTGAGGTTTGTGAAAGGCATCAGGAAAAGGCTGCATGACTCCAGATGGGAAGAGACAAACAGAGCAGGTTACGTGGAGCAAGCTGATGCTCACAGTTTCTCAGTGGGGTCCAGAGAGCAGGTGAAGGACATTGCATAGGTCACTAAGAAGGAGAAAAAGGATGGTCTAATGAATCACAGAATCACTTAAATTGGAAAAGACCTCTAAGATCTAAGATGTCCATTAAGCTGGCACTACCAAGCTCACCACTAAACCATGTCACTAAGCACCAAATCTAAATAAAGCAGTTTAAAGGCCCATACAGACACTAATTTGGTGATATGTGCCAGCTAATATGAATTGGTCAAGAACAAGTCATGTTAAAACATTTATATGGCTGATTAAGGGGAATTAAAAGGTGTGATATCTTTACCTGAGCATGACTTTTGGCACTGTCATGCATGAGCAACTTAGGGAATGATCTAGATTAAATAATGATAGGTGGGGTGAATGATTGCATTAAATTTGCTCCAAAAACTGTTAAGAATAATTCCATCTTAAATCAGCAGTGCATTTTAAGTTGAGTCTTGTGGAGGTCTGTCTGTTTTACCCAGTATAGACATTAATGTCTCGGAAGATGGAATCTGACAAATGCTTGTAATCTCCTTAAAATAAACAAATTTGATAAGAATTGGAAGTACTTTGATGGGCCAGATTTTAATTTAAAATAATCTAGATATTTTGGAGATGTGATCCAAAATTAACAAGAGGGAGTTCAACCAAGGCAAGAGCAAAGAACTGTGGTTAAGGAAGAAAAAAGTAAAAGACAGCTATCCAATGAGAAATATCTGCCAGTGCAGCTGTACTGTGAAAAATCATTTGAGAGTTGGAGCGGAATACAAGCTGGATCCTTTCTGGGAATATATTACAAAATGTGTAATGTGCAAAGCACATGGAAATAAATGTATGTCTCTCCACTGTGCTGGTGAGACTGCAATTGGAGTACTGGTACTGATCTGTGAAGTAGAATGAGAATGCGTAGGAAACATACAGAAAATAGTAGTGAGAATGCTAAAAACTTTGGATTGTATAAGAGAACTCTGACAAATTATCCTTTTTCCAGAAAAGAATGTTAGGACCAGAAATTGCAACTTTTTCCAACATTTAACCTGATGAATACAACACAGAGTGGCGATCATTATTCTCTGTAACTGGGTTGTAGGGTAGGAACTAACCACATTAATCAACAAAAATAACATAGAGATGTGAACTGGAAAAGGTCACTTTGGGAATTTGTTGGATTACTGTCTTAGGACAGTATTACAGATGGTTCTATTAGAGAGGTTTTCCTGGTGGTTACTTATAGCTGTGAGGGACCAGAGGAAGGTGTTGAGTAAATTGACTTAGAGAGTGCCACACAGCCCTGAATTTGTTGATTAATATTACCTCTTGGGAATTCTTTCTACAGAAGCAGATTTGCAAAGATATGTTTACTGCCTTATCACACACAGACTGAGAAGGAGAAGGTACCTGCAGGTGAAGACCTTGGTACACAATGTCTCAATACACAGCTGCTTGGATGCACAAAGACATCAGTGTGCACTTTTCTTGTCTGCCTGTCTCTAAATGGTCACAGTGTCTATGAGAGCAACTGCTTTGACTGTGAAAATTCTACATTTTTAATGGGACAGAAACTAATCTTCACAATTATCCTTAGCTAAAGATAATCGGGAATGGAATAAAAATCTCCATCAGCAAACTGGCATTGTCAGTTGCTAGCTGGAGAAGTACATGCTTTGTCTAGTATATTATCCTGTGCTGAACTGCTTCATCTTCTGCATTTTGAAAATGTAGAGCATTTTTAATTTCCTTTGGCAATTCTTGGGGATGCCCCAGATCATCAGGTTTAAAAATAATCAGGTTTAAAAACAATCACATTTAAAAAGTAATAATTCAGAGGTAATATTGGCAGAGAGTTGGTTTCCAAGTTGTCAAGGCCTGAGGCTAGAATTTGATGACAAAAACTTACTTGAAGTTGAAGTCCCTCCTTGCATGAAGCCTCATGCAATGGTCTTCTCTGCTGCCTGGGAGTAGGACAAACTCTTGCCCAAAATAACACCAGAAATTGGGCTCATTAACCTTGGGATCAAGCCAAAATTCAGTACTCTTGGGTATAACTGTCTTGCACATTGCTTCAGTGACGCCTTGTGAATGTTGTTGTTGGGCAGCAGAGCAAATCAATTTTGAGGCAGAAGAATTGCAAGCTCATAAATCTAAGATGTCCTAATAATGCAGTCTTCAATGAAAAGTGAATAGAAGTGAGTTCCTTTTCTTTGAGGTTGACTGTGAATAGCCATGAAATATCTTAGCTTGTGTCCTGGATTTATGAACAGAGAATATGAACTTGTTCTGCTCCAATTTATACCATATTTCATTTGAGAGCAGGAGATTTAGCCAGATAAATCAATGGGTAGTTCCTCTGATCCTTGTCATCTTACAGGTCTTTCTACAGTTCCAAGAAAGTTGTTGCAACTGTTGTAACAACTAGTACTACAGTTGCAATCCTATGATCTGTTGCTGAAAACTTTTGTGTCCTTTCCAGCTATACAGGACCAAGACTGAGCAGTTGAATGTTTGCTTTGTACATTTTAATCAACAAGACATTCCTAAAGCAAAAGTTTGTGCAAATTTTATGCATGAAGGTCTCTTCAAATAAAGTAATTTTCAGGGTAGACCTGTACTTTTTCACATTGGCTGTAGGTCTCTCTCCAGACCAATAAACTAAGACCAGTTTAATGTTCAGTGGTTAAAGTAGAAATGCTCCCTTTGTCATCAGGGAGACTTTGAATTGGGTCCTTGACAGGGTATTTTAAAATATAGAAAATTATCACTTGGTTATTTACACTCTACTGTATCGTAAATCAGTTTGATGGACAAGCTGCTGTGGGAATATGTATTATAGAAATATTGAATACAAGTGAGGTCAGAGGCTACAGCAAAACAAAATAAGACCTGAAGGCATACTGGGAAAAAGAGAGTGCTTCTTGCTTTAATGGAAAATTTTGTGGATTTCTGTTGAACAGTGACAGTTATGTGCTATTTCCAACATTTAGAACAGGTAAAGAATGTATTTGTAACTGGACTTTGGTAAATTCTTTGTTTCAACTGTCAAAATTGCCATCAGATAAAAATATTTTTCCAAGGAGCAACTTAAAAATTGTCTGTACTGTCTGTACTCCTTGATACTTATCAGACAAATATTTTCAATGCAAAATTGTCTTCAGATTGTAAAGACACACAAGTTTACTATAACACAGGTTCTGCTGAATGAAAAATCCAGTGATCCCCTAGGAAGTCATATAATCTTTGCAGCAGTCTCTGTGAGACAGTCTTACAGTTCTTACTTGCACTTCCATTAAGGGCAATGAGAAGATCCCACCCTAGAAAACTCTTCTGCATGTTCAGAAACGGATCCATACTGAGGATAGTACTGATGTGCACTTGGAGTAAGGTGTCTTGGCAACACCTGCTTCAGTGTAACATGAGGTTAAGCTTGATGTTAGGGAAGTGACATAAGAATATTTTCAATATATATATGTTTTGATGTGGGACTTCTGGAATTACTTCAGGATTTGATTTCATGTGAAGCCTGTTATTTCAGGAGAGCTGAGAAGAGCCTCTCCCCTTCTTAAACACATTTGCAAACACAGAGGGCCAGGCTAATCCCACTGAGTTTAATGTACTTTACAGAGGAATAATGCAGGAGGCTGGTTCTGTGTGGCGGCATCCATTCAAAGGTGGCATCCTCCCTTCAGAGGGTCTAATTTTCACCAGTCTGGATGGTACAGTCTCACACTTTGTAGCTGAAGTCAAATGAAATCTAGTGAACTAATCAACCCCAATGCTGGTGTAAAGGATAGAACAACATTTTAAATCTAGAAGATAAACTGTAGCCTTACAGCCCAACTGTGTTTTCTTGGGTCTGAGACTTGAAGAAGAAATAGCAAAACTGTCTGGGGGAGAGGCTAATAATCATGTAATATGCTCAATAACAAACCCTGGCAGTTAAAACCAGAGGTTCATTATAACTTTTGAAAATCTCGTGCTTCTCAAACCAAGCTCACAGCTTCATAGGAAACGGCTCATCCATCTGACTTCCTCAAGGCTGGTAACTACTGGCTGATTGTTTTTCAATGCCAGAGAAACTTTTAGCAACAGGACAGAAGACAGCCCTGAGCATGATGAGCCTGCAATGTTTCTAGGCTACATTTCGCTTGCATGGTCTCTTGCCTGCACATGTTGCTCAGCCAACACGCCCATAAGCCATGTTGCTGTATTTGCAGGGTGCTAAGGCCAGTTTGAAAGGCACAGCCTCTCAGTAGATCCCTCTGGTCTCTTCGTGCCTGCTAGTAGTAGGTGTGTGGCTTATAGACAGCTTGGATTGTAAGCAGCTGTGCTGGTTTTGGCAGGGGAAGAGTTAAATTTCTTCACAATGGCTGGTATGGGGCTGAGTTTTGGATTTGTGCTGAACACAGGGTTGATAATACAGAGATGTTTTTGTTATTGCTGAGCAAGGATTACACAGAGGCAAGGCCTTTTCTGCTTTTTGTACTGACACACTGGTGAGGAAGTTAGGGGTGCATGGAAGGTTGGGGGAGACCGAGCCAGGAACAGGTGACCCAAACTGACCAAATGTTCCAGACCATGTGACATCATGCACAGTATTTTAAGTGGGGGAAGAAGGTGGAAGAGGGGGGACATTTGGAGTGATGGCATTTGTCTTTCCAAGTCACCATTACATGTAATGTGGCCCTGCTGCTCTGGAGATGGCTGAACATCTTTCTGCCCATGGGACACAGTTACTTAATTCCTTGTTTTGCTTTGCTTGTGCATGTGGCTTTTGCTTTCCCTATTAAACTTTCTTTGTCCCAGCCTATGTGTTTTCTGGCTTTTACCCTTCTGAATCTCTCTCTGATCCTGCTGGTGGAGCAGTGAGTGGGTGGCTGTGTGGGGCTTGGTGGCTGGATGGGGTTAAATC
The DNA here is from genome assembly GCF_048771995.1 of Taeniopygia guttata. Lineage (NCBI taxonomy): Eukaryota > Metazoa > Chordata > Aves > Passeriformes > Estrildidae > Taeniopygia > Taeniopygia guttata. The sequence continues at coordinate 60,432,647 of NC_133024.1, read as the reverse complement.
TTGACCACAGCATTTATCTGACTGTGGGCATAGCCTACAAGATGGTCACAAGTGAAAAGTGAATAGCATTGGATCCTGCTGTTCTGTGCCAGGGCTGGGCAAGTCAACAGCTGTAATTTCACAGTCTGATGTGGAATATGAAAGCATGAAAGCTCTTTTTAACTCTCCTCCCACTGTAAATCCACACGTGTGGACCTCTGCAGAATAATAGCTGAATTGTCACAAAGTCCTAAAGAGACTTAATGAGGATCTCTCAGTGTCTGAGTTTTTATGGGATAAAGCATCCTGAGCCTCTGAAATATTTTGCATCCTGCTAGAAACAGAAATCTGACATTTCTCACAGAACATTGAGAACAAAGCATCTACAAAATGTTTAAGGAAATAAAGAAGATATCAACAGTAAAGAATAAACAACTCCATGGGAATTGACAGGGGTTTCTCATTCCTGCTAACCATATAAACCCCCAGTCACATGAAAATTGCTGGGCAGGTGACAAATAGATTTGTCCTGACAAGCTTCAAAGTTGATGGCTGGTGTTTGGGCCCTGCTGGAGTGAGTTGTTGAGTGGGAAGATTGAAGCTGCAGTCATCAGAAGCAATTGAACAGATTTAGATGAAACAAACAGGTGCTAGCAAACATTGAAACATTTTATTTTGGTTTGTATACATGATGTTTTGCAATGTCTACTACTGAGTCACAAATTAGAATAATTTTCCTAGCCAAACTTTCTCAGTTTTGTTGTTTAGGCTGTTTTATTTACAGTGCAACAGATATTGATACTGTTGTCTGAGTGATGATGATTTAGGCACTAGGGAAAACATTCTGTAAATTATTTCTTCTATTTCTCCCCATCTCAGTTGAAATACTAGTGATTTCCAATAACCTTTAGGAAATTCTTACTCAGCATGTAGTTCTTTGTATGGTTATGAATGCTGACATTTCTATTTATGCTGTTTCAGCTCTCTCTACCTCATCTTTGAAAAATCTGTTAAGGCAAATTTGAAATATATCCTTCAAAATGTATTTGGAATATCTTTAACTTCCAGTTTTGCCTCCATTCTCTTTTTCATACGTTTAAAAAAACCCAATAATTCCTCTACTCTTCCAGGTTGCTGATTGATTTGTTTTTCTTCAGAAACTGTCTGAAGGTTGTACAATGAAGCTAAAATGAGTCCAACTTCCATCAATCTCTCTTCCCTTTGGAATCCTACAGCTATTATATTCACTTTTAAAGGATCTGAATCTAAGATGGAAGTAGGTTTCCAAACAGCAATTCATCTAAATGTGTCCTGCTCCATAATTTCTGTGTTTATGCCTATCTCTGCCTCAGACAGTTTACACAAGGGACAACTGGGTAATGTATCTGGAAGCAGAAAACAGATAAATTCTTCACAAAAATATACTTTGTAATTTCTGTAATAGTTAAAATGGTAAAATAATGACAATGCAAGCTGTTTCTTATTATTACTGAGGCAATAAAAGTAATAATTATGGGTTATTTTGCACAGTTGTGTGAATATGCAGCATGTGTAAAGTATTATAAATACTGCTTTTGCTGTTATTTTACATACAAGTAACAAGTTATCAGTTTTGGTATCATCATTTTTGTGTTAAAAAAGTATTTGCATAATACTATAAACATTCTGAAATACATATGGGAAAAGTTCACTTCCCCCCAATTTTTGACTATGAATCTATAGATCAAGGCAAAAAGCTGAGTTTTGAAATGTAATTGAGAAGGTATGATGGTGAAAAAGTCACCTTTAAGTGATGCATTCTTACCATGGAAAAAATGGAAATATATCCCATCTAAAACCAGGGCAACTCATTTCTTCATCTTCTAATTTCAGAAATAAATCTGTAAGTCTGAAAACTCACTATTCAATGAGCAGTTCATCTACCCAATAAGTGACACAGTTTCCAGGTAGAGATTTTTATTGTTCAGAAGTGGGTCTTCAGCAGCCACCAAACCTAGGCTGGCCTCTTTCTGCCAATATTGAACTTTCAAGCCTGGTGTAGCTCCCAGTGAAAGGGAAAAGGACAGGATAAAGCTATCAGGCCAGTCATGGGCCTTGCTAATAAAGACATTTAAATTGATTTAGCTTATTAGGCAGACAGTGGAAAATATGAAGTGCATCTTTATTTTACTGCTTTGATATCATTTGCTGAGCAGGAGTGTATATCTGTGTCACATGTATTTCAGCAAGATCCATATCAAGCATTTGCTGGAGGTCTTCCAGTGTTTTAATCTGAAGACAGGTTGCTTAGTCCCTGCCTGCTATTAATGCTCTCGTCTATCAGAAGTGTCAGAATTTATCCTGTGTTGTTCTGGGCAGTTTGGGAGCTTTTAAGAGAGCGGAACAATTACCTCATATCTGATAATATTTCCTCTTTTTAGGAAAGCAAAAGCATCTCTGATGTTTGTGATTTGGATTTGATCTCTGCATGAGCTGGGGTGGATCAGGGTGTCTATGGTTTTTATATGTGCTCTTCCTTTGCTCAGCCAATGAACCATATGTGGTAAGACACAGCAAACTAAGAGCCAGAGATGGAGCTTGGGGTATTCACTTTTGTCAGGCTTCACCTTTGCCCAGTAGCTGCCCACCTATGTTGGATATGCCCTGAGCTCCATGGCATGTCCCCTCCCTGTTTAGGGGATATATAATTCATTATCTGCTTTCTTTCCTTTGAGAATACTTGGGAAGAGAAGAGCAGGACCAGTTAAATGAAATCTGGTCTTCTTCTTCCAGGCAGTTCAGTCAGCCCAGCAGACTGAGCTGCAGGCTGCTGCCAGCTCTGCTGGTGTTCACCAGGGCAGTTCAAGTTTAGCTGAAACCTGGAAAGGAGCTTGTTCAAAGCAGTTTCATTCTACTGAAGAGAACTCTGTGCCAGAATGTTCACCTAATGTATATTACAACTTTTATTTTTTTTCAAAACACCCTGTTAGGCTTCTACCACCCACTCTTTCCACATGAAAAGTCACAGAAGAATCTCCCTGATAATTTGTGACCAAACACATCAATCCACCTGTCAGCAGCTCTGACCAATGTGACAACGGAAAGGACAGCATGAAGACCAAAAAGCATAGCCAAAATAAGTGTTAATCCAAAGGGTGAGAATGGTATATACCCATGTTATAGAGGTGGTTTTTTTACATCACTTGCTATCCGAAGCAAAGAAGGGGTTTTTGGGGTTTTTTTTTGTTTTTTTTGTTTGTTTTGGGTTTTTTTTTTTTTTTTTTGTGTTTACTTGTTTTTTCTCAAAGCCAGCAGCTATTTTGCAAAAGAGCATGGTCATGGTGTAAATTTTTGTATCCATTTTAGGTCTATGCAGTGGTCAAAAGGCTTAATGCACTGAATCCTTTTTAATGTATTTTAGAGTAAATAGGATGAAAAGGTTCCAAATTTGGATACCTGGCTCAGTCAGGTCTGAAGACTACTCAGCAGAATATCAGTAGCCATGGAAATGAACTAAAGAGAAGCTTGCAAGTCTTCTGGAAAAGCTTTCAGAGACCAGACTAGCAGACAGGAGTTTTTCAATCTTTCAAAGAACTAACAAAAGCCTATTGAAGCTTTTGTGCTTAGCATGTTGACAGTGTGCAGTGAGAAAGAGCATTGGGAAATCTCAGAGTATGACATTCAAAGATGTTTTGTGTCAACTGGAATGTGTGGTGTGATTGCTAGAGACCTGACAGGAGGTAATAACCCACATGAAAATGTGTTATAGTTGCACCCAAAGGCTTCTGTTCCAAGCATATTAGAGAACACAAAGGGAAACCGTTTTTGGGCCTTTTGGATTCAGGCAGCTGGATGTTGATGGGGCTTTTTTGTCATCAGTTTGTGGTGACTCACTGTGACATGCTCTTTGTTCTTGACATCCTGTAGGAACAGAAGACCACGTGAGAGATCCTATTTTGAAGGGGCACTTTGACTGAAAACATTGGAGTGAGCTGTGGTGGTGGGAGTGGCTGTCTGGAAGAGTTAGTATGAATATTCATCCTTGGATGTAGGACGACCTGGTGGTGATCCCAGTAGAGCAAATAGTGGTCTTTGAAAGATGAGGAGGCATGGAAAGATGCTCAACAGCATCTTTCAGCAAGTGATGGAAAGATGCTCAACAGCAGGGTATCTTTCCTTAGTTTCATAATATTGATAAACTGCCAAAGTTGGTTCCCAGCAGAGTCCACAGCATGGTGCTGATAAAGATTTGACATGAACAGATCTGCTACACACTGGGAATCCCCAGGACCTCTAGGAACTCCAGTATTAAGAGTCCATCTGTGAATTTCAAAACAGACATACAGAAAATAAATGGTAACATCTTTAATGACTGTAAACAAACTGCATCTGTCATTTTTCTAATCAGGTAGCTATGTCTGTGCTTCAAAGACACCAGTAAATCAACACTAAGGTAAGTCTGTAAATTTTGAGACTTCTGTTATTTTCTTTAAACTTTTACTCCTAACTTGTGTTAGACTTTGCCAAACAAAATCCTGACAGAAGAGTTCTGCTGGAGCACTGCTATGCAGAAAATAAGGGAGAAAGCTGGAATAGCTGCGAATATTGTAGAATCATAGAATATTATGGCTTGGAAGGGACCTTAAATGCCATCAAGTTCTAAACCCCTGCCTGTAGATGTAGGGACACCTTCCACTGGACCAGGTTGTTCAAAGCCCCATTGAAGTGATCACCCTGGCCTTGAACACTTCCAGGGATATGTCATCCACACCTCTAGCAACCTGTGCCAGGGTCTCACCCTCCTCTGAGTAAAGAGCTTCTTCCTGACATCCAGTGTAAATGTCTCCTCTTTTTGTTTAAAACCATTCTCCCTTGCCCTGTCACTACATGCCCTCCAACTCTGTTTGTAGTCCCCTTTAGGTATGGAAAAACTGTTATATTCCCCGCACCTTCTCTTCTCCTGGCTGAACAACTCAAACTCTCTCAGCCTCTCCTCACAGGAGAGGTGCTCCAGCACTCTGGTTGGTTTTGTGGCCCTGCGGTTGTTTGGCTCTGGCTGGACACCGGGTGCCCACCAAAACCACTCTATCAGTGCCCTCCTTAGCTGGGCAGGGGAGAGAAAACAGAAAGCTCATGAGCTGAGGTGAGGACTGGGAGACATCAATCACCAATTACTGTCACGAATAAAACTTAGGGAAATTCTCCCAGTGTTCAGCCTTGTGTGCTCTTGTTCAAGTTCAATCTATTTTCTCACACTATAATTACGAGAAGGAGAAATAATTAGCAGAGAACATTTCTTTTGTTATATTTTTGTCTTTCTTCTGCTTGTGAGTTGTCTTCGTGCAAATTATAATATTAATGGGTCTGTTCCTTGTAAATCTAGATGATTATTCGTGCAAATACATTTTAGCCTTCAGCTTCTTCTGGACTATGACTACTGAACCAAAATTTCCTGCTAGGTTTGGGGGACACTTGTCCAATGTCAAGTGACTATTGCCAGATGCTTATAATATATTCAAAGTATTTTTATGTTTGAGTTTAGAATTATCTCTTATATTGAAAAAGAGAATTTCTGAAGGAGTGTGGCAATTAGTAAAAATTGTCTTGAAGATCACTCACATGTGTATGTGAATAACACCACAACTATTATATTTTTAAACAAACACACTTTCTTTGCTTTCAAGTGACTCCTTATCTCTCTTTCCTGCAACAAATCCAATGCCCTACAGCTAATATAGGCAGGGGTTTTTGTCAGAAACCAAACATTAGGCTTACAGTCATAGGAATGGCAAAATAATAAAATACTCCCTTAAGAGACATGAAGGTTTACAGTAAAATAGATTTAGCAAAGCTACCTCACCCATCTTCTCTAAAAGACACACCTCATTTTCACCCATTAAAATAAACTTACTGAGCAAATTGCTGTTTTCCCTCTGAGAAGTGCCTAGTATCAAGGGAAAATGTCTGTGGGCAAACACCTCTAAGAAAATGTTCATTAGCTATGCCTCATTTTTATCCATTCATTTTATAGAGTGAGCAGTCACTTCTGCAGGCTGAGATTGATCAGCTTAAATGGCAAATGTGGTGAAAGTGCTCAGAAACATGCCTGGGATGTAAAAAGAAATGTAGTGGATGACTTAGCTTGCTTGCTGTCTTCTAACAGAAGGCAAAATATCAGGATCATAAATATTGTAGGTCTTATAAAGCCAAAATAAAACAGAATATAGAGAATGGTTTGGATGATGAATTTTGGAATTAACAATGGAAAAATAGCCTCAGATTCAAGGCCTTTTTTTTTTTTTTTTTTGGTGTGTATGTGTGTGTATGAGATATAGCAAAAATTAGGAGACTGAGGGCATCAGAGATGTTAATACCACCTGCTTTGTGACAGAGTCACGACAATGATTCCAGGAGTGGAACTACCATCCCCAGGGTGAGGTCTTGTTCAGAGTTCACTGGGAACTCTTACAACACCAGTGGTCAAGTTGAGTCTGACCTTAGGCTGACCTAGCTCAGTATCACACCTCTTACAGCAGAAAAAAAGCAGATACCCAGAGGAGACCATATGGACGGTGCAACATATATGGCCTTCTCTGAGTGCTATCTCAGCCTTCAACCATTTGTCACTCCAAGTATGATCCTAAATATGCTCTGCTCTTCATGAAGTGGTCCACGAGCAGCACAAAAATATGGCTGGGTTGTGCGGGTCTGAAGACTGCCAGCATAGATATTGAAAGATACCTGGGAAGAAATTCTGCATTTCTTATTCCTCATGGCAAGGTTTCTCATTCCTTTGCTAGGCTTAAAAATTCTCAGTTGGCAGTCACTTACGTGTGCCTATGAGAAAATAAGTGGAGATTTACAATAAATTATTGAAATCGATGAGACAGTGGTCTTATTTGGGCTTTCCTTGCCTCATCCATAAGGGATCCAGTTTACACCCTCCTGCTGTGTGATAAATATCAGCATGAAATTTGCTTTAAAGTATATTCCTGTCCCCAGATGCTAGAATAGATGCTCACTGCTTTTGCTTATGTTCCACATGAGTTCTATCAACCACAGTATTAGGAAATTTTCCTGGCACTCAGTAAAATGTTTTGCATATTCAAACCATATTCAAAGAGTAAGGTATCATAAGTAATACTGTCTCGCTTTGATATTTTGAAGAGTCCCTGGAATAGAAAACTGCAGTTTTGGCTCTTCCCTTCTACTCTTCTTTTTCTGGGTCTTTACATTTCTTGAAAATTATAGATGCTAGATATTTTGAGGCAGGATATGTAAAATTCATAACAGACATATCCAAGCTGACGCTGAAGAAATTACAGTTTTGGCAATGACAGAGATGCACTTAGAAGCATTGCCAAAATTTGTGAAAATCTTCAACTTAAGGAAATATTAATTCATCTGTAAAAGAGGAGATCTGAGAAAATCTGCTGACTTAATCTGGAACAAAAAGGTAATCCTGCTTTTTACTCTTGTCAATCTTAAAGACTTTTAGATAGAAACTCTTTAGCTTCAGTGTTTATTTGGCTTGTTATGTTGGTTTAAATTTCTTTGCTTTCACTGCCCTGATTTTTAGCATAGTGATTAAATAGTTACATATTATTCCACAGTTTCTTTCAGGATATAAAGATAAAGTTTGGGAATTAAACCTAATTTGATGAGATACAAGACAAAAAGTGCCAAGTCAGCATTTGGGTTTGGCTCCTAGCTATTGACCATGGCTCTGAGGCAACACAGGAATTGTTGAGAAAGGTAATTTGTTGACTGTTCCAAACTACCAGGCTATCAGGAGATAATTAATGGCTGTGCTTTTGTGTACATCCATTCCCACTTGACTCAGTGGTAAGCACCTCCTTGTTAAAAAGGAAATTCTAATTTAAAAAAAAAGTCAAGAACACAACAAAACCGTTAATCTACTGCTTCCAAATTGCTGCTGTGTATCTACCAGCATTACATTTTAGACACTATGGCACTCATTAATGTTATAAAAGACTTCTCAAGAAAAAAACTGCTATTCTACATGATATTGGATATGGTGGAAGGAGCAATGTTTAAGACAAGTGAGTCAGTGTTCTTCATCCTAATTCAGAACCTAATCTTCTTCCTCCTGGAGCAGTTTTAGGTCTTTGTTGTTGACTTCAGTGGAAAGAGGATCAACCCTATTGGTTTTGTGTGGGGAGAGGCAATCAGATTAAACAAAGTCAGCATTACTGGTTTGATGGATTTATGTCATTGCAAGCATTTATTTATTCATTAAATGAATATCTCATCAGAGTAAGGGCAATATTCAAAAGACAAATCAAGATAATAACATTCAAAATATTAATAGATACTAAAAATGGTTGGGATCTATGGTGTATCATGATTTTCCTTCTCTCTTGCCCTACAACACCCTAATGCACGGTGAATTCCAAGAACAGGGATGTTGCTGTACAGTCCTTGATGCATGTGATTCCCCCCCCCCCCCCCCCCCCCACCGAGTTGGAGGCATCAGCACTACCTGCAAAGGAAGCCTTGACACACCTCTCTTGTTAGGCCACTCTTACATGACATCTACTGTGAAGTATTTTCTATTAAGATTTTTATAGATATTATCACTCAGTATCTGAATGCCTTCCAAATACACTTTACAGTATGAATAACATCTGTCACATGTTGTTTGTTCTCTCTTCCTTTCTGCACTTGGGGAATGGAAATGAATGCAGTGATTATTGTTCCAGAAGGGATTTAAAATAAATAAACCCCCATATATTTACAGGGATTTTAAAGAAAAATAAGCATATACTTCCATGTATTTATGTGTATAGAGATGACAGAGTCAAAGCAACCTGCTTTGCCTGGAAGAACCATGTGTCAGGGTTACAGTGGTCCCAGCTATGGGGTACTTCACTCCATTACCTCACTCAGCCCCCACAGACACAGTCTTTTCTGCACAAACAAGCTGTATCCCATTTCTAGATGCTTTTATTGTCCTCTTTAATACAATTTCCAGCTACAGCAATTATCCTGATGACTTTTAACGCATTTTTTTCAAACCATTAAAGCCTCAGCAAAGAAATCAAAATCACTACTTTAAGTGAACAGAAATTGATTTGCTCATCCGTGTTGCTGAAGTGCACTGTGCAGTTGGTCTTAATGTTTTTTTTACCTCAATTAAGTCTCTCTCTTGGGGAAAAAACACCCAAATTTATTTTTACTGAAGGCAAAAAGATATAGGAACCTCATGGCATGGGGTGGCATGGTCTGTCAGCTGATGTAGCACCTCCTCTGGGCCTCGGCCACTCAAAACAGGATCTAGGAATGCAGGCAATTTGTGATAACACTGGACTGAATCCGTCAGGAAGGAAGGATTTTTTTGCCTTTTCTTCTTTCTTTTTTGAAAGACTAAAATGTTTGGCCCACTTTTGCCCAGACTTAATAGAAAAAGATGATGTTTGGAAAGATGTGACATCATGTGGAAATTCAAGGTCTGTTTTGTTTGCTTATTTCAGCCCCATATTGATTTAACACACTTTCAAGCCAGTTTGAAGGAAGATGAATAAGGAAAATCTGGAGGGATCAGCTGGGGCTCCTGTAGCTTTCCACATGAAGTTGGAAGGGCTTAACATCAATGGGCTCCAGAAAATGGCAGCTAGGTGGGATCCCCAAGGACCCCAAACTCAAACTTTCCTATATCCTTAAGTTTGGGGAGCTGGTCTAAGATTGCAGAACAGGTTACAGGACACTTCAGATCAATCTGGAATGATACATGTGTGGTCATTTGCTCACCAAAGTCCACTGACTAAATTGAACTTACAAGACAAAATTACTACAAATGTTAAACTGTACTCTATCCATGGCTTTTCCTACTTCTGTAGAAAATGCCTCCAGGTGTTGGCATTGGAAAGAATAAGAAGTTCCTGAAAAAGAGAGCTCAGAAAAAGTGCTGCACTCTGTGAACTGAAGGAAGTTTAGTCTCCTCATGGAGGGCAGCAGATGACTGTCAGCTCATACAGCCTGGAGGCACAGATGCAGAAGGACATCTGGGGCTGTTCTGCAGTGTCTGGGAGGGTTCTGTGTAAGGGTTCTGCTTCACAGGTGAGGAATTATCCTGAAGAAACAAAAGGCACTCAAAATATCCAGAAGTTTTGACTTCTGCCCCACCTCTGCTTCCTACCATGTTTCCATGTGCCACAGAGCAATGCGGTTGTGGCTGGCTTGGAGCTGCTGATGGCAAGTGCGAGTGCAGAGTCCACTGATGGCAGCAGTGAAGGTCACCATGTCAGTGGTTTGGGAGGAAGGTGAAACCTTTTTCAGGAGTGTTTCAGAGGGCCAGAACAGATTAGTGGAGAATTAGTAGAGCACAGGGAGGTGTGAAAGAAAAAAGATGGAAGGTACTTTGGGCAGGGCAGCTGAATCTCTTGATATATTGCCTCCCTGACCTTCAAGTCATCTTCTTCTTACCTTGGACCTCAGCCAGCTTGGTTTTTCTGGAGAGCTAGGACCTGCTCCTGAGCAGTTCCACTGCAGAAAGGTTCATATTCTGGTATACTTGCTCCTTCAGTTCCCATGTCCCTCTGAGATATGAGATGCCTTATGCCTCACACCCACCCTGTGCATACATTCAACTTGGCCAAGCTTCACCACACTCTGCTCACCCCCTCTGCTCCCCCTGTGCCCATGCTGGAAACCAAAGATGCCTGGGAAAGATCTGCAATGTCTCAGCCCAGCTCCGGGACAAAATCAGGGAGAACAGACACAGAATATGGCACTGGTTTGTCACAGCACAAAGCAGCTGTGTCCCCTGGCAGAGCCTTGGGAGGCACCTGTCTGTGTGTTTTTCAAGTAGAGCAAGAGAAAAGCATATTTTGTCTCACAGCTGATTGAATGAGATGGACACTTACCTTTTATGCATATGTTATGATAGATCTCATGTCCACAAATTCTGTTTCTAGGTTCTCATATAGTTCATTGCCAAGCATTAACTGGAGGGCCAGCTGTCAGTCCATTGCTATATTGCTGTAGCAGAAATTAAAATCTCTAAAAACTGTCAGCCTTATCAGTCCTTTCAAAGCAGTGGAAAGAAATGACAAAGTTTTACTGACTTTCCACTGTCTAGTGAAAATGCCATTAATTTTAAAATAAAATAACCCAGGTCAAGAAAATCTGGCTTAATGTAAAAAATATTATTCCAAGCAGAAAAACAGTGTGAAATAAAATATGATCAAAATGGACTCTACAAGGTGAGAAATTGTTGAGGCCTACTCCAGCAAAAGTTTTTATTCTCAGAGCTCCTTATGATTGTAACATAGAAGTCAATAAAGTGCAAAGAATGACAAACACTTCTAATGAAGCACTCTCTCAGCAACACCATTGAAGTGTTCAACCCATAAAATATTTCACTGAAAGACAAATGGTTCTTGTCAGATTAGGCTAATTCTCCAAGAGAAAGAAAATTGTTTTAGGATCCAGAAGCAACAAGTTGGAGATCAAAGGAAATGCCTAATGAATCAAAATGGCTAAAAAGTAACAAAAATCAATTAAACACCTGAATGTTTTCTTAACTCTGTGCTGTGGAAACTGCACACTAGAAGATACAATTTCTAGCTCTCAAAAGGTGGCAATCTATCACCAATCTACAAGTTAAGGTTGGCAAACAACCTAGAGGGACAAATGTGTGCCATTATTCTGGCTGTGGAAAATATATTTGGACCAACCTTTATTGCATGAAATAATGAAAAAAAATGCATTTCTTTCTCTGCAAAATCAAAACTTAGTACAACTCCAGAGTCCAGAAAGATGAACAAAAGTTTTGTGTCTGTTTAAGACAATTATGAAGATTTCAGGAAGAATCTAGGTAGGTTTAACTTGGGTTTTTCTCCACAATGAGTAGGTACAGGGAAGATGTTCTAGTAGGAGAGGCATGACTCTATTTCTCATCACACACCATGAATGGCATACATTGGGATAGCGCTGTGCAGCTTATTTGCAAACTTCTGTGAGTAACCTGACTAAATATTGCCTAGTGATATCAGAAATTAGTGGGAGGTCACGGAAAAGGTCCTTTCCCGGGTTTAACTCATCTTGCCTTCCAGTATTCCCCACCTCCTCATTGTCATATTTGGCTCAGTTCATTGTACATTATTGCAAAGCTTCCAGAAAAGATGTCAAAATACCCGTAAAAAGATAAAAAACTAGAAATCTCAGTTTATAAAATATAAATGAGATTGACAGCCTGTGCCATCATAGGAAGAGGATAAAGAAAAAATTTTGAACTAATGTTGCTTGCATATTCCCACCTTATTCTCAGTAGTATTTTTCCTTTTTTATTTTAAGGTAGTAGTATCATTTAGCTGGGAGAACTGGGGTATAAGCATGAATTTAGAAGAATTTATCTGGAATATTCTCTATAACTCACAGAGATAAGGGGATGATACAGAGATTATTCCTGTCCAGACTGGTTAGAGATTAGTCTCAGTTTTCCAGACCTGAGGATTTCTATCATCTCAGTGAATACAGCTGGACACAGCTCAGCAGTTGTGTAATTTTGGACAGCCTTCCTGAGTGGAAGTGCCAGTGCCAGAGTTTTTGCAACTGAGTGCAACCTGTTACATCCTGAAAATTGTTTTTGGCCCCATCTTCATTTTGGGTGCATCTCATCATACGACACTCAGCAATGAGGCCAGAGGAATAGCTTGGGATTGGTTTTCGCTTTCATGAAAACAGAATGAGATGGGCAATCACTTTTAGTGCATTTCCAGCATGTATCATCTGTGTTAAATCCTTTGTTAAATCCTTTCATGTGTAGGAGATGAAGCAGGTTGCATACACAGAGAACAGTCTGTATCCTGCATTGATGGTGGCAGTTCTTTCTCAGTTGTACTTTTTCTCATAATTTATTTCCAAGATGCATGCTTACTTCTTTGAGTGTTTCACAACACACAGTTTATTATAGGGGAGCCCATCAGCTCTTTCCTCTCACATTTTAGTGAGTAAAAGCAATCCATCAGTCAAAATTAGACACACTGAACCAGACTGTGCAGTGTGGCAGAGGAATGCTCAGTGTGAGGGAGGAGAAAATTCCTGACTGATGACAGTTGTAGTTTGACTTCATTGGTATGGCTTAAAATATTTTAAGAAAGCATGCATTAATTGGCAGGTTTCATTGTGTGTTTCTTCATGAATCACAGAAGACCCCAGGCTGGAAGGGACCCAGGAAGATTATGTGGTCCAACACTTCATTACATCTTGAAAATCTCCATTGGTGGGAACTCTACCACATCCCTGGGGAAGTTGTCCCAGGAATTAGTTGTTATCACTGTTATTACTGCCACTTCTCTTCTCCCTGTGTGGAGAGATGCTCCCTCCTCTTTCTATCCACCCTCTAAGTACTGGAGAACTGTGATGAGGTCCTCCCGAGCCTTCTCTTCTCCAGGGAGAGAGACTTGGCTCCTTCAGTCTTTCTTCATAGAGCATATTCTCCAGCCCTTTGGTCATTTTCATGGCACTCTTTTGGACTTTCTCCAGTCTGCCTGCATCTTCCTTGAGTTATGGGGATCAGAACTGGACAGAGTCCTTCAGGTGAGGTCTGACAAGTCCCAAGTAGAGTGGGATGATCACTTTTCTATGTTTTCTAGTAAAGCCCCTTTATTCTTTATTTCTTTCCGAGTGGAAGTTCTATTTTTTGGAGTGAATGTCCCAGGTAGACATGAAGCATCAGGGGAAATTGAAAAAATCAGAGGAAGAATCTCCCAGTCTTGTGTTTTGACTTCACATTACTTTTAATTTCATGTCTCAGAGGGCTCTCAATAATTTAGCTTAATAAATGTATAATTTTCTAGTGAGATTTCTTTTTTCTGTTTAGGTTATTCTAAAGCAACTTGAAAATTTAATTAATTAAATTAATTTAATTAATTTAATCTCACTGCTGAGATGGATTTTTTGAATTGATAATCAGACAGTAGCCAAATAATGAGGATAATGGATAATTAGAAAAAGCATATGGCTTCCTGCAGCTTCATTACTCATGCTAGAAAATCACTGGGCGAACGCTCCCAGTCCAATATATTCCCTGAATGCTGAGCAAGTGAAACACAGCTAAATCCTGTGCAGTGCTCAGGCTGAATAAATTGTGGGAGAGGTAAAGGAACCCATTCCCCACCTTCCCCTGCCAAATGGCATTAATTCTACTTCTTAGGAAATAGCAGTGAACCTTTATTGTCTATTGCACCCACTCTCCGGAAAACCCAAGATCTGGTCAGCAATGCAAAATTCTACATCATGACATTAATTCCTTCTGACCTGCACATGTGTTGGATTTCTCTCTATGGGTGAGGGCATCTCAGGTAGATAACTATGCACACAGTAGGTAACATTTGAACTGTGAAGGGCCAAGACTGGGTCTTAAAGCAATCAAAACACTAAGAACTAATGGAACAACCACCAGTTTCTCTGTAGATATGAAATATTTATTGCTTCAACATGTCAATATGTCACAAGGTTTGGAAATGCAAATTCTGCTCTCCTGCAGCAGGGATAGCATCTCTAATCTTACCTTAATTTACCCTACTTTAGTCCTTAGATGGCTTAAATGCAAAAGAAGTGCTAAAATCATGCTTAGCAATAAGATGCAGAGCACTGGGCTTGTCCTTAACTGCTCTTGCACCTCTTAGTCACCAGGTGACATGCTCCTGTGCTTCACTGTTGAGCTGGTGTATAACAGCTGTATTTGGTCTTGCTAGAACAACCTGATTTTAGAAATATTTATCAGCAGGGTCCTCTTTTCTCCCTTGCTATTCATAGTTGTACTCACCATTTTCTCTCAAGCATTAAGATCTCTTTTTAACAATATCTGTTGGCCACTGTGATAGTAGTTGAGAAGGTTTCTGAGAACTTATTACCAATGTTTGCTACTTCGTGATCCTCCTTTCTCTTTGTGATGTTTCGTGTCAGTCTCTGATCATCTACGACAGGCAGCTGGTTGCATTGGACTTTTCAGACACACATTGGTTACTGCAAAATTTAACCTCCAGAGTGTCTTTTGGGAAAGAGATTAAAAATGAAAAGTTCTATACACCGGAAGTAGTTCGCAAGCATCGGGATTGTGCCGTGAAATATCATTAAAAAGTCTGTTTCCAACTGAGTCCCAAAAATCTCTACAAAACACAGCTGAACAATCGGCATTCAGGAAATTAAGTAAGATCCAATCTAGAAGGTTTTTTAACTCTTTCTTAGACAAAGTACTGTTATGGCTACGTAAAAGGTGGTTAAGTTGCTTATAGAGATCTTTATCAGGTGCAGAGTGGGAGTCCCATTTTTAAACCAGTGTGGCTCACCTAGGTGTCGCAGAAGCGGGGTCCTCTGTCGGGTTCTGACGTACACTCCAGTCAGTGCTCAGGACCCTCCGGGGGTCTCCTCAGAGCTCCGGTGTCGGGCGTCACTCAGGGACGGCTTCCGGTGCTCGGGAGCTCCAGACCTCCCTCGGAGCTCCAGCGCGGGCAGTGCAAAGCAGTGCTCGTGTATGCTCTGTGCACGTGGCAGTGTGCCATGGCAAGTCTCCTCACAAAGCCTTAGGTCGCCACCGAATCACGGCGGTCACCTGCTCTCTGGGATGTAACGGGCACAAATACTCCAAGGGCTCCGAAAACTCGCTACTTGGTAATGAGTCGCGGTGCCCGAGGATTGCCTCGGCAATTTTTAAAGAGCTCTGGCTTCGAAGCTGCCTAGCAACGAAATGCCGTGCTCGCGACACCGATGGGGAGGAAACACCTGGTTATTTAGTTACCGTCCATGGAGAAGTGTCCTACAGGTAGAAGAGCTGGAAAGGCATCCAGATGGGTGTGGTTGCAGGTCACCGTGGGGTCGTATTTGTAGTTGGACGCCAGTCTGTAAAGACGTTTGATGGCTCTACAGATGGCTTGGGTGGATACAGACGAGAGATCTCTGCTGATTGCTCTTGGAGGATAAGGTTTATTCAGGATGGAGCGAGGCCCTGCCTCGAGCTGCTAGACACAGCACGTGGCCGGGCCTGAGGTGATGGGGGAGAGGTGAGACAAAGGGAAGAGCAGGGAACCCAGGAGGGGGGAATCCAGGAAGAGGGAGGAAGTTCCAAGAGGGGAGGGGAAGTTCCAAGAGGGGGTCTGGCCCCTCGGAGACCCCTTATCAGGGGGCTTCAAGGTGGGCTGGAACAAGACTTAGGCCAATGGGGTCACAGACACCTGATGTTTCAGGGGAGGGTTACATGTGTGGGATGAACCATACATTCTGGGGGGTGAGATGGAACAGTCCATTTGCCTTTTGGACCTGTCTGTAGGTAAGGGCATTGTCCAACGAGTAGGGGGGATTGTTTTCATCCTGGCTGTACTATTGGGGTTCTTCTGCTAGACAATCATAGTTATCTATCCTTCCCAACAGTTACTGCAAAATTTGACCTCCAGAGTGTCTTTTGGGAAAGAGATTACAAATGAACCTATCAGTGCCATTCTCCTACTATTTCTAATGGGAGTCAGCTGCCTATTTTAATCAAGATGTACTGAGATACAGGCTATGCTACGAATAATTTCAGTGTGAATAACTCTCCAAGGTGAGTTAGCATTTAGCTCTTTGTAGTGACACTTGATAGTGAAGTATTTTCCAAGACTGTTTCCCCATCATGTGTTCTCCTCAACCTCTGCAAAAGGATTGGCAATACTTAACAGCTGTCTTTATTGTCCGTGAACATGGTAGTTCGTGATGGTTGTGCTCAAGATCTCTGCAAAGAAACACAGAGCTGAACAAAGCAGTGTATCAAAAATAAGGTTGAACAACATCTGCATTTTCCCTTTCTCTTTAATATTTCAAATAGGATGATCCAGTATGAGGGACACACAGTAGTTTTTCAGTCACACCAATTCACTTTAACAAAAACTTTCCTCTCTGATCTCACAAAGTTTGAAACAAAATAAACTTAAAACTGAGCAATTAATTTCTGTTTGGAATAAATGCTCAACTTTAGGTGCCATGATAAAAAGCCATTGTGGAGAACAAATGGAAATAATTGAAATCTAGGTACTAGCTACATAGGTAGCTTCCAACTCTATTTTATGAGTGCTGGAAAACAACTTAAAAAACCCAACACTTTTATATGACTGCAAATTTCTGTGGTGAAAAGGGCACAAGGAAAGTCTAGCTTATCTGTACACTGTATGTCCATTTTCTCCAAAGAAAGCAATAAATATATATATCTAGAAATGACAGACTAAGGCCTCTCAAACTTAATGAAAAACCACATTTTTTTTTCATTTTTGCCATTTTTATTTTCCTCTTTTGTGTGTATATATAAAAGAATCTGGTAATTTTCAAGAGCATCTATTACAAAACAAAACAAGAAAAAAAGAAAAATTGCAAGGAAATCACAAAAATCACATCTTAAAAAAGAAAGGGGAAGAAATTGCTTATGGATGCATGAACTAAGTGTGTTAAATAGTACATGCTGGTAAGCAACTTGAAAAAAGTTAATCAACATCCTTTGAGCATAAGCTCAACACAATTCACAGCCCACAGCTGTGACTCATAAGGAAAGTTCACTATTAAAATGTCAACCTTGTCACTTATTCCTTTTGGCATTTACTTAATTCTTGGAGGAAAACTTTGTTCATTAATGCTGGTTTTTTTTTTTTTTTTCCCTCAGTAGCAGTTGTGCTGCAATGAACACTTCTATTTGCATTCAGTCCTGAAATTTGGACTCTCTTATGCGAAGTTTGCATGTGCTCTTGTGCTGTGTTTAATATTTGACTCTGCAGTTTTGTGTGTGTACATAACCACAGCAAATGATTAAGTTAAAAACAAATACCCAGGAGAGTTCTTACGGCAATTAGAAAGAGGAAGAGAGCAGGAGACATTAAAATGAGCTTGGAACTGAATTTCCTTCTAAAAGAGTCTTCAGGAACACATGCATGTAACATTGAACACTAAATATCTAACAAGTCTGGAGAGGATCATATATTAAAAGCTGGAGTACATGCTATTTTCCAGTTGGCTAGGAAACTGGCAATGGTGCAAGATAAAGCCAGGAAGAGAAAGCTATAAAAAATTGCCTTTTCCTCTTTCCAAAAGGAGCCTCTGATTACAATGCAGGGACTATTCACAGTGAATGGGGAGTCCCTCAAATAATTTTGTCATCTTCTCTGAGAGCCAGAGCAGAGGTTGGTGGTCCTGTGGTATGTGGCTCCCTCAAGATCCATGGAGATTATGAGACCAAATTGAAACTGTTCTCTGGAGTAGCAAACTGCAGTAGACAGATATGGGGATTCTCACAGTATTCTCTAACTTCCCTGGAAAGAAATTTCCATGGGCCTGGTTGGTATAAGCTACTTTCCTTGGACTTGTTTTGTTCCTAAAAAATGTCAGGAGTATGGTTCCAGGGAAGAATGAACCCTGTGATTATGCTTGTGTTGGACAAGAATTGGACAAGAGATGTCATGCTCAAAGGAGCAGTGCATTTTTTTTTATAAGCCTGATTGTGAATGACACCCATTACTCACCATTCAGATGAGCAGATAATTGGAAATGTGCTCTTCTATCATGTCTGACTGGGCCTCTGAGGACATCTCTATTATCTCTCTATTATATCCTTTAGGGAGAACGGAGCTGCTTCTTTAATACTCCCTCTCCAGCTTTCACTCACTGTGATGAGCTTTTCAGCCATGTTGCTCTGCTCTGTCGATGCTCTGCTCCTCAGTGCTCAATGTGCTCTCATAGCCACCAGCAGAGAAAGGGGCTGCTCTGCGCAGGCAGTGTATTCATAGCCCATCCCAAAACATTTTCCTGGGACACACAACAGCTCATGTAAGTTAGCATCACTCCACTGACTCCACTGACCTGCAGTGGTTGTCATCAGTCTGTCCTGCCCTTTGCTGTTTTGCTCCACGGGCCTCTGTACCTCCTTTCATCCACAGGACATTGACTCCTCCGTTGCTGTTGTTTTCTTTGCCAGTGCTTGCCATCTTCTCTTCTCCATAGTCTCCCATTCTGGATCACTGTGTTTTTACCTGCACCCTGACCAGCTCTTAGCTCTGGTGGCACCTGTGGAAAGCCCTTAATAGTTGATGCAGCTGAATGTGCTGAGACACTGCTGATTTTATCAGCTTGAACCTCCCTTCTGGTCTCATCTGGGCATGAGAAGTGTCAGGGAGCTGGGAGCTCATGGCTTCCAGGGAAGTTGTTCATAGCAAGCTTCTAGGAGGGCAGGCAACAGAGCTCACTGTTCCAGTGAGTTTTCCACCCCTGTCACATGAGAGCTGGGTTTACTTCCTGCAGAGAGAACCACTCCTGGGAGACCTCACTTGCCTCTGCTCTGGTCCTGATTAACACCAAGTTGAAGGCAGCAATCCTGTGCATGTGAAAAAGAGATGCTTTAAGCTGAGGGCTGAACAACTTACACAGACCAGAAGCAAAATTGAATTCATCTTGTTTCTTATGGCCACGCTGTGTGCTGAGCTGGGTACCTTTAATTTGTAATTGGAACTCACTGATTTCACAAGGTACCTGTAAACTCTGCTGTGTCAGCACTTACTGGCAGCATTACAAGGTTACCCTCAATATTGGAAGAACTCTGGGGAACCAATAGTACTTAAACTGTTTGTAAGACTTCAGTAAATAGGACATTTAGGACATTACTCTGCACCTCAGAAACAGTTTATAATCTGAGGCAGGTACTTGCCTGCTTGTATGTGAAAAATAATCCCTCACTCTGACTCCAAGAAATATCTGTGTGCTAAAACCTTTATAATGGATGTATCTTATATCTTACTCAGTTTTGGTGTTGTGTTGGTTTGGTGTTTTTTTTTGTTTTGTTTTTGGTTTTTTTTTGGTTTTTTTGGGTTTTTTTTTGTTTTATTTTTAAGCAAAAGGGCTGATGAGAAGAAACACAGACTAACTTTCATCAAATGGGCTTCCAAAAATCTACCCCTAGACTAATCTATATTTCATTAGATGAAGTACATAAGAGGCTGTATCCCTTTTGATTTACGAGCAAAAGTTTTATGAGAAATATGAGCTGTATAATGTAGCTGATCCATCATTCAGAATAAGTACTATTAATCCTAGCAAAAATCAAAATCCTCCTGGGTTGCTATCCAATGATACATGAGATAATTTTCAAGAGGTCCCAGAACACCACAACATGGCTAAACTGGCCTTCAGATCAAATGCTATACTAAATTTTGTGATTCCTTGGAAAAGGATCATTAATATCAATTTTGACCTGAATTAATATACTCAAAGGATGACAACACAGTTTGGCTTGAGATGTGTGTACAGCAACAGAGAGAAGAGAAGGACATAAAAGGACCTGACTAAGGTTTTGTGTTCTTGCATGCAGTAATTAGGTGGTGTCGCTTCTTTCCAGCCCTTTCAGTTATTTAGAACACTATGGTACAGCAACACACTTGTTATTTTCAGAGAAATGTACACCTTGTAAGGAAGTCATCCCACTGCAGAGTGCTGGCTTATGATTCCTGTGTTCAGGCTCTGTGAGGCTGGTTGTGCATCCCCTTAATACCCAGTGTTGACTGTGACTTTATTTTCCTTATGGCTGATTTTCAATCAGGAAAAGAAAAACTGTGATCAAAATCCTGGAAGAGGAGTGAGAGTTATTCCTGAAACTTAGCCCTACCTCCTATACAGGTTTTTCTTATCAAGAGAATTCTGGTAGCATTAAGCAGGTCACTTAATCTCTATATATGTCAGAGATTGGTAGGAGCATTTGTAAAATGATTATGACAATGCCCCCAAAGGGCTTTGACATGAAAAAAAAAAAAATGTTTTAAGAAAGCTTGTAAAAGTACTTAAAAATGTAAGCAAGGTCTGTCCATTAAAATGCTATTTAATGGTAATGCTCATTGCCCAGAGCTTCAAGAGCAAGGAGAAAAGGCAGAATATGCACAGATAGAATATGCACACTGACAACATGAGGAAAAGGTGAAGTTGTGACTTTTGCATGGATTCATTGTAAAAACCAGGGACAATTGAGATGTTTTGAGTCATGAAGGATCTGTGAGGACTTGGATTCGCTCAGTTCAACATCTTCCACCACAGCCAGATGGTCCAAATCTAATGAAATGAAAATACACCATTTTTCTAGCTTCTGATCTCTCTTGCACAGAGGACGTGGTCCTATCACACCATCTGTTCTGAATGCATTTTAAAAAATCCTTGGGATCTTCATAACAACTGCTTCTTGACAGACTTCCATGTTGCATTGTGTCTGTTTTCTCATTGCATCCCACCTCACAGAGCATGTTCAGTTTTATCATGTCTTTATATGCAAGGAACTTCATCCATTTGCAGCAAGACTCCTAGACAATCAATATAGCTATATATTTAGCAAAGAAGTTGCCCATCTCCTATGAGAGTTTTTCTTGTAAATGTAAAGGAGTATGAATATTTAATGTCATAGTAGTTGTTGAAAGGAGTTTGCAGAAGACTTTTTCTTTTTCTTTTTCTGATTCTGGTCGCACCTTCAGAATAAAGTCCTTGGAGACAATAATTTTTTTGCCTCTTGTAAATGTTGAACATAGTAGTTCACTTGATTTTGATTATAACCTCCTTTACTATTCTTGAAAAAGATAAAGCTCAAAGAAAATAGTAACTCTGTGAAATAGTAAAAAACCTTAAGAAATGAATAATTTTTCCATGTTCTCAAGAATCATGCCATTTGCTAAAGCCATTGTTTCTCATGCTCTCTCTGGGAAGGTAGTATTGTAATTTTTGGTATTTAACCATGTTACTATAATCACAGAATATGTAAAAATATTGATTTTTATACATAAAACTTACTTTCTGGAAGAATAAGAGCAAAGGCATCAAAACAAGGCTTAGCTAGATGTTGCTTGTCCTACTCAGAAACATGTACTATTAAAATCACAGATGATTTCTGAAAGACCTTGAGGTCTGTTCTAAAAAGCTTACTTTTGCTGCAGTTATTTCCTCTTTCAGGAACTTTGAACTTTGCCTAGCAAATCTCTCCTTATTTCCCTGTATGTTCTCTTCAGATTATGCCTTGGCAGACCTTGCTGCTGGCTATGCCCTCCAAGCAATTACTATCTTGATTTTAAATTCCAATTAAAGAAAAATAATAAGAGATAGGAGGTGGGGGAGGAATGGAGGTTGTGGCCTCTATAGTGTTTCTCCAAGTATCCTGAACTCTTCCTTCTCCCTTAAAGTGGTGATTTGGCACTTACAGAGCTGCTTCCACCTTCCAAGCATGAACTTGCAGAGAAAACAAAAGATAGAATGTTGCAATGCAAGAAATATGAAGAGTGCAGAAAGATAGGGGCATCACCATGAGAGTAAATAGTGACCAGAAAAGCCTACACTTTGATATTTTGCAGACACTTTAATTTTGCTATGCTTTTCTTTTCTTTGCTAAAATTAAAAAAAAGTAATCAACCCAGCAAATATGGGTGTCTTTCACACAGCATCTTGAATCTCTATATATCACGTAGTCTTAACCTGATAGAAATAAAAAATATTACAATAAAGCTGTTCACATTTGAATTATGTGCCAGGACTCCCTTAAAAGACAGAATATGATTTTAACTTTAGGATGTGATTAATCCCATTTAAAAATTATTATCTGCTGTTGATCACATGAATTGTGTCCTAAAAGTAGCTGTTGCCATTTGCTGTCTGTAAGAGGAGCTAGGGAGAATAGTTCAGGCACAGACATCCCTGTGTTGCTGAATTCAGAAAATCTGGTTCCTATCAACACAGCATTTGAAGGGATAAACTCAAACTTCCTTCCTGATCAAACTTACTTTAGATGGTTTTGGTGTTATTTTATACTTCTAGAACCAAGCAATTTTGTACTACTCTGCTGTACTATTAATGATTGTTATCAACCAGACAATTATATAAGAGGCAGCTCCGTTTTAATGCTGGGTAAGGTGACCTCTCTTAATTAGTTTCCTTATTATGCTGCAATATCTTGTGTGTTCCTTTGGGTTTACAGTCATTAGATATATCCAAGCTATTATTATTTGATTACAATTTTCCCCCATAATTCTCAGTTTTCCCACAGGTTTCCTCATTTTAATATTTGTCGTAGTCACTTCTGAGCACCTGTTTTTAGTGCAACTTACAGCTTTGATTTTCCTAGCCTATTAGTATTCAGGACATGTTAATTAGTGATGCAAAAGATGGTTAGGACAGATATGTTCTCTCCCAGTGGAGTGCTAGATCTATTTCTCCACTTCTGCATAATTATTAAAAGAAATGTGTTGGGGTGAGGTCTCCTTCCCTCTGCAGAGGCAGCTTCTGCTGCCCACACTCCCACCACTGTTAAGTGCCTGTACTTGGAGGTGGGGGTGAACTGGAACCAATGCCTCCAGGTAGAAAAAATTTGAAGCCCCTTTGTACCCCTGGTGAAAGATCCAGTTGTACAACAGCCCTTATTACTTCTGTGCCTTGGCTCAATGGATGCACCTCAGTTCATCCCAAGGGATCAATATCTCACCCAAAAGGCCAGTACTAGGTAATTTTTCACTGCCTTCTGTCCTCATCCTCTGCTTCCTTTTTCCCTCTTCCATGTTCCACTCATTTCCGGGATATCTGGGTCTCCTTTTCGTTTGACTTTGCTATTACTGTTTTCTTTGTCATTTAGGTAGGACTGCTGATGGCCACAAAGATGGGTGGTAAATGGGGTGTGACGGGTAATAGCTGTGTACCCCGAGGGTTTAAAGGCATAAAAGTAATGCATCTGTACCCGAGCAAACAATCAGCAGAAAAACCAGCAAGATCAGTCGCAGACTGGGAGGAGTGCATTGCACTCAACTTGAGTTTTGGAATGTGAGCATTTGAAAGTCATTAGTGAGGCAGTAAGAAACATGACCAGCAACAAAGAAAGGGTCATTTCAGACAAAGTAAAAATTTCAAAATTGTTGAAAAAAAAGTAAAAAATTCAGGTAAAGTACTTGTCGGAAACTGTGGGTATTGATGATTCCGAGATTGTAAAAAGTCTCTGTCTTTCTGCCCCGTTGCCAAAGAAGAAGCCATAATTCGTTTGTGCTGGTTTCAGGGTTGTTTATTCTTGCTTGTCTATAACATGTTCTGCTGCCCTGCCGCAGGTCTGTCCTGCAGGGCAGCGTGCGGGGCTCTGCCCCTCAGTGGGATGGTACAAACATTATATACCAGAAACTACGTGTGCTATATTTACAATAATGTGCCAATATCTATCATCTACGTTGAACAGTGTGTCCCCAGCCTAAACCAATAGAAAAATGCCAACAGTGAAACATGGAGGGCATGAAGAAGGAGAAAAAGGACAAGACATACCCAGTTTCCTCCATCTTGTCCCCTCTGAACCCCTAATCTAGAAACCTAAAATTTTACTTTTGCACCCGTGCCACACTTAATTATTACTCATATCAAACACTCAGAGCTTGTAATTCATCCTGTAAGATTGAAAACTCTTTTCCATGGACAGAGATCAGAGACAGTGTCTCTCGGGGCTCTGTACAGGGGGGTTTCTGACCCCTGCCAGGGTCCCAGGCCCTCCAGGGCAGACAGAGGGAAGCCCTGGATTCCCAAAAGTACTAAATATGGTTTTCGTCCTTTTCTTTAGTCCACCTTTCACAGCTGCATTAGCAGAAAATAGGTAGTCGAGGCTGGAGAGTTCATTGCTGGAGCAGGTGTGAACAGGCATTCCTTCTGGAGAAGTCAACTCTGCGGAGCCAGGCTAGTCCAGGGAGAGTCCAGTCTCCTGTGTGCAATAGTATTCCTCTGATACAATATTGCTTCTAAGTCTAGGTGATGTTTAAGCATCCCAGGGCCTGGCCATATGCCACTGGAGGAAAAATACACCTGCTTGCTCCCTATTAACAGATCAGTTAATTTCTAGTCATAGTTTGTGGACAGCTGTAAAAGTAACAGCGTTCTGTCAGCAAATGCTATTTGAAAGAAACTAAATTGAATCATGGCCATGGCTGTGTCAAAATATATGCTAAAAAATATCAAAATATTAGTTAGATAAAAGTTATAATATTTCATTTTGACCTTGTTACTGTTCTCATTTATTTCAGATGCAGTCAAAGTGAAGTTTTTTTTTTTTTTTTTGTTTTGTTTTTTTTTTTTTTCCATTCATGATGTACAGTGAAAACAAGTACCAGTGCCCTGAACTTCCCCTCAGGATAAGAAATCTGAATTTCACCAGCTTGAATTATAATACTAATATCCCTTCCTAATAAGGGAATAATAAGCTTGGCTTCCTCTCTATGTTGGAAAGCTAATGAGAGACAGATCTCCCTGTACTGAATCTGCACATGGAGAAGGAAGAGGGTCATTTCTAATGAAGTACCATACACTCTCTCTCCTGCTCTGTGTTACACTTTTTGAGCCCAATATTGTGATTAAAATCCATTTTCCTGTACTTTTAAATACAGCTCCACGGCAGGAATAGCAGGAAGAAAAATGTATTTGTCTACAACAGAATATGTTTATAATTTTAGGAGATGATTAATCCCATTTTAAAATTAATATTTGCTGTTGATCACATGAATTGTGTCCTAAAAGTACCTGTAAGAGGAGCTAGGGAGAATAGCTCAGTCACAGACATGCTTTCCCCTGCCAAATATACAAACTATCAAAACAAAATGTAGCAATTTGTCTTTCATTTAATGATGAAAGTTTTGCTCTGATATTTGTTCACTTTTCCAGAACTGTCTTAATTAAACTGCTGTAATCTATGTTTTCATACCAAACGTGGTAATTTTTTTGTTCGAGAGACACAGAGCTAGAGCATTCTGATGCTTCTGAAGTGAGGGTGTATATGAAAATTATTTCATAATTTTTAGAGGCACATGAAAATAAATAATTGTGTTTTATGTAGAATTAACTCCCTTGGAAAATGCTACCAAAAAAATCACAATAGTCTGTGTATAAATCACAGTGACAGTATCTGCTGTTTGACAGCTAGAAAACTTAAATTCAAATTACAAAGCAAAGATGTGAAACTAAGTCCATCACAATGACAGGAAAATTTCAATTTCTTTTTTTAATTTCATGAGGGTTGTCTAAATCAAACTTTACAAACCTTATCAAGGCGGGAGTGATGATAAAGATGCTCCTTTTTTTTCCTGCAATGTTCTTAAGTCTCAACTCCAGCATCTGGTCATCATCTACCTTCTTTCAGCCATCTGAGTCACTCAGCTTTAATACTGACATAGCAAATTAGTGAATCCTGCCTCACGCAAAGATAACTGTGATGGGTTTCTATGCCTGAAATGTGCAATTATTGTGTGATACTGTGTTGATATTGATGTATCTGCAAGAATTTTTCTTGTAAATGTACACCCTTATCATCTTGGAAATACCATCCTCCACATTTCTGTCCTTAAGGTGAACAGGTAAACCCTTTTTTGACAGAAACTAAAATAGACTCTCCATGTAAAAAACTCAAGCATTATGTATACTCACACATATATTAACAAAAAAAGCTTTCATTATTTTTCCATTTTCTGTGGTCTAGGTTTAAGGACTGGTTTGATGATATAAGAACAGCCAGTCATGTATCTACCCTGAGGAAAAACTGAGGAAGTTTGCAGAGACATACACTACCCTCTGCAAGGCAGATGACATTTTGATTTTTAAAGTGTTTCTTGAGCCTACAGTGTTTCCCCGGAGTAACTGTAAAGGAGAGTATGAAGCGTCTCTATTTATTCCCCCTGGTCACAAACTAGGGTGCAGCTCTCTCCTGATGGTCTCTGAGAAGTGATGCTGTGCTCCCTTTACCCAAGGTCTATCAAAACTGCAATGACTCACAAGAATGAGGACTTGTGTCTGTAACTTCTGTCCTCTCTGCTAATGACTTTTTTAAACTGTTCTCAGCATCCTTTGCATGTCATTGCTTTGGGCTTTTTTCCTGCCTTCTTGGTAGACCCTTGAAGTGGTTGATTGCCCCTGAAGCCAGAGCAGAAACCAGCATGGCTGTGAAAAGGGATGTACAGCCTGTCTCTGCTGGAGACCAGGCCCACAAGCAGTCCATTTGTTTGAGGAGAGGCAAAATAACTCTTCCCTCTTCTCCCAAGGGAAGTATGGGCTACACTTTTCCCTAGTGCAGTGAATCAGAGAGTCCTATAATGAACTGGGTTGCAAGGAATCAAAGATCATCTAGTTTTGCCTCCCTCATAGTCTACAAAGACACCTTCCACTATACCAGGTTGCTCAAAGCCCCATCCAGACTGGCATGGAATATTTGCAGGGTTGGGGAATCTACAGCTCCTCTGGACACCCTATACCAGTGTCTCGCCACCCATACAATAAAGGATTTTGTCCCAACATAAAATTTAAACCTGTCCTGTTTCAGTTTAAGGTTTTGCATTAACCCCCTTGTTTTGTTGTTGAAGCTGCCACAACCAAGCCCATCAGTACTGCTGCAGCCTGCTAGGTCTAACCACCCTATTTCACCCACATGTCAATATTGAAAGTAAAACATTGGGTCTCAGCTCATAGAAGGAACCAGAGCAGGAAAAAAGCTCTGTTGTACACATGGCACACACCAAGAAATTGTGAAGGTCTGTGTACAACTACAGCACAGCACAATGTTGCTCCTGCCCAAAAAATCAGATAACTCTTCTACTTCAGTGCTGCTCTATTAACCTGATCCTTGACCCACAGCAGAGCTAACCAGATTTGGATTTGGTTTACACTGTCACAAAGGCAGTTCTAGCTAGTGGGTCCTTCTCCTGTGTTCCCCCGTGTGCTACAGATACACTCCAGCAGTTCTCCTTTCCACCTCCTCTGCTTCCACCGTGACAGTCCAGCCTCACCATCACCAGCATCCTGGCTAAGCAAGCTTGCCCCAGTTTACACTCACAACTCAAAAGAGTGCACGTGTGAGAAAACTGCCTTACCAGAGTTAAAGGGTCAGTGACTGTCCTTATTTGCACACTCTCCATCCATCCATTATATTCCTTATTAGAAGGTCTGCTGAGACAACTGGAGAAATATGAAGTCCCTTTAACCTCTTTAATCAAGTTCTGGTGCAGTATCACTATGGTCCAGCAGATCTCTATGAAGCCTTTAATTTTCATGCTCTTTTAATCTGCTTTCTGGGCTGAGAGAAGAATTTCTCATGTGTCCACAGAGGTAAGCTGGAATTAGACTGTCAGTGATGGTCTTGCGTGTGCTCTGGCAATACA
Source organism: Taeniopygia guttata (assembly GCF_048771995.1). Classification (NCBI taxonomy): domain Eukaryota; kingdom Metazoa; phylum Chordata; class Aves; order Passeriformes; family Estrildidae; genus Taeniopygia; species Taeniopygia guttata. The sequence goes on along the minus strand of NC_133024.1, from coordinate 60,404,532 downwards.
GTTTAGGCGGTCATCAGTCTGTAATGAAGTCTGAGGTCCCTTCTGGCTTTTTCATCTGTGGTGGCTGAGTGCTTTTCCTCCTTTTTTTCCTGCATGATTTTCAGATAATTGTTCCAACTTACACAAAATTATATTAGATCTGCTATTTAAATGCCATATAGGCTTGGAGGATTTTTTTTTTTTTAAAGCCTGCTGCTTATATCAAACTTAAAGGAACATAGAAATGTGAGATTTTCACAGCAAAAGTGGACTTCCAGTCTAAGTTGCCTTTTTATACTTTACTCACTCTGTAACTCAAAGCACCAAGTGCACAATTATGTACCACTCACAGCCCTGAAATCCTGCTGCAGCCAGGCAAAGTTTAGCAGGAGAGACTGAAGCAGGAGGGCAAACACTTGACCTCTCTTTTGTTAGCTCTCATTATTTATATTCAGGTTACCACACTGAAGAGATGAGTGTCAGTGTAGTAACTTTACTGAAAGTAACCACTTTGGGGCTTGAAAGATATTACCTTCTCTTTTGAAAGCACTTTATCTCACAAATGGTTTTGGATTGTGCTCTGCTCATGGATCTTTGTGACACACAGACAATGCACTTAAGCTACTGGAACAATGCTTATCTTCTCTTGAACTTGCAGGTGCTTCTGACTTGTCTGGTGGTCAACTCTTACTTCAAGCATTACACCACTAATTTACAAAAACAGCTTTTCCTCTGAGTGGAGGTTATTGCTTGTTTTGTGTTAATTATTTCTTCTTCTGTCAATTCCTATGTTTTAAAAATGTATTATGATTTATGTGCTTCTGAGTATATATAATTTCCTTAAACAGATAATATTCTCCAAGTGCAGTTTCACTCTTTGGATTTTCCTGTGTGCCTTTCCCTGGGCACTAAAACAAACCAGAAAGCCAACAAATTTAGCAGGATCTGGGTGGGAGTTTGCTTAGTTTTAACCCCCAGCACTCTGGATTGCTTATCAAGGACTGAGGTCCCAGCCTGTGTGGGATTAGGTAAATGCTATTTTAAAACATTCAAATGAGCTATGGGTGAAATATATAAGTACTTTATAATTTATCTGGAGGAAGCAGCATGAGAAATTATGGTTCTTTTCTAGGTTTTGAATGATTGCAGTAAAATTGGGCATGCACTAAATGCATAATTTTAGATAGGCCTGATGAATATGTTAATAAAAGTGTCTGATGTGTCTCTTGCTTAGACCCCATTTTCAGTTGTTTCTTCTGATGGCAGAAGTTCACTATTTGAAGTGAAGTTCTGCCTGTAATGTCTACTCAGGTGGAATTACAAAGAAATTCTGTTTCTCCTTTTGATTGGCATACAATTTTTGTGGAGAATATGTCATTTATTCTTCTCGTGAAGTCTTCAAGTCTTACCACTTACATCTTGCAGAAAAACAAGCTTGTATGTGCTCAAGAGGCACTTGCTACACTTTGATTTTCCCTTGCTGTTTTCAAGTGTAGATGCTCACACTCTCTTAGGCAATCTCTGTGCCATCAGTGCTTTTAAATGGACTATAAATCCTGCATAAAGTGATCAAGGGCTTCTAGCACAGTGTAGATGGGAAAAGAGCTTTAGTCTGGAATGCTCTTTCTGAACTGAGGAAATGCTGGCCAAATCTTCGTACCCTATTCCTCATGCAAAACTAAATTTTGGGGCAGCAGTGTGGTCTTACTTCCAAGGCTTCAAAGAGCTCAGTCCCTATTGCAAATCTATGAGTTGTTCTAATGAATATGGTCTTTTGCAGTTTCTATTATGTCCTTCTGATGATCAGAGTAGCAGGGTGGAAGAAACTGTAAAGCATATGGCTGATTTATTTTCTCCTGTGTAAAAGTGTGGCAAGGATCTGTGGGAGGAGCTGTACTGCCAAAATTCTTTATAAGTCAATGCAAGAGGCTTTAGGATTGCTCTCCCACTGCAGCAGTGTTAAGCTATATGAATAGCACTGTGATCTACCCTAATAAAAAGAAAAGAAACCACAATGTATCTATAAATTTTCCTTAAATTATTATTAAACTTAATTTGAAATCCTCTACTTCCACTGAACTAACAAAATGTGAATGTCTTATTTCCACCCGCCTTTGCCTGTCTATAGCTAATGCTCTCACTGTGATGACCACCACATTTTCCTCAGTAGAATTAATGACATTTTATGTGTTTTCAGCCAGATGAATCTCCATGGTACAAAGGAACAGTTTGTTTCAAAATCTCATAAAAGCACATTACAGAAATTGCTCATGGAATGCAAAGAGAACTTCACATGAGATAGAGAGGAAGTTCTCAGTGTTTAATAGCTTAGGGGATAATGCAGTCTCTCCAAATTAGACTCTTTATTTGATATTGAAATAACTTTCATGTATGACATGAGAGAATTATCCATCTCCCTTCAAAATAATTGATCACTGGCCACTTGCTGTTCCAGCTGTCACAAACTGTCCTCTGTTTTGGCTTAAAAACAAAACTAATCTGGTTTTGGGCTGTTGGAGCTTAAAAAGTAATGATCCAGATGAATAACCTCTTGGTTTTTCACTGCCATGGAAGCAGCATTAGTCATTCATTGGTGACAGATATTATAGTTAGCCACATAATTTTGGCATGCTAGTCACTGAAGAGGACTTCAGGGCTCTTCTGTGGATCATTAACGCTGTAGCACACAGTGACAATTTACCTAAAACAATTTTCTGCCATCCTTAGCTCATATTTGGGTAAAGCTGGAGCTCAGAGAAATGTGAAGCAGGTAGAAATTCCGGTGCCAGTATTACAGGACTGTCAATGAAGGAGATGGAGAGTCCGCTCTCTTTGCAGATCTTGCTGTGACCAGCCTAAGGCATCCTTCTTATAGGTGCTGCTAATACTTTCCATTGTCTGGGTTTGTCTGCTGAGTCCATAAATATTCAAAGTTGCAGCATAATGCTTGAATGCTAAATAGTCCTGTTTTAGTGAGACAAAACTAGTTATTTTCTCTGGTGTTGTCAGAGAGAAGCAATGTATAAAGGTGAAAATGAGAAAGACTCAACGAGAGCATGTAAGAATCAGCTGCTAGCTCATGAAGCACACAGCAAATATCCTTTGTTTCCCTTTGCCACAAATCACCCTGATAATCTAGTATTAAGACAAATTAGTTAATCTGATAATTAGAGAAGATTTAAATAATTAAATGTAGTTTGGAAGTAATAAAAAATAGCAGCAATGCTGTGCTCCAGAGCTGGAGCTGTACATGCCACAACTCACAGGGAAGGGTAAGAAGTTAATGCACTCCTTATTTGCAGTTGGTCAGGCACAGCAAACCATATTTGAATAACTTCAGGAGCTGGCAAGTCCCTTCAACCATGGACTATTTATGGTGCTGCTGTGAGCATGTTCTGACACTCTCCTTGTTCTCTGACACAGATTATTTTTAAACAGATGAAAAAATAAACAGGCAAACCAAAAGGATGCAGACAGAAAATCACACACAGTAGAAAGAAGAAATAAAGTCCAGTTTCCAGGTGCTCTTCCATATGTAGGTGACGTTAATGACTGTGGATATATATGCAAGGAGAAGGGCTCCAGGAAAGTATAGTCTAGCAGCCCTGAGGGTACTATAAATCATTACTTCAGTTCCTCTACACTTTGTCTGGATTTTCCCTCGTTTGAGGAAAAACTATTTTTAAGGCTCTCAGCAGAGGAGTGGGATGACAATAGACTATTCTTTCATTATTTTGCTCACTATCTAGTCCTAGTTTCTGCCACAGCTGCTATTGTTCGTGCTTTTTCAGATTACTTTTCTTGTTTACTAGATGTTATTTCACCATGTTTCTTTTTTCTGTGTTTGGGACAATTTGTCTTAAACCTGAGCTTTCCTCAGAACAGCAGGAGCAGTTGCAGCAGAGCTTCAGAGCAGCTGGCCACTCGAATATTCACCCATCTTCCCAGCAAGATTTTGAAGGTACAGAGGTGTTGTTATCACTATCCCACCAGTTGTGTTACATCTGCAGGGTGGTTGTTAGAGGCTCATTTAGATACACTCTGAGGTTAAATTCCTCAGCCTCCAGGGGCCCTTGCAGCCAAATTCTTTGATGCTAGAGTGAAAGTCACTGACACTGTTGGCAGTAGCACAAGTTGCCTTCTGCAGGGCTAAACCCTTACTTCTTCATTATTGAAGACACTGCTAGCAGTGGGAAGGGGTATTTTATCAAGTCCAAGCTCTTCCCCTTCAGTCCACACGTTTTGGCAAGATCTGTGCTTCAGCGAAGAGGGAAATCAACTCTGGTACTCAGAAAGATGTTAAAATAAAAATCAACACCATGCAATTATCGGCAGCTCCAGCCCAATAGCCAGAATCCTGCACTGCATTAAAAGTAATATCATGGAACACTATTGCAAGCTGAATATTGTTCCTTTGAACTTAGGTTGTTTTCAGTTTGCTCTGTTATTATTTCATGTATGGTTTGTTTTACTAAGGAGGCAACATGAAGATACACAGTTTGCCCTGTTTTTCATAAGCAGCACAGCAGTTCTGACAGTATTGCAGGCAGCAGGAAGATCCTTCCTTTCTTGTTGCAGCCATAATGTAACAACTGGTCTATCTCTGTCTTACCTTTCATTAGGTTTTATGCCCCTGCTTTGACCAATACCCCATTCTTCTCTAATTTCCTTTTCCAAAGGCAAGAGACCTTTATATTTCCCAGTTACTTGAATTTATTGTTTGATCTTCTTGATATTTTATATATATATATACAATGATTTTATATATATGTATTTTTAATTTTTTTTACACAGATCTTTCCTCCATATTGTCTGGGTTTAATATACTTCTTATTCTTCTCTCTGAAAGGATACACAAATTGGTTTCCCTTTTTCCCTCATGACAAACTACCTATTCCTCTGGCCCTCTTAACAGTTCTGCTCTCCATCTCTTTAGGTTTCAACTTGAATCATCAAATAATGATCAGAATTTTACCCATTTCTCCAGTTTTTCTACAATACCCCAAGCACCTTTTTATGTTCTTCTCCACTAAAAAGCAGTTAAATCTAAGTGAAGAGCAGAAATATTTGCAGTTAGTCACTATATAACTCTTTTCAGCATCAGATGGCTAAATTAATTTCCATGATTTCCGGTAATGCTCTGTCTTCAGTGAAGAACTTGCAGACCTACTTTCATATGTTCTTCCACTTAATATAAACTCATCTTCTTTGGGATTTTATTTTTAATGATCAAATTTTCTGTAATGGATTCAGCAATTAAGATAATAAGAATAACCCACAGTCTCTCAGTTCTGTTGGCTATTTGGTGGAGAAATGTGCCACCCATCCCATCTAGAAGTAATTTACCCTTCTATTATCCATCACACTTATTTTACATCCTTTATGTAGGTTACAAAAGTATCCATTCATAATATGATTATTAGTAAAACTATCCTTCTAATAGCATTGCCTGAGTATCTATATCAATCAGACCTTAAAATAAAATTATATAGTGGTTTCTCAGCCCAATAAAACCTCTTTCATTTTTTTTCCCAGTGAGATTCAGATGGATACTCTTGTGCCCATGCCATTGTTTCTACCTTTATGCTTTTATGCTCAGTTCTTTTGTTGATGCACCCCACTGCCTTTAGCTTCATCTCTGTCTTTCTGCATACTGCTTCTTCGTGATACATCTGCTCTAAATGTGGCTGCTATTTTACCACACGCTGTTATTCCTTCTAGTGTCTGATTTCACATTCTGTTCCAATAGTCTGACCTTGCCCGGTCTGTTTGCCAGGCCTCCTGCGTAAGTGCACGATGGGGAAGCAGTTCCTTACTAGCTATGCTAAGGAATCCATTGGGGAGCGAAACAGCCCCTTAGAAGCTCTATCAGCTGCTTTGCTCTTGTTTCTATTAGTGTGAGTTTGCTTCCTCATGCTCCATCAGCTGTTGCCAAGTTTTTTGTTACCTCATTTGTTACTCCTGAGAACCAAAATCACTCCCAGTTTCCCCCCTAATTTCTCTCTGTTCTGAAGTCCTTTCTGTGAGGCATGCCAACCCTGTTTCGTAGGAATTCAGGATAAAAATATCTATTATTCATATTTTTTGTCATGACTGGAAATATTCTTAGTGTCATTCACCTACACTAAGTGTTTCAAATTTAATGTTTGGAGTTTGAACCAGTACCACAGACATCCCTTATCTCTGATGCAGAGTGGGCACAGATGGATGTGGATGGCATAGAGGTCTTTTATCCTCCATCTTTACTCTGATGTCCTCTTTATCATGAGAGTTTCTGCAGTTAAACACCATGCATAGGATTTCTATCCTTCCCTTGTAGTGAGAGGAATGGATGGACTTGTTTCTTCAGATTGTTGGTTCAACTTTTTTGACGTTTATGGTTACATTCTTGTTCCTTTTACTTATGGAAACCTCTCAGTAAATTGCTAAAGGACTAAAGAAAGCTTTATTTATAGCTCTTGTTTCATCATTAAGTTAGGAGATTTTCATGCCTCTTAGAGTCCATATATTAGATGGTAACGAGGTGCTACCCGGAGTTGTGAAGGGAAAAACCTAGCACATATACATGACTAAGCTCTGTGATAGTACATAAACTGCATCCTAGACTCATTATTACATGCACCTCTAAAATGTTGTCATAGATGTAGTTATCTTGAGTTTTCCTAAGCACTTAGACTTGAATCTCAGTTTATAATATGTAATAGTTGATGGGATGCAAACTTTTTCCAGCAGACCAGGAGCAGCCCGTTGCCCTGCTGCAAATTAGTCCCATGGGTCCTTTCCCCAGTCTTTGTACTGGAAGCATAATTTAAACATTTTATGCTCTTTCAGTGATTTAGAAACTCTCTCTGAGTTTGACAACCTCTGCAGAGATTTTCTGTTCATGCCATGGTCCCTGCAAAGAGAAGCAGCACCTAAGGGACTTGAATGCAGCAAAACCTGGTTTAAGAGAAATGCACTCCTGATTACTACTGTGATTACATGCCATGGCTGAAGTGTTGGATTATTTTAGTGGACCTAGTTCTCAGAAATGGAACAGAACAAATTTGTGCATAATTAGAGCATAAATTTACCTAGAATTCAATCACAGTTACTTGTGAGTAACAGGATCTAATCAGATATTTCTCCAGGGACACGTCTGCACCGGTACTTCCAATTAGGAAGTCATTACAAAGCAAGCACACACGTTTCTGAAAAACTCAGTTCTGTAGTAAACGTAGTTGGTATTGCTTGCTGGCATTGCACATAAAACCAGTCTGAAAAAAGCTGATTGCATTGTGCTCTGAGTATGTGAACTGAAGAGGTTCAGTAATGAAGGTGCCTAAAGCTTATCTCTTTACTAATAGTCGTATTTTCTGTTAACAACACTGCTTACAGCTGGTGCAATGCAGCCCTGTTTTTCACAATATTACTTTACTGCAATTTGGTTTCAGTGAAGCTTAAGCAGATACTTAAATGTGAACCTTTCCAAAGGTGTGGGGCCTCACTAAACAAAATGAATATGCAAGAATATTTCAGAGAATTCAAATCAACCTGAAATGAAGAAAGGGGATGGTGTGCCTTTGCTGGAGCAATACAAGTCTTTCTTGTAAGGAAGGATTTTAATTACAATCCCATGCTCAATGTTTAGAGAAGTTACAGGCATCAATTTTGCATTTTTGCACTAAGCAACAGTGCAAATTTTGCACTTTTCCTATAGTCTGCTGGTTTCAAGCTCTTGCAGGAAATTGTCTATTTGGGTTTGAATTCTACTAGCATTTTCCTTTCTGAATATTTGATCACGATACTAGATTAAAAAAATATTCTAATTTATGGTTGTCTGTCCCCAGAATGCTGATAACTCAGTGCAGCATGCAGGGATTCATGTGCCAGCAGATTTGATATATAAGAAGCATTTGTCCATTTAGCTTTCTGCATTTCATAAGGCTATGGATTTCCTTGTTATGTGTAGGAGCTGTCACCCTGGATCAGAGCTATGGTGATTCATTGGCTTAATGCTACTGGAGCCAGGAGTAACATTCACATGAGAATTTCAATTAAAACTCAGAAGAGATGTAAGATATACACTCTTAATGGGGAGAGTGATTCATCGTTGGGAAGAAACTAGCCTTGGAAGCAGCTAATTTTTCATCTGTGTTTGCAAATTAGAATTGGAAGTCTTTCTGGAAGATATGCTGTGGCCAAAACCAGGTTATTGTGTTCAGTACAAGGGTAGCTGAGATCAGATGGCATATGCTTGAAGAATGGGCTACATGAAGGGACAGTTTTTTGTTTTTTCAGTTCATTTGTCCCACATGCAAAAGAACAAAGTCCCTAGCAGCACAAAAGACTAACTTCCATGGCAGAACAAAGGCCTCTGACTTCTCCTTCTCCTCCAGTCTGAAGTTGAGAAGGTTTCGTGCTGCTGGCTTGGTGCTTGCTTTTGACAGAGACCATTGGCACAGCACTGATTTGATGCTGAAAGTATGCATTTCTACTGAGGGGCTGGGTTTAGAAAATATAAGGCATTCTGCAAAATCAGTATGTGTTTGGCATGGGAGAAAAAGGTTGTGGCAGAGTGTATAAATGAGGAGTAGGACAGAAATATCAAATTAATAATTTTTGGGTTCTAGGAATTGTATGAGGAAAACTATTCTAGGAAGTGCAATCAGCTGGGGTTTGGTTTTTCTGGTGCATTTGAAATAGTCTGTAAATTTAGAATACATTGCATCATATGCTAGTACATGATTCTGCATTGGAAGCACAAGTAGCACCTCTTTGTTTCTAAATTTTTTATTCATGCAGGACAGAGCCCAGTAGGTGCTCTTATTTACAACCTCCTTTCTAAGACCATTGTGATCTCCTGCTGTATTCCACATTGGAAAGGGTCATATTTCATCTGTAGCAGTAAAATAAAAACATATGTAAATCGGGGCCTCATTTGCTGCAAGGTGATATTTGTTAATATCTACAATATCTACAAGGTGATATTTCTTAATGTGCTTTTTTTTTTTTTTTTTTTTTTGTGGCATGGTATAGACATTTTCCTTTGGGTATAGTTTTTCTTTCATGTTTCTTGGTCTTGCCTTTAATTTATCCTTCAAGGTTTACACTCCTGGATAGCTACCAGGAGACACCAAACTGCAAAGAGAAATCCATAGTCCTCCACATGCTCTAGAGTTCAGGCCTCTAATAATTGGCAGATTAATGAGAACTGAAGAAAAGATCAGGTGTTTGTAGCAGCTTGAAGCACATATACTTGCAAAAGTAATAGCTCTCGTCTCAGTTATTTACAGGCTTTGGCCAAAGTGGTAACAGGTGTCTGCCAAAAGCTTACAAAATCAGCCTATAAAACTACTCTGTTGTGTTTCTCAAAGTTACTGAGTAGTGTCCCACCAGGATGCAGAGTGGCTGCAGGGCTGTAAAGGATGTGAAAGACAGCTTTGGCTGCAAGCAGTGTGCTGTGTCATCTGACTTCACCACGCCAGATCCCAGGAGCAAAATCCAGCAAAGCGTGTTCACCGGTTCTGTGCTGCACATGAGGGGGTTGACAGCATTTCAGGTCTCATTGCTTCATGTCTCTGTTCCAGACAATGCCAGAGAGTTCTCTTCAAGACAATGGCAAGATGTTGCTGTTGAGGATGATCCCTGCCAAACAACCTTTTCCACAAGCAGCAGGTATGAGATATAACCCTACCCAAGTATTACAGCTTTACTTCTCCAGAACTTCTTTTGTGACACTCTCCGTGACTGACTACACAAACTTTTAACTTCATGCTGTAGCAAGACCACTCAGCTTGCCTGAATTTGCAACTTTTCAGATACGTGGCACTGTGAAAGCATTCACAAAGAGAAATAATTTTGTCTGAGTGTCACGGAGGTGAGACATGAAGACTGAGTGCTAGGTGTTTGTGGTCATTCTGATCCACAGAGGGTTACATGGAGCAAGGATCATTCTCTGGTCCATCATAATGAGTTTTACAGACACAGATTAAGATGTGTGAGGAAAAGAGTCAATATAGAAGCATGTTCAGTAGATGTTCTCTCATTGCAGAATGCCTGGAAAATGGCATTCTGTCAGAAAACTTGCTTGAAACTGTACATTTGTCTGGAGCTCAGACATCTGACCTAAAGTTTCAAGGAAGCACTTCAGCCAAAGTGGTAGCTACAGGTCTGATTGATCTGAAGGTACCCTTCTTTGAAAGACGATATGGTGTTCAGGGCATTCCCTCAGGATGATGAGACAAGTTGTTGCTGCCTCTTTTGAATACCATGGTGAAATATCAAGCTACTAGGCTACAGCTAAAGTCCCAGCAGGTTTTCAATTTCTAGCTTCACCCTGTAGGGTTCAAAGAGAACCTTGGGAAGGGAAAGAGTGTCCTTTACTGTTGGGAAGGATAGATGCCCAGCGCTCCCTACACTTTACCTCTCCTCCAGAATATCTGCCATTGGCTCAGCTCCTGGGCTGTGTAGGTCTGGGCTCAGTTAAACATGAATTAAAGCTCTAGGTGCTATGAACTTTATTAAATATAAAACACAGTTGGAAGTCAGGTGGCAGAGGACCTTCAATCTGGCAGTAGATGAAGGTCCCACTCTGTCAAAGTACTTTAAACATAGACATTTTCTTGTGTCCGGGCTCTAAGTAGCCACTTCTCTGCACTGATATTCTGTAGAGAGAAAAGTATTTGACCTCTTGTTGGGTTCGTGTTCTGAGCACTAAAAAATTGGTACTTAATAGCTGGTGATTTTGAGTGAGGGTAAATTCTATCTAGCACTACAGGTGTTAAAATGTGAAAAATCAGACAGAAATCTAGTCAGGGTGACAGAATGGCACATTCAAGAATGACTCTGAAAATCTGTATGGTTAAGAAAAGGAAGGCTACTTCAAAAAGTCTTGTTTCTAATCCCTCTCTCTCACTGTTTTCCATGAACACTGAACTGGAGCAGGCAGCACTTCTCTCTGATGCGTTTCCTTCACATTAACAATGGTCTATGTATGTATGATTTTTGAAGGCTGTGGCACTTACTGAATTAATGAGCTAGTCTATCAAACAATATCCTGACTTCATTGGAATTTCACATCCTGAGTTTGTTGGTTGTGTTATCTTTTGTTATATTTTTCATAAGACTGTCATGGCAACAAAGGGAGAATGATATTTTCCTTCAAAACTTCCCTGTTTGTTATACAGATTAAAGCATGGAGTGCCTCTGGTTACTGACTGTAACCGCCCTTATGAACCTGTAGTCTGTAACCTTCCACAAGGGCATGTCTAAACAGGTATTTGCTCAGCCTCACTGTTTCATCTGTTTTCCCCTTCTGTGGACAAGCATGAAAAGGTAGTTTGTCTTCAATAGTTCAGTAAATAAACTCCAAAATAGCAGGATTTTCTCCATGTGCTCTGCAGCGTGGACATTCAGCACTGTGCCCCCAGCATGAAACTCTTTCTTGTCCCACTTGCTGCCGTTTCTGTCCCAGGCTACAAGAGCTGCAAGCAGTAAGGGAAGACAGTTCAAAAATGAAAGGATAAATTGCTGCAGACTTGGGTCTGGAATATGTCAAAAAAGAGATAAACCACCCCTGCTGCCAAGCACTGCAATATATTTGCCTACGATATTTTGTCTTTACTCATGTGTTGCTTGTGGAAATTTGGCAGCTTATTCTTAGAGTCTTCACAGTCAGCTGCTTTATCCCTGATATTTATGTTTTATTTTCCATTGCCTAATTTCTTCTCCCAACTGCTAACTTTTACCTCCTGTGTGGCTGAATCAATGCCTTTCCCTCTTCGATAGCTAAACCTAAGATATTTGTATTGGTGTTATCTGCACAAATGACCAAGCTTCAAAAGTTGTTCACTGTACTAGTTTCTCTGTGAGTTATCAAAAACTCACTGGTCACAGCCTTAATTTCCTTCATTTCCAGGCAGCCTTTTTATAGGACATGAACTTTAAAACCCAGATCTTAATGACATGCTATAACCATGAGACAAGGATCTGGCTATTGTCGCATTCAATTTATTTAAATATTTCTCATTGCTAGTCAGGAAACATAGGTGCAGATCATGAACTAGGATTTCCATTTTGCATGCTGATGCTCCCATGAGATTGCTTTTCTTTGTTGTATACTTTGTTGTACTTGAAAGACATTTTGAAAATTCATGCACAGAAAAATTTTCCATTATCCTGGGGTAATTCGGATCCATCAGAGGATGTAAAATATGTCAATAACACATGAAAATTGAATTAAATTAATTAATAACAAATCTAAATATAATTCCCAAGGTATTGCTAGACAAATATCATTATAGTAATGTGAACTGCATTTATTAAAAATGTTAACATTGTGGATTTCCCTGTTAAGAAAGGATGCACTTGCAAAGATTGTGTTTCTTGTTGTAATTTGCACATGCAAAAGCAAATATGCAACTCTTGAAAAGTTACATTGCCCTTTCAAATAAACTTCAGATATTTGTATATAAGCAGCAATTTTTTATTTTGTGATAATACCCTGGGGCCCTTCCAGAGTATTTATGTAAGAAGATAATCAACTAAGCAGAAATGTATTTCTCCTTAATGATTATTTGTAGCAATTTCAAGAACAAATCTGCATTCTTTTCTGCCAGTTTAAAAATAACTTTCATTTTCCTTTGTTTGCTTCAATTTCTGGTAGTTAGGATTATGACTTGCTTCATATTTTGATTTGTTTTTTACCTCAATTCAATTAGACAAATATTCATCTGTGATGCTTTTTGAATGATTTGGATTTTCTCTCACTAATAATTTAATTTATACTGACTTTACAGCAATTGACACCTTCTGTCTATAAAAATATCTTGTAATAATGTCTAGTATCAGCTCTATTTAGTATCAAGTTGTAATATTTCTATTACCACCTTCTCCTGCCACTGTATCACAGAGTTTCTGTGTCACTTCCTTCTCGGAGTCATAACTTGCCTCTTGTTCCATGTCCCAAAATACCAAAGGTACCAGGGTGGGGAAAAGGTGTGACTCAGAGCTGGCAAGACGAATGCTGTATGGGACAATGTGCTTTGGCCTGCCTCCTACTCTTACCATGTCTTGAGGCCATGGAGGGACTCAGTCTGCTCCTCTCTTTTACATCATGGCATTCACTCATGCATGTTTATGGTGGGGTGAAATTCAGAAATCCACATCCTGCAGAGCAGGAGAGCAAGGAGAGCAGTCTAATTTACTCAACCTGAACTTGGGAGCTCTGTTCTTCTGGACCACAAATTGATATGATGAATTGATGGAAATTTTTCCACACATCCGAAATTAAATGAATCAGCTGTCTTGGAGTGTGCAAACTGGAGTGGTGCTGTCACCAACACCATGCCACAGTGCAATCTCACCCTACAGAGTGGAGTCTCTTGCTGTGCACTACAGGATAAACAAACCTCTATGGAAATAGTAGGAAGCTTGTGCTGTGAACAGCCAGCCATGATCACCACAGGCTGGGCATTCCATAGTGGAAAAGTCTAACAAAGTCATTGGGCACTTCTGGACTTTTTATCCCACGTGCCTTTGGACTTATGATCTGCCTTCCCTGCTTTCACTGCAATTCTTGTAGCTGATGGTGCTTGGTACTTCATGTGTCCTACTTGACACAATCATATCCAAGTGGAGCAGGGAGAGATGGAAATGATTTAAAGCTGAAACAGAAGAAGGGTAAATCATAGCACAGTCAGAAAAGTCATGGCACAATATTGGTTAAAGGCATGGGACTTAAGTACTGATGAAGCAGCAGAGGGAAAAAATACCTACCTCTGAAAACAATAGGGAAAATGGGATTTTGTCTTTCCAGACAATAGGACAGCAGGAGCTCAGTTTTCTCTCTGCAGGGAAGGCATGTTGGCAGGGGGAAAGCCTGACAGGTGTGTTGTCATATTCCCCTCTGGGCTGAGCGACAAATGTTCATCTGAAATCTTACCAATACAAAGCAGAGTGAGAGTATGAAAAGGTGGGAGAGTGGCATTCCCAATATTCTGAAAATATGCGCTGAAAATGAGCAACAGATGGAACCCCCAGCATCAGCAGCCTTTTCAAGCAGGCTTGCTCACATTGCAGGCTTGTCAGGTGTTTGAAACAGTGGGAAAGGCTCTGATGATGGGGTTCCTAGTACTCACATGCAGCTTAAGTGCCACTAACAGTTAGCCCAGAGCAATGAATATCTGTTCTTTCATGGCCTTTCCTAACATTGCATACACCCCTCATCTTGCTACATACAAAAGGTTTTTCTGGAAAAGGGTGGATGAAATGCCTGGGTACATGAAGACAATTGTTAAACTTTGACATTCCAGCTTTCCACTGGACCAATGTGTCTGTTGGTGACTGGAATATGTGCCCTGGTCATATATGGGAGCCATAGGTTGATTGTCCAGCTAATGTTTAATCTCCAGCAGCTAGTATCCCTCATCCTTGCTGCAGTTGTTTCTGTAGTGCAACAGATAGTAACCAGATGAGAGTATGGAAGGTGAATCTATCCAGAAAATCCCAGAAGCATCCAAATTACAGATGACAAATGGAAAGCAGAAACAATAAGGTCCTCTAGGCTCTGTGGCAAAGTGCTTCTCCTACACGATTATTTTTCTTCACTAATAAAAAATGAGTGGAAGGGACTACCATTTGCAAGGTCTCATTAAGAGCCTGATGAAGGGACGATTTCAATCAATTTATCACTTGTATACTTTTTTTTGTTTCTTGTTTGTTTTGTTTCAATGTTTACAACATTGCTTGATTTACTATCCGGCTTACAGTTTATTCTTCTATTAAGTCCCAGATAGAATGCCAATGGGTAAGATGATATTTTAATGAGCTATCAGTTCTAAAACACTCCAGACTTATGTCCTAATTAAACAGAAACATGATGCAGGGTTGTGAAATTGTTCTTTAAAGGACTGCCTACAGCTATAGCTGAAAACTGTTCCACAGGAATGTTAAGGAGACAGCTACTGTCTACAAGACATCTGCTGAAGTCAAAAGTATTAACAAAAATCAAGCACATTTGTGCTTTTACAGTTTCGAGTTTGCTTGAGTTGTGAGACAAATAACCCCTGACTGGCAGTGTGCGCTCGGTGGCTGCTGAGAGGGAGTGGCAGGGCTTGGTCATGCTGCTGGCAGTGGCTCCAGCTCACCCGAGTGCTCGGGGGCTTGCTGTCACTGCATAGTTTTGCCATGCCTGTCACCAGGCTGTGTGTTTTCAGAGTGATTTCCTTTTTTTTCCCTGTGAGAATGAGCACTGCTGTGCCAAACAAAACAGAATGAACAATGATTTGGAGTGTTTGCTGAAACACAAATGTCCTTGCAGAGCCTGAAGTGGCAGAGTGGGACAGGCAACGGCAGATTATTGTTCAGCTCAATGATTTTCATTGCATACTTGAGACTGACCTGGAGGCTTCTGCTAGATTGAAGAATCTCAGAGTCTCAAAAAATATTTTGTGGATCCGATCTGGTTCAGAGATGTTCTGCATGTATTGTGTTAGTCTTTGGAAATTATTTGAGAAGGGCCCAGAATCCTTCTTGGGGGGTAGAAAAGGAGGTTTTCTCAGGAGAGGAAGCAGGGCATAAGGATTGAAGACTTCACATCTGTGTGCTAAAATCGAATGGTGGTCAGAAGAGTGGGGATTTGTGCATGGGATGCAACTGCCTTATCCACTCTAGAAGCCCATCCTATCCCTGGGGCAACCCTCCTCATATGTCCAGCTTTGGTTTTTTTCAGACCAGATTGTGGGGAAGGGAAGGGTGAGAGTATGATGATGGCAGAACAGAAGTAGTATCCCCTGAAGTCTCACATTGGTCCATGTGAAAAACCCATTATTTGATAGCTCTTATACTGCACTGTATGTGCACAGGCTGTGTGTGTCATCTAGTGGCTTGATCCACCTTTATCTGAACTTGTCACCCTGTAATCCTTTTCAGGTAAGGCTTTGTAACTGCCCAAGTTGCTCCTTCAGACACTGTAGTTATTGTAGCAGTCTAGGCCAGCTTGTTAAACCTATAGACTCATTGCTTTTGGCAGTTCTGGGCTTGAATAGATTGAAAAAGAAGTGAAGTTTTCAGATTAATTTAATTTACATGAAAAAAAATAGATGATGAAGAAGTTTTTTCACTGTCTGTATAGTTCTGTACCAGTAAAACTGAATTTTGAAAGACAATAACTCTCTTGCAAAGAAAGAAAGGAAAATACCTTCTCAAACACCTCATACCTTCTCAAAGGATTATATTTTTATCATTTGTCTTTTACAAAAAACTTCAAAAGCAGTATATATACTGCTTTTGAAGTCTTTTGTAAAAGACAAATGAATATATGAGAAGAACTGAAAAGTCAAGGCAAAATTAAGAAAGCATAAGCTCTCCCATTTCTGAATGTACTGTTGTCTCTGTCATGGTCAGGTGCACTGGGCACTAGAGCAGCAGGATCTGGGCTCCCACAGGGCTTTGCTTTGAAGCCCTGGAGCAATTTGAATGTCCCCTTGTCCCTCCCTTGGACAGCCTAGGTCCTCTGATCCCAGTCTGTAAGCCCACATGCAAAGGGTTAAGTTCATGGTAACCAGGGCACAAAGCTGGCAGCCCAGAGACTTTCCCCTTTCCCTGGCCATCATTTTGGGATCATGCATGACATCATTCTTACAATGACATCTTGGCCATGTGAACTGTGGTTCTGGTTCCAAAAGATTAGAGATGTGTTTGTGTGTGCTTCCCCCCTCTAACTGCAATCATCCAGGGACTTTCTCTATTTTTTTTTTTTTTTTTTTTGCTTGATGGTTCTCAGCAGTGAAGATCACATTCTCTTTGCTCTCTGCGTAGTGAAGTTACCTGAGGAAAAGGCAAAGTGAGCGACAGACCTTCATCTCCTGCTTGACATTGCTTGCTATGATGTATCCCACTTGTAAGGCCAGTCATCATAGCCCCACCAAATTCTGCACAGTTAAGCCAGAACTACCTCAGCTATATCCTGGTCTCACATAAGAGAAAAACTGTGTCCTTACAGCCAGATCCTGCCTTTTGCAGGCAGAGGCACCGAAATGAAGGGGTAAGGGAACGTTCTCTGCAGCCTGCCAGCTCTCTTTACTGAATCAGAATAAATAGAACAGGGCCCAGATGGGCAATTTATGATTGACAGGTGTCAGGACGTGTGTACAGGTTTGTCAGTCAAGCTGCTCCATGTCGATTGAACATCTAAATGGTCCAGGGTTGCACTTGTTTTCCCAATCTAAAATGCTTACTAAAATCAAGCCAGAAGATACAGATTCCAGTATTTAGCATTTTGAGCTACAGCTAAATATGTGTCATAGAAATTCAGCCAGATTCTTCATAAATTCTCTTGTGTAAATTTGGGTTCATCTGTTTGCACAACGATATATGTGTGAAGTGTATTCATAAACTGTGTGGTTATCATTCAGCATTTTTATTGCCTTATTTTGTGATTGTGGAAAAAAACCCCTGCATTTTTAGATTGCATGAATTCCAAAATTTGCATGAACAAATAACCACTACAGCTCTCACTGTGTATATTTGTAATGTATATTTGTAATGATTGCCACATTGAGACCAACACCCATCTTTTAACTTAGACATAAAATGATGCCATTTTTGCAAGTGCTACTCAATGCTTGTTTGAAACTTTCTTTGTATCTAACTGTATTAACAAAAACCCACGTTTTATTATCCATGGGTGGGTTTTTGGATTTTTTTCATCTTTTGTTGTATTTTTTTGTTGGTTTGCTTTTAATCATAATTCATTATTCCTCTGTTTAAAAAAATGTAGTTTTCCAGGTAGGTAACAGAAAAAATATTGCCATATATATTTGATATATGACATTAGAAAGAGTGATCAGTGAGTTGAGGTAAATATTGGTAAAGTCTGCAAAGACACTATCTAACTTTGATAAACTTGATAGGAGACACTCACAAGTAATGACTCATGAGTAGCCAATGGCTTTCCCTGTGTGTCACATTCAAGAGGGCCAGGTCCTTTTTGTCCCCCCCCCAGTTGTCTGTGTTGTACTTTTACACGTCTTTTTTGTTAATTCCTTCCATGAAGCAAAAAAACCTCCATCCATACATAGTTGCTAAGATAAAGTCAAAGCTCTTTTCTAGAAAGGAAACAGAATGTACCTCTGTAGCCTCAGAAGGTCCCTTGCTGTCCATATTCTCTGTTTATGTGAGGTTATGTATGTTTTTGGTAGATGTTGTTTGTGCTCAGCAAGGTAAATAAAATGTTGTATTAAAAACTTGTTTCTTCATTCAAGTCTCAGGGCAAAAAACAAAAGAAACATTATTTTTCTTGTATACAGCCAGTTCACAGGAACTCCCCTGTGGAAACACACATGTATACTTAAGGCTAGAGAATAAATGCTCTGACTCAGAGTCCTAAGGAGTAAGCAGCCCTTGTTCCCACAGCAGGCAGCTGCTGCCTTTCAGCTCAGCCAGGCTCTGTTGCCTCCATCAGCTCCCTGCCAGACACATGTACAAATCAGCTTCTGGCTCATGTCTTAGGTTTTGTTTTTCTCTGATTATTTGTTTTTGCTAGTTATGCTAGTTAGTTATTCCATGACTAGGAGAAAAGAGTAGTTTCTTCACCAGGGGTGACACAGCTTGCGCAATTACCTGTGTATCTTATCTTATCTTGGTGTTTTCTCCTACCAGTACTGTGCAGATCCCATTTCCATTGCAAAGAAAGAGAAGGATTTAGTTAATGGGGAGGTGACTGAAACATGATAGCACAAGTCAGGTTTTAAAATATCTTTGGCTAAATTTGGGTGGCGTTTTGCTCTAGTATTTCTTGACCACTTTCTGATTCTGGTGTTTCTTGACATGCCGTCATTCTGCCAAGCATTTCAGTTTTATGTTGCTGATTTGTCCATTACAGAAGCAGACAAGCCCAATAGTCAGATTTCATATGTAAAACTGAGT
The DNA here is from genome assembly GCF_048771995.1 of Taeniopygia guttata. NCBI lineage: Eukaryota > Metazoa > Chordata > Aves > Passeriformes > Estrildidae > Taeniopygia > Taeniopygia guttata. The sequence goes on along the minus strand of NC_133024.1, from coordinate 60,385,644 downwards.
CAGTTGTTGAAAAGATGTGTAAAGCTTAAAAGCTGTTTCTAACTGCAGTGCAGTTCAAGAAAAATGTCACCCAAAAGGCTTCCTCCTCAAAAACCCACATCATAACAAACAGTAAAGAGTCCTTTGTTCTTTGTAACTACCACTGCACTCAGCTTTGAGTTGACAGGGTCTAATAATATACAGGTTAATGTCATCTTGCATTTTTAAAAGATTTTTGTTATTTGAATAATTAGGTCATCTTACTTTCAAATTACTTGAATTTCAGAAATTCATACTAGTTTTCATAAAGCTTATATAAACAGCATGCTAGATTTGTTTGAACCATAAGAAAAATAAATTTAAAACAAGGTCTCACCTCTCTTTCAGTGAGATTAAGTGGTATACTTCCAAAATCTCACTTGACTACACAGCCTCTGGCTGTTCTGTTTCATGAGGATGTACAATTTCACCTTTTTTCTTACATTAAAGAAGAGTGGTATTCACAAATGGTCTAACTATTTTATTTAATGGAAAGTGGTTTTTTTTAAACATAGACAACTTGTACCAAAATGTAGTTGCTGATCAAGTCTACATTTTATGAGTGAATTAAAAAAAAAAAAAAAAGGTTTGTTTGGAAGACCATCCCAGATTCATAACACGATGAATTGAATATTTCTGTATGTTTATATGAGATCCTGTGGTGACTCACCAAAATAACAGACCCAATACTTACTTGTTCTTAAAGTCTCTTGGTGCTTTTTCTTCTTGGCTGGGCTATTCCAACAAGAGCAAATTATTTGACCATCCATAGTACAATCTCACTGATGATCTAGTTTAAAAATTACTCTAAATTTTAGGAAGAATGGGAGACTAAGATGTCTGAATTAAAGTCTTCATGAAGTTTGCTATAGTTTAAAATGGACTCATAGCTGATGCTGGCTTGAAATAATCTGTTTTCAGCATTTTCACAAAGAAAAATTTATGGAGATAGTACACAGAGAAAAATAAATGCAACTACCTTAGTACCTCAATTTCCCATGGGATGAAAATTTTGATGTTTCTATTGATCCTACAAAAATGCAGGAATTTGAAACTTATTTGGGAGAAAAAGTATTCTAGGCAAATCATATGAAATATATAAACTCTCTTTTCTGAAACGGGGTGGTTTTCATCAGCTCCACAGGGTTTTAAGTACCTTTGAAAAGGAAACTACTTTTATAAACATCAAATCTATGCTCAGAGGCTGACAAAGAAATATCCAATTTTGAAAATCTTCTTTATCACATTTGTGATGTTCCAAGCTCATCGGTAATTAATGAGCCACTTTGTTGCTCTGAAGATGAAGAAGTTTGTTTCTGAGATATGCAATACATGGAACTGCTCAAAGCTCCCATATCTGGGATAATTTGGCTGTGTGAGTCCTGTCCTAGGACCTCACAAAAGTCTTTAGCTCCATTTTTATTCCTAAATGCATTCTAGGAGGGACTGAATATTGCATATCTGAAATGAGGATGGCAGCAGCACAGCCTGATAAGCCTTACCTGTGCCTCTTGTAGTATTACAAAAGACTTGTCAATGAATTCTGCATAGCACTAAGTTCTGATTTTGTCCTGATTCAGAAAAATATAGGGAAAATTCACAGGCTTGAAGAGGATGCTGAAGATTAGGCAGACATTTGAAAAAATTTGCAGAAATGACGCTTATAATGTTGTCTCCAGTAAGAGTTATGTTTAACAGTGAGAAGAGATTTGCAGTACAAAAGCAAATGTAGTTGCCAGAGTGTAAGGTAAGTTTGACCATTAAGCTGGCAGTGATAATTAACAAACCAAAATATTTTATGGCTCATAAACCCTTGATAGACAAGTTCCTTATGCAAATAACAACCTTTTAATCCCTTGCCCAAAGCGAACTCTCTCTGAGATGATAAAATACGCTAAATAATTGAGATTTTACTCATAGCTTCTGTGTATTAGAGGGGTCTAGAGCTTCTCAGGAGGGCAACAACCTGAATTTTATGTGCAAGTTCACTTTCCTGAGATTTCCAACCAGTTTTGCAGGCCTGGGATGTGGCTATGTTCTGCAGAACTGCCTGTGCAGCTTCACCAAAACTGAATGCCACAGCTTTGTTGTTGTATGTAATACTGATTGTACTTGGAAAAATGTAGTATGGAAAGTGAATCATAGACTTCCAGAGTGAGCTGTAATATATTATGAAAATAGTCTTTTAAACATATATTCTTTAAAAAAATAATTTTAATTTCCTAATATTTTATTCATAAAGTTTTAACATTTATCTGGTGCTGGCATGTCACTAATTACATGTTGATACAGGAGAGAAACATTATTAATACTTCTTCCCTGGAGTGAGAAACCTTCCACAAGGCACTTTGATACAGTTTTTGGAGAGGCATGCAAAATCAGTTCACAGTGTCTTACCCTGCAGTAACTTGGGGGTTTGTTTCCTGTTCTAGAGGAAAAGCTGACTGCAAATACTTTTTGTGCTTTGTTCAAGAAGTTTCTTTGTACAATACACCTGAGTTGTTCTTTAAAGATGGCATCTCTCAGCAGGATATGAGACTGCCTCTCAGGCAGCAGGGCAGGCAGTAATTGTTCCTGCATCAGCCACTGGGTAAACTGGAACAGAGTCATGAAGAAGAAGGACCTGGCCAAACTGCCTTCTTCCACTTTCTTCCAGATCTTTCCTCTGCTTCTGATGCAAGGCAAGAAGAATGGGATGTCAACTAATTGTGTTTTGTCCTTGGATACCCTCAGTTTAACCAGCACACTAAAATATATGCTCCCACCCCTGTCCCATTCACAGATGGAAAGAAAATAAATATCTTGTGATCTTCTTCAAGTGGGAGTTTCTTTGTCCTCCTCCAGAGTTATTTCGTGGTATATTACAAATCCTTAATTACCAGTGTAATGAGCTGGAAACATGTAGCATTGTAACTGTGATTGACCCCACAGTAGCTGCAAACTTCCATCTGGCACAGAAAAAAAAAGAAAAAAAGAACTTTCATAGAATAGAAGAGGATGTACTCATTAGATTTGAACTAGAAACCTATTTTAGGAAGATGTGCCATTAGGAAACAATGGCAATACATCAGAAAAATCATTCCAAACCAGGAGATATGAGCACTGCACAGGATAGTGCTAAGCAGTATCAAGCAGCCCAGAAGCAGGACTGCAGTGAATGGGCATTGGCAGTGCAGCATGTTGTCCTAACTCAGTTTGTCCCTGGCAGGGTGAGGGAAAGCCCAGAGTGGCATTTGAGCTTCATGAGTAGTGTGAAAATGGAAACTTTGTGAGGAGAGGTGTTAGACTAGTACCAAGCATAGCACAAAAATAAAGCCTTTGTTTTAAAGGTCCCTTCACACCTGAACTATTCTATGAATCTGCTGGAGTGCTGGAGCACCTCTGCTGTGAAGACAGGCTGAGAGAGTTAGGCTTGTCAGTCTGGAGAAGAGAAGGCTCCTGGGTGACTTTTTTGTGGCATTTCAGTACCTAAAGTGGGTCTACAAGAAAGATAGGATCAAACTTTTTAGTAGGGTCTATTGCAATAGGACAAAGGGTAATGATTTTAAACGAAAAGAGGGTATATTTACAGTAAATAGAAGGAAGAACTTTTTTTACAGTGAGAGTGGTGAAACACTGGCATGGGTTACTCAAAGAGGTACGGATGCCTCATCACTACATGATCCATGGCAGATGTGTTTCAGTCCATGTGGAGACAAAAATGTTGTTTGAGAAGAAAGCTACATCTTTCAACACAGCAGGAGATAAAATAAGATGTTAACAGGCTCCTTACCTCAGCTACCCAGCAACTAGAAAGGATTAGATCTTCTCTGAAAATCTTCCTGATAGCAGCACTTGCTGAGATTTGGAAGTTCCTGTCTTTTAGCTCATTAAAATGCAGACACAGCCTGTTTCTGATTCCTGAATTATAGTTACAGTCCAAAGGGGCCAATCTCACAGCCTTCAGTCCTGTACACAACTCTTTTGCTGAAACTGAATTTGAATAACAACTTCAGAACCAGTTCACAGGGGTTAAAATTTAACCTAAAATAATTGCCAGGGTGGAGAGCCCTTGAAGCTCTCTTGTCTGTTAGAGAGAAATGAAGGAGTCTCCACAAATGAGTAGAAGATTGTGCAGGTGGAACATAGGTGCTAAAACTGTCCTTTGTGATTGACACTGTAACTAACGCTTGCTGCATGAGTGATCTCAGAGTTTCACAGAAGGGAATTATGTGAGTGCTTGACCACTACTTCAGCCTGTCTGAAGGAAACCTTCCAGCTTATGTTACTCAGGAATTTGAACTATGTGATCACAGCTGTCCTTCTGCACTTAAAAATTCAGGAAATCTACTTCAACTAGAATGTTAATATTCTTCCAGCTGTTTTTTTGATGTAAATGTAACTATATGGTTTGTGAAGTAAGAACTGTTTCCATTGTGAGCATCACTCTATATTAACAGTATGATCCAGGACCCACATGAATGGTATTAATAGTATCTCCATCCTTGGGCATACTCAATAATTGACAGGAGAAGGCTCTGAGCGATGTGCTACAATCACAGAGATGATTTTCTATTACTAATACCTCCAGAGTTCCCTCCTAATCCAAGTTATTTCGATTTTTATGATTCTCTTGCCTAGACTGTTAGGACTTTTGGTCTTGTATTATTTAAGTGGATACATGGTCTGTTAAAAATAAATGTAATTATTTCCTAGAATCAGATTGTCTAGTGTTGGCTCATGTTTCTATTAGACTTGAATCACATTCTGGAAAGGGAGCACATCTGAAAAAACAAGTGGACTGTTGCAGAATGAGAAAGGAAAAGCTGAAATTCAATTCCAGAAGGAGACTAGAGTACATAATATAGCTAAGCAAACAAAATAACTAGAGCATTCAAAATTTTGCTTGGTAATTCTTCTGTACACAGAATAGCAGGGCTTTTTACTTGTTATTCTGACAGAAGGGGTGTCAGTTTTGTTTGTATAAATTTCTGAGCCTGAGTTAAGCCCTTTTAATTATGCAGGGTGAGCACAACCTCAACCCTTCCCATAAAGGACAAACAGGCCTTAATTTTGTTGTTTGAAATCTTAAAGATCTTAATTCTTAGAATCTTCAGTCATCTCTCATGAGGCAAGGACTCACTGCCATGAGTAGAATCATTGAATCTCTTGAACAATCAGCACTTGCTCTTGGCTATGTATGAATTTCACATTGATCCAGGGTATCAGTGCAAATTCCATGTATTCCAAATGACTAAGCGTGCTCGGAGTACACACTGCAGAAGTACTAAACCAAACCTGCAAATTTCTAAAGCAGCCATTCTTACAGGAATGATGAGTGAGAGCTGAAGTATTTGGTTAGGGGATACACGTGTGTAGTATGCCTCACATAGTTACACATACAAAGTAGCTGTATTAATGAACTGCATCTTAGTAATTAGGAAAAGTAAGATTTTTGTGGACATGAATTTTGGTAATGATCCTGGTAAATTCAGTTAAGCTTGTGCCCATTGTTTTAATGGTTATATTCAAGAATTAACAAAATGTCCTTTAAAAACTAGACTTGCTAATAATTACAATAACTGCTTTGTAATTTAAATGTCAATTCAAAACAAATCACTGTTGTGTTTTACTGCCTACATACACTGATTTACTCTGGATGAATTCCAGGGCCCATACATGTATTCTGAATGTATTTACACTTTCTAATTTCACCTGAAGTTTCAACAGTTGTGGAAAGCTTCTGGCAAATTACAAGTCAGCATTCTCCTTCTGCATTATACTGTGAAAAATTTAACCTAAGTCAGATATAGATGCTTGAACTCTAGAATCTGCATTGCTGTGGGCTATAGACCACTTGTACACAATATGAAAGCCTGATGGCTGAACAGTGTCAGTGTGCTTCAGCAAGCACATTAGAAACAAATTTTCTTCTGAAGATTCTGAAAGAGTTACAGCATACTGAAATTACTGTCTCTCTGTAAGGTGAGGGTTGATGTGTTTTTCTACAGGCAGTTTGTCCTGGTGGCTTTGGGCACCCCGGGGGACAGAGTGAAAATACTACCCAGACTTTCTCAACTGCTTGGTGCCAGAGAAAGACAATGTTATTTGGATAAGTATTAGAACTGTTTAATAAAAGAGTAGAAGAAGACCAAGGCCATGCAAAGTGCACAGCTAAAAAACTCCACCATAATCATAACTTATTCCCCATAGGGAATGGGAGAAACATGCTTCAGGGAAAGCAACTCATATATCTGGGAAGATAATTCATTGTAAATTAATCCAAGCATACCACAGAAATATCTCTGTTGGTGACTGTTCTGCATAGATGCCATTCTTGATTTGTGAATAGCCAGCACCAGGGACTGGGAAAATGTCTCATATTGACTCATGCATTCCTTCATGGGTTATTCATAAATAAGCACTGCTATCTAATTCTGGCTAACTAAAACGCCTCATGTAAAATTAATAGAAGCAAAACCCAGAAGGATCTTTCTGCATTAAGAATCTGTCCCTCAAAAGCAGTCGTCTGATAAAGCTTTAAAATAAATGTTCCTGACGACTCAGGGTGCCTGCAAAGGGAAGGTGCTGGGTACCCACAGAATAACTACTAACTTTTCATTCTTTATTACTGAGGACAGAAGAAACAATACTCCAAGGAGCAAGATTCAGAACATCTTTTTCCACTGACGATATGTAATATATCCACTACTGAGACATTATAATGTTTGCTTCCTTTTACTTTCATATGATTTCCAAGAAACATTAAAGCATCCAAAATCCCTATGAGGTTTTCCTAGTATTAATAATAGGAATATTCAGTGCACCTCTAAAGCAAAGCTGGGGGAAAGCAGTCAGAGTGATCAAGCTTTGTGTAATACCAAAACTGGCACATTTCTGGGTCAAAGGGGATTGATTTCAAAAACACAGACTTCATGTGGGAATCGTCTTGGCAGCACCTCTCACTTTTGATACGAACTCAAATCAAAACGAGGTATCCGTTCCCTACACAGGAAGTCCACTGAGTATAAAGACACACTAATGAAACAAATCTCTGTGAGTGATTCTAGCCTTCAATGCTACTTCTGTAACTGGTTAAGATCTGTTTATGAAAAAAAAAAAAACCCCAAACAAAACACCCCAAAACCAGAGATTGGAAAAGCCATGTTAGATGACACTGAGGACAGAGATCAGACACCTCTTTGGGGTCTGGGAGCCATTGGGTGCTGTAAGAAAGGATCCAAACTTAGGACCTTGACAGCGTGAAGAGGTGATCTCATCATTAGCTGAGTAGAGAGTTCCCCTCTTTTGTAGTACTGTGAAGAGAACTCCTATCCCATCCCTGGCCTTCTACACTGCTTTGAATAAAATGCTTGTCAGAAAGAACACAACACACAACTTACAACTTTCTTCTCTTTGATTTCACTTAAAACTCTAGGAAGCTTTGAGTTTATGTGTGCACATACACACATGCAGAAATTATTTTTTCTGTTCTGCTGGGATGAAAAATAAATGGTTAAGGCAGCTGTTGTACAGACCAGCTCCATAGATGGCCAGGGTGTGGTTTCTGCTAAGTATGTGGATTGATTGCAGCTGAGGCAACTGAAAGCACTGAATAGCCAACACCTGGAGAAGATGCTCCAGGAATCAGGCATGAATTCTTTACCAGGCTGAACCTGAGTGAATCTTACAGCCTGGTCTTATTTGTACTTTGTGGTACTAATAAACTGTGTGAACTACATGAACAGCAATGGTATTCAGAGATGAGTTAATCCACTGATTACTGGGAAAAAAAAAAGACTTAACCTTTTCACTCATCACTTGAGTAATGTATTCTTATTAGTCAAGGTCTAAATAAAACAACAGCCCATTTGCTGAGCTCTCCAATGGAGAAACTATTTCAAGAACTAGAGAGTTTCAGCTCCAAGGAAGAATTGAATTCCCTAAGAATTTCCTATTACATCCTGCTGTCCATGAATGGAAATATGGTGAATAAAGGTAGAAGTTATCTTTCCTGGCAGCAAAGTCACACAACAAGACATCTTAGCGATGTCACCTCCAACAGGAAAACTACCTGTCACTTGATGCTGTCAGCATGAAGAGCACTAGAGGTAATTATACTTAATGGTGCCAGGTGAAGAGGTGCAGTGGAGGCCAACCTGTATTCATTACTGCTTCAGAAACTGCTTTTAGGCCCATTTAAAAACAAGCTCTGATGACATCTTCCCAAATGACTTGAAACTCGGTCAGTTCTGATTTAAACTTCCATGATGTTGTTCTGCTCTGCACCATAACTCCTGTAATCGTTGTCTCTAGACAGTAATTTTCAAAGGCTCCAGGACAGGAGCTTTGCAAACAATTGATTTTTTCACTCTTCAGCTAACCTGAAAAATTGAGATTGCAATTAGTTGCAGTCTCTGTCAAATGGCAACTTTTTTTTTGTTTTTTTTTTTTTTAAGTTTCTCCTTAAACAACAGACAAAATATTTGGGGAGTAAAGTTTATTACAGGATTCAAAGCTTGCAATGTTTTCTTCTGTTTTTTAAGATGTTAATTTATTTTAAAAGTTTTAAGATTAAATTTTTAATGTTTTGCCTGTCTCTTTTCCTCCTGGGGGTGAAACTACTTGCTGTATTTTACTCCTATGTGCAAGTAGCTATGATCCCCATTCGTCCTAGTTGCATTTTCGGTGTAACTCCCTCTCCCCTACCAAGTTGTCTATTCTCTTCAGAGTGGACAGAAGCCCATCACAAAAGGCTGTGGTTATTCATCTAAACTGAATCTCCTAGTTTTGTCCTCTAAGCTTGTCTCTACTAACCACCATTTAGGAGAGGGAAGGTATTATCCACACAAAGCTGCCAAGAGCTTATAGCTAGCAGAGTTAGCAAAATGGTAGCTTGATAGCACCCTTCACCTGAGGAAAGGAAACAGCAGGAGTAAAATGTTTTAAACCAGTGTACTTCATGAACTAGGAAAACATTGTCATAACACTGGGTGGACAGGCTTTCTAAAAAAAGAAATTGTTGATGCTTCACTCTCAAAAGGAAGGGTGTCTTGGAAAACTTTCATGACGTCTGAGATAAGTTCAGTGTTGTTTCTGTTGCATGTTTTGCTTGTTACTTTAATGGTAGAGGGGAGAATAGAGATATTAAGTTGGCCTATAAAACAAGTCGCTGGAGACTGTGAGACAGGCTCAGACTCCAAAATAAACTTGAAAAATTGAGAAAGTGGTCTCTGGAAAAAAATGCAGCAATTTAATACGGACAAGTGCAAGCTACCATGCAAGCAGAAATGCTTCAGTAAATACAGAATGGGGGACTACTAAGTCAAAGGACCTATGATTTTTTTACATCATGCCCAGATGTGACCTTTTAATGACACTGAACCCGTGGAAAAATCACATCCAGAGAAGTGATTATTCAAGGGTTGAGCAGGAGGAGTTGGTATTAGTCATTATGTTGCTATTGGGTTGAAGTCTGTAATTCCAAAACCAGTAAGATGCTGACACTTCAGCTGGATTGCAGACAGACCCAGTTTCATCACTGGTACTGCAATACAGCAGGAAATGCTGAAACTGTTGAACTGATATAGGTAATGGCTATTTCAGTGACTACATATTTCCATAGGGAGTGAAATGTCACCACATTAATTTTGTGGATTTTTGCTCTCTGCTTGATTCAATCCAAAAGGAAGCTTGCCATCTGCCAGCATGCTGGGGAACTTATAGTCTGGACTGCTTCAAAGTTTATTTCCCTGCCCTATGATTGGGAAAGAGAACAGCCCATGCAGAATGACTTCATTCTCAGTGGTGATGGGAGCACAGAGGACCAGATGTGTACCATTCCCTCTGCCCCAGCAGCTGGCAAGAAATGCCTGTCAGTGGAGGAACAGGGTGTAAAACTGTATTTGTAACATCTTGAACCAGATGAATTGAACTACAGCTGCCATTATGTACTATTATACAGTCTGTATGACAGCAAGACTCCTTTCCTGTGGTAGTAGACACTATGGCACCTCCAAAATATGGCTGTCTTCTCATCAAATCATTTGGCAGTAATCTTCACCTCACCAAGCCCAGCTGCCTACTTTGTGGCTGTGGTGGCAGGATGGATGCCACCCTTTGTCCCCAGATGTCTGCCACTCTACAAAACTGGCTACATTGCTGAGACATGCTGACTGGTTTGTTGTCTACTCTAATTTGCTCTCTGAAATTCTTGGTAGCCAGTGCAAGCATAGCTTGTGCCTATGCAGAAATGCTGTCTGAATATTTTACTGAGAGCTTTATTTCCAACTTGGAGAGCACTGCAATCAAAAATGATCACATGAAACAAGTAGAAACTCCTGGGGGCAATAGTCTTCATTTACTGACAGTGGACGACAAGATAAAATGCAGCAGTAGTAATGAAAAGCAAGGACTGCAGAGCAGAAAAGACCTGCTAGTTGAAGGTACTGGTGAGAAAATGGCAAAGGAAGTTTTGCTTGTTATAGCAAGATATTCCAGTGGTATCTAGAGGTTTTGTAAAAGTTGGCAGATTAAATAATGTGCAATAGGTCTATGAAATTTACAAACCCAATAGTATTTCAGTATCTGCCAGACTTCTGTAAGTCTTTTGACGACTTCTCAGTATCCTTCCCCTCATTTCCACTTTTTGTGGATGCCCCTCACTAGAAAACCACAAGTGGGAAGCCTAATGGTACATGCTGAATAATTTCCAGAGGAAGAATTCACTCATATTCACTCATATTTTCTCATCCTTGCTTTTCAGGCCCCAACAAATGACATTTCGGGAGGACTGGTAACACGGTAAAGTTTTCTGGTGCTGTAGAAACACCTAGCTAAAGGTGTTTCAGGAAGAAATTATTTCAGGAAGAAATTGTTGTATCAATGTGTCCTAGGTAAAAGGACAGCGAGAACTGCAGGCAGTTGTGCCTGCAGCTTCTATTTTATTTCCCACACTGGGATAGACTAAGGCTTTTTGCTGCTGTCTCAGCAGAAATGGCTTGCAGTGGAAGTGAGTAACACTTGGAGAGGAACAAGTAGAAGAAAATTTTTGGACAAATACCTTCCAGATGCTGCAGCTTACACACTTCTGTGTTCATAAGAGCATCTGTCTACATCAGTGTTTGGTCTCAAGCAGCTAAGACTGGTTGCTAAGCTGCCTGAAGCTGGGGAAGGCAGAAGAAACCATTGCTCTTCAGCTGCTGCATTCAGTGTCTTGACAAAGTTGGTGCAAGCCTGGCAACTGGGAGCCTCACAGAGGCTGTCAGGTGGAAGCCTGGCAGGACTCCCGCTAATTAAAGCGGTCAGTAATTTTCAGTGGAACTCAATATCATTAATGTTTTGCATTCAACCTTCCTCTTCCCCTGACTGCAGAATGGCACAACCACACAGAGGCACAGCCTGCCTTTGGTGAAGCAGGGCTCTTCCTCCTCACTTCACTTTACTTTGGAGAGCTGTTTAAAGAATGTGAGGAATATTTGAAAATGATGGCCCTCTCTACATTTTCACAGGCAAGAGCAAGCTGTTTGGTGGGGTGCCTGACAGCTACTCCCCCTCAGGGGCACACACTGGTAGCATCCCTCAGAAAGGCAGTAGAAGGTGGTGTTTTAATGAAAATGCAAAATGTTAAACCTGCATTGATGCTGTTCTGGACCTGAAACTTGAGTGTTCGGGGAGCTGATATCACCCACACACCAAAATAGGTAAATCTGCATTTTTCAACTCAGACTCATGCCATTTTTGACTGATATGATTTTGTAACTCCAGTTGTAGCAATGCAAACTGGACTGAAGGTCAGGCTTTGGTCCATGGCATCATTCTCACTTCACCAGAGGTGGGCTTATGTCCTCAGGGGAATGGGATAAAGGAAATAAACACAGATATAGATTCATAGAGCCTTTAGGTTGAAAGAGACTTTTAAGGACCATCTAGTCAACCCCTTTGCAATGAGCAAGGACATCTACAACTAGATCAGGTTGCTCAGAGCACTGTCCAGCCTGTCTCTAGGGCTGGGACATTGACCCCTTCTATGGGCAACCTGTGTCTGTGTTTTACTGCCCTCATAATAAAAAATGTCTTACTTATAAAAGAAATATAGGCCAACAGGCCCTACTAAAAGGTCTGTCCCCATCTTTCTTTAGGTACTTGTAGGCTGCAATAATATCTCACTAGAATCTTCTCTTCTCCAGGCTGAACAACAAAATTCTCTCAAGCCTGTCTTCATGGGAGAGGTGTTCCATCCCTCTGATCAGCTTTGTGGCCCTCCTCTGGACTTAGTCCAGCAGGAGTACTTACTCCCATGTCTTTCCTGTGCTGGATAGCCCAGAAGTGAACAGAGTACTCCAGGTAAGGTTTCACTAGAGCAGAGCAGAGGGGCAGAATCCCCTCCCTTGACATACTGCCCAGGCTGCTTTTGTTGCAGCCCTGGAAAGAATTGCCTTTCTGGGCTGCAAGTGCACATTGCCAGGTCATGTCCAGCCTCTCATCTGCCAGCACCCCTAAATCCTTGTCCTCAGAGCTGCTCGCAGTCCCTTTCTCCTTCACCTTGCATTGATGCTGGGGGTTACCCCAACTCAAGTGCAGGACCCTGTTCTTGGCCTTGTTGAAAACCTCATGAGGTTCACATGGGCCTTTTTCTTGTAAGTTGATATAAGTGCACATCTCATTCATAAGACAATTTTTCTGCATTCATTTATTCTTTCAAGTGGATATTAAAAATAATTTGCCAACTACCCAGGATCACAGTAATGAGGTTTCATGCCCACTGACTGCAGAAATATGTTAGTAGCCCAGTGACAAAAGGCAGCTGAGCTGTGAAATAAAGGAGCACGCAAAGAGCAAAGCAAAAGGGTCAGAATGGAAGCTGCAAAGATTTTAGCTGCACTGTGACAGGGTGATGTATGTGAACTGAAGCAAATAAAGCTGGAGGAGATGTTTGTGGGACTATTAATTTTAATGTAATGCAAAATAACCAATGACAAGGAAGGAAGTTACACTTCAATGCCATAGAAGATGATTCAGACAGTAACAAAGGTCAGATGAGGGGAAGCTGAGGAAGCATATTAAGACAGATGCCTATGTGATGTCTCCTATTGGGTTCTTGATTGCATCTGAACAAAAAGAAATGAAGAAAAAGGAGCACCTCTATTTGGAGGATGGGTTTTGAAAGATTACCTAGAAAAGTCTAAATCTGGAACTGACGACTAGGAAGAAAAACAGGTTCTTTTTGTGACATTTACATTTTTAATGAATATAGGGCAAGTTCAGATTAATGCCTATATCTAATAGAGGTAGCAAGTCTTGATCTGGAGTTCACCCCAACCAGCCAATTAGGATGTCTGAAATATGTTTGTCCAGATGAATTTAGGATTTTAAGATTTTTTAATAACACTCAGATTTGAATGAATGATTGTTGTCACTGACGGATTAAAGAAATTCAAATACAAGAGTCCCTGGCACACTTCAGAGTTATCCTCTATGAAGAAGTCAGAAATAACACTCAAAAATAACATGTGGAGATTTAACATATGTTCTCATGTCAGTATTGAGAGTGGTGCTCATAAGCATAAGAAAATAGTCCATAGAAGCACGAGGCATGAAAATAAAAAAAAAAAAAAAAAAAAAAAGGAAATGCAGTGTGTGTTTAGACTGTATTGTAACCTTTCTCTGTGGCCTGATGTCAGCTAAGTTTCATACAAATCTTTCATCCAACAGTACCATCAAAACACAGGAGGTAAAACACATGCCAATTTTAAAATGTGGGTAGGGGATTATTTTTGTGTGTGTTTTGTTGGGTTTTTTTTGTGGTTTTTTTTTGTTTGTTTGTTTGGGTGTTTTTTTTTTTTTTTTTTTTTTTTTTTTTTTTTTTTTTTAATTGCTGGCTTCCTTATCCCTGTAAAACATTTGTATTCTATGAAGGGTCTAGTTTAAGAGTCAGGCTAAAGCACTTCAACATTTCTTTGGTTTTTGCCATCAGTTTTTTCTATACAATAGGAAATTTGGCTCTTTTGTCAAACTATGTCTACTTTATTCAGAATAAACAGCTATTTTATTTCAGGTGTCAGGTGAAGGTTGTCCAGCTTTACTAACTGTTACAGAAAATTAACAGTTCTGATATCTGGAAGGCATGAGGGGCAGCCATAAAATTAGAATTTGTGTTTGAATTGCAGTACGTGCCAGCATTTGATATTGATCACTTGTAGAAAAGTGATTCCTTTTCTCTCTAGACAGGGAAAGTAGAAATCAGCAATGTGACTTCAACAAGAATTATTGAGAGACTGTTGAGGTGGGACCCAGTGAAAAAACAAGGAACAGAACCACTGGATGAAATGTGTAAAATAAATAGTGCCTAGTTTATAGAAGTGGCCAAAGTTTGATTGGGATTGACACCCTCTTGGAGGCTCTGGAGCCTCAACACTGGAGCAAACTGGGGCCAGTCGGGTGGAGAAGAAGGAAATATCAGAAAACTCAGTGAACAGACAAGCTGCAAACATTTGGCACTAAATGCAGAACTGATAAGGATCAAAATAGAGTCTGTATTTTGGACTTTGTAAAATCAGCTGCATGACTCAGTGAGTCTAAGATAAAGAGAATGGGATTATTCCAAATAGGCAAAAGCAATAGGATTGTTCCCAGATCTAAATCCATATCTCCAAGATGTATTTAAAACTCTGGATACAAAGCTGCAGTCATTCAAACTTTGGGAATATCACCCTTGAACTAACACGTTAAGACTTTCTCAGCTCCTCCAGCAGTACCCAATCCCCTGACCCAGGACTAAATGAAATAAATAAGCATTTGCAATAGGCACATCATGTGCAGTTTGAATTGTCATCCTCCAGTCTCTCTGCTGCTCCAGCAAATTAAAAGTCTCACAGTTTCTCCAGAAGGATTGCATTCCCATTCAGTATGTTTGTCACGGAGGCAGGAAGGCAGTCCTGCGTGCCAAGGAGCAATCTATTTCTATTAAATAAATGCATTTGTAATTTTGTACTGTCCTGACCATGCGAGGTGCCCCTATTCATGACTTCATACAGTGTCCTGAGTCCCTCTTCTCAGTATTTGCTTATAATTTTTTTTTCCTCATCCTATGCATTATTAAAGATTTTTATAATGCATAAACCTCACAGCTGTCCCTACAAGCACCAAAGAATCGTTTGATTCATTATATAAATGCTGCAGACCAGAGAACATCCCAGAGTATAATTTTGTATAATTGGTTCAGAACCTTCAAGTCAATACAGAAGAACAGTTTGAAACTTGCTGAAACACACTTTTAAGGCTGTCCTGAACCAGAGAAACATTTCACAATTTCCAAGTCATTATTTTAAGTCATAAATAACAAGAGCCAGTAGAAATCAAATGTTCCTTGGGAGGAAAAGCTCCATAAAGCAGAGAATGTGCTAGTAGTTGACTTGCCTCTGAATTGTTGTCTTTTTTACACCTGTGCTTTTTAATATAAGTACTCATACTAATAGCTTCAGAAGTTACATAAGCATATGTTTAAAAATACTTTAAAGCACCTTTGATATGTAAAGAATAAGGAAAACAATACAGTTGTGTTCAGGGAGGCATTTTCTGGTTCTGATAAGCCTTTGCAATAGCCTTTGCTTGCATAGCATTTTTCCCCTTGTCTGTATGGATGGTTTCATTCATCTTGTTCTGTACAATGCAAGATGTGTGATGTGAGTCACTGTTGAACTTGCTCCCCTTTCTCTAACCAGTCATATCAGTCTTGTTTATTGTCACTGCCCTAGAAAATGAGAGCTTCCAGCAACCTCAGAAATTTTTCTTCTGTGCTTTTCAGACAGTGGGAATAGCAGAGGCTTCAATGTTATAGCCAAAGTACTGCTTTCTACCTTTCTGAATTTCTCCTCCCAGCAATGACCCACCAAGAACCCCTGCCTATTCCTATTACACCCAAAGAGGTCATAAAATCAGTAAGAGGCAGCATAATATTCTGTTTCTTACTGGGTAAGTGGGATATGGAATGTGGACAAAGACATTCAGGATAGGTGAAAGAGAAACCAATTAGAAAAGGAAAAAAACCCAAAGTACTGAAAGAACAGATAACATCTGCACAAAGGAAAATGTAACCACAGCGATTCAGTCAGAAAAAAAATACTGGTAGAAAAACAAGGCTATGCCCCATCAGGTCCTAGAAGCTCAATGTTTTTCTGTTTCTGAAGACCTGCGAATACTGCCTGGGAACACATAGAGAAGTGACAGGATTTTAGTCATGTGGGACAGATCTTTTTTATGGCCTTCAGCAAAAGTCTCTCACCAGCTTGGAAAAGAATACCAAGAATAGAAGTGGGACTGTCATGAGCAGCAATCATGGTGACAGTGCTCATACTGCTGTGTTCAAACTACACAAAGTAAATATGAAGATTTCAAAACTTTTTAAAAAATTATTTTTCTGGAGGGATTTTCTTCCTCTCCAGTGCACTCTCTTCAATTTCTCTGGCATGTCTGCAATCTGCCTTAGACAGCTTTAAATTCCATTTTTGGGTCCCACTGGCTCACCAGAGAGTCAAAGCACAAAGCATTAAAAAGTTTTCTGTTCCATCATTCTGTATTTTAGGTGATAAAAGATAGCAGTTGGAGCTTTGGCTGCACAATGTTTCACTAAACATGAATTAATTGGAAGCATAGAGACTAATACCATTTTTTGAAATCAAAGCAGTCAGGTCCTGTTGTGATTTATTGATAAAAGGCAGCTGAAGAAGGACAGGGAAAAGAGCAAGACAGAGAAAATAGCAATCACTGTTTAGGAGTTAGAAAAGTGTGTGGAGGCAGTGCTTGTGTTACTGTGGCTTGGAGAAACTGAAGCAGCAAGGGGGCTAATCAGCTGAACTCATTAATGGAGGAAAACAGGGACAGAAAGTGTGCCTGCTGCTAGGAGAAACTTCCGAGAGAAGAGCCGAGAGAGCCTGAAAATGTCGTGGTGCTAACTTGTTCCCTGCTGCCAGCAGCTGTGAGGAGCCAGCCTGGAGGATGATCCCTACGCTTAGAGCATCTGCTAAAACCCTGCTTCTGGTTTGCTGACACTATGGCAAACACAGACACATTTGAGGAAGAAAATTGTAGAGTGCTCCCCTGTACAGTGGCAGGGGAAGCTGGTCCAGAGTCAGATTGGCCAAGGGCACAGGGGAAGAATTCAGGGGGAGCTCACTGAGCTGCTGTATAGTGAATTAAAGGTGAGGGGGCTGCCAGCAATCCTGGGTGTCAGTCTCCTACCTGGTGATGTCAAGAGCAGCAGTAGAAGTACAACCATATGACAACTAAAAAAGAGGAGACAAAGATTATTCTGCAAAGGCTTCCTTCTGACTTGAGTGATGGCTCTGGGAGGCAGTAAGTGGATTGTGAAAACCTCAGCATAGGGTGCTGCTTAATAAATCAATTTTCCTGAGGGTAAGCCGAGGTGAAATCAAAGACTGAGAAAAGGGCAGAAAATGAGCACAAAAAAAGACTTTCTTTAAGGTCTGGAGTTGGGTAGACACACAAGAAAGACCAGAATCTAAGGAGTTTAAGAGTCTACCACCACAGATAAATCTAAAACTAGTGATATATTGGACATTTGGCTAATATCCTGAGGAATGAATGGGATCATTGTATGTTTTAGTATATAGTAATGCCTTTGACTTGTTGATTGGACCCTGGATGTGCCAGCAGGATACAGCCATAAAGACTAGCTGGGATAATTCCTGAGCCTAGAGCACTGCTGTGGAAAGGTACTGCTTCTTCAGGAAGGACATTTGCAGAGCAAATGGAGAGAGAAATCATTGCACTGACTATCATGAGTGAAACCCAAGGCAGAAAATGGGGCTTGTTCAAGAGTTAAGAATGACAAGAGAGGGAAAGTAAGTTGCAGAGGAGACCAGGGTGGTTGCAGTTTAACAGGAAGATATCCCTCTTCTCTCCTTGTCTGACTTCCCTGGCTTTCAACATCCTCCCCTGCCAGCACAACATTTCTTAGTCATTCTTCTCTCTGCCTGTGCTATGGGTGTGGTACCAACAGTGCAGATGAACTTAGGGCTGGGGCAAAAAATGGTGGCGTGTCAGTGTGTGCAGGTCACTGTGGGTCACAGAGACAGGGGGAAAGTGTGTCAGGAATAAAACCTTCTGGGAAGAGTTAAATGTACACACACACAAAAAGAGAAAGCACACAGAAGAGTGTGTGGGGGAAAGATAATGAGAGGAGCCTGAGGAAAAACACACAGAAGAGTGTGTGGGGGGGGAAGATAATGAGAGGAGCCCGAGGGAGGGTAAATATAGGGGTTTGAGTGAAAATGGGAAGGTACAGAAGGGGAAAAGCAGAGAAAGGAAGCAACAGAGGGAAGGAACAATACTACTGTTTGGAAAGAAGTGAGGAAGAAGAACAAACATGAATCTGAGATACAAAAGCAATGGAATAGTATGAAATTAATTAATTGAGGAATTAGATGAATACAGACAACTTTTTAGACATTGTCCATGAGAAGAAACCACTTAAAACTCACAGCATAGAAAAGTACATGTGTGAGTAGGGTGGTGTTACCCTGCTTTTACTACTAATTCCCAGTTTTACTGCCTGTGGTATCTGACTCCTTATGTCATGCTCACGAAGTAACACAACAGAATTATATGTCTAATTAGATGATTTTGTATTTAGTATTTTACTAACATCACTTTCTCCTTAGAAGTTCTTGCTTAGCTCAGAAGTCTGGATGTAGAAATCAGTGAAAAGATGAGGCATAATGAATTCCATCCACATTATGAAGTTCAAGAAAAGAAGCCTTACTGTCTAGGACATCAAGATAGCCAATAGACTGGCATGGCAGAGCAGTGGAGCTTTCCATACAAAAGTGTAGAGAAGACTGCCAGGATTATGGATTCTTAGAGTGCGTATCCATGGAAATTGTGTGGGCTCACTTCAGAGTTGGTGTCACAAGGGCCAAAGCATTTTCTAGTCAGAAGATAAAATCTTGGTGGCTTAAATAAGGGTGGAAGGCAGAACACGTGGATCCCAAAAGCCCTGAAGGAGCTTGTAATAGTTTAATTTCACCAATCTAAACAAAAGAATGATATAAGAGAGAAAAAAAATGCAAAACCAAGGGCTTCTTTGCTGGACCTTGCCTGAGAGAAAAAACAACCAAGAGCTGACCTGCAAAGGGAACATTTTGTGTGGTTTAAGTTTGGAAAGGAAACAGAAACAAGCTAGAGTTTGGTGGGGTGGGGGGGGAAGGTGTGTTTTCCACCTGTGATTCTAACTGACAGCTCACTAGAGGGAGGTTGATGAACCAGTGCGCTCAGTCCTAGGGAACGGTTTCACTTTCCACCTCAGGAGGGGATTCTCAGCTGGTAGGAATCAAATGAATTTATATCAGCAGACGACTTGAGACCTTTTTCTCACAAGAACAGGAAAATGAATTCTACTCCTTTTTTTTTTGTGGAGCTCTTGCCTTCAATTCATTCTTTTCATAAACGTGTCATCAAGCACCTTATCCCCCTGTGACACAAGAGACATTTTGTGAGGGGCTTGGCAGTATCTGCTAGGTTAGAAAGCATATTATCATTTGAACTACGATAAGAAGTGACAATAATATAGGCAAGATTTCATTTAAATCATTTTTAAAACACTATTTTTTTTATAAAATTGGTGAGAAAACAACAGAAAAGGATCACCAGCCTGGCTTGAAGTTCTGTGCTATATTTTATAACTGTAAACACATAATTAATTAATGTTATGAATTACTGGAATTGATGACAAGCCTCATGAGGGAATCAATACAGATGTTTCTAATAACGTCTTAAGAATATAATATAATAAGAACATAAGAATATAATATAAAGAATATAATATAAAGAATATAATATAATAAGGTCTTACGTGCTTTTCAGTGGAAATGGTATGTTGGGCATAGAAAAATATGTAATGAAGAACAACAGAGAAGCAAAAGTAGAAGACACTGAACTGGACTTGGAGAATGAACAACCCTAAATGTATTGTTCCTTAGTTTATATTAAGTGGTAGTGGATGGCTATGAAAAAATTATATTTTTTATTTCTTTACCTTCTTTCAGGCAGCTTCCCTGAGATGAAAGAATCAGAATATCAGTGGATATGCTACTAGACCATTTGTAACCTGGCAGGTGTGTGCAGATAAGTAGAGGTTCTTACTGAGGAGGGCCTTTCCTGCAGATATTCCCCTGGTGCATGGCGTTGTCTTGTGGAGTCCCACGGCACATGGCAGCCAGGCAAAGGGTGAAGATGGAAAGTTACAGGCACTAGTGACAGATAGGCTCTTATAAAGACTGTAACAGTCCTTCTGTATTAATCTAAATTTTTCTAATCTAAATTTTTCTTGTTATTTCCTGAAAAGGTAACTGTAGTTGGAAGTATGTGGGGAGGGAGTCTGTTTCTCCAAGCTTCCTTCTGTTATGCCCCTCAAAAGAATATGAGAATGAGAAACACAAGGAATGATGGATGTATTGTCTGATGAGACTTACCTTGTCTGGTGTGACTCATGGTGACATGGTTTACAGAGTGCAAATATTTCTCTTCTCCATGCCTCTTGCAATAACATCTATCCCCTAGAGGCTGCACCCTTTGTAAGTCCAGTCAAACTTCATTATGACCCTTACAAGATCTACTTTAAGATTTTTTGCGAGATTTGACGTGACCATGTTAAGTTTTCAACTCAACACATAGCTTAGTCTCTCAGCCCCAGAAGCTACAGGCCATGTACACTTCTATTTTCCCGCAAAGGCTCCCAGAAGCAGTACTTTGAGCTCAAACGTGGCTTGGTTTCTGAAAAAATCGGGATACTGGAACAATGTTTCATCTTCAGAAGACAGAAAATATGTAGTACGGCTCCAAATAAATACAGCTCAATTTTGTCTCCAAAATAATAGTGCTAATACTCAGGACAGGATTTTAATTGAAAACTTAATTTAAAATGCTAGGTGTTCAGGAATTCATAGTGTATTTGGAATTCTGGATCTCCAACAACTTATCTTGCACTAAAGATTTTTTTTTAGATTTAAACATGTGGGAAAATATTACAGATTTAGTATGTGCCAGTTGTCAATATCTGCTTGCATTCTTCAGTCGTGAGAAACAGACACAACTATTTTGGAAACTATGGGAAAAAAAACCCCAAAAAACAAACAAACAAACAAAAAAAAAATCCCCAAGTTTGGAAATCTTAATGATTAGGTGCAGTTTCTGGGAAAAGTATTTATTCCCTTGTTCACTTAAATTTTTCAGCTACTGCGTATCTGAAATGTAAATGTTTGTGCTTTGTGGAAAATACAAATAAAAACATATAGGAAAATAGATTTTAATTTATAGGTTAGGAAAAGCTTAGCAGAAAGGTAATATTGGGCAAGAGAATAAGACAAATTCAGAATTTTTGCTGTATACTAGCCAGGCATGAAAAGGACCCAACGTCCATTGAAGATACAGGTTTCAGTACATATGGGTTCAGACCTAGAAACACTGTGTGATATCAAAGAAAGTGGGCATGAAAGCCCACAAGAAGTCTTTGGCTTTTTCAGGAGCAGTCAAACACTTGAAAGGTTATTTTCATGTTGACCAGCAGTATTAGGTGTCATAGTTTTTCAAGATCTCTCTTTGAGTCCAACAAAAATATAGCTCTTCTTGTCTTGGATTGATGAATATGCACAGCTGTTCTGAGCACAGCTGGACTTTCCATTCTACATGTCTATTTAAGATGTCAAAGATGCTCCCGTCCTGCTTTATGGGAGAAAATCAACATCTTTCACAGGTCTTCTGAAAAGGTAGAGAGTGTGACAACAGGTAATTTTAAACAGGTAACAGCCTGGTGTTTATGGCATCTCCAAGACTGCTTGTGTAAGTAGCAAATGAATCTGTGCTCCACTTTTCAAGTGAGTGCTGAAACACTGTTTTATTAGTTTTTCTCAGGAGAAAGCAAATTTGTACATCCTGGCTATCTTATTAGTTGTTCTGCACTGTACTGCACAAAAAGAAACCAAACAAAAAACCCTCTATGTTTCCCATATTGTTAGGAGAGAAGGATTGTTTAAGCCACCTCTGTAGCCCAGCAGGCAGGGGACATGCGCAGTTTGCAAGAAATACAGATTCATTTTTCTCCCTCATTTGCTACAAGATTGGTTATACAAACTGTATCAAACATTCTTTCTGAGACAGCAGTGGGTTTTTCTTCTCAGAAACAGTGGAACAAAACAGATTTAAGATTTTGTTGAAATAATATTTCTGAATCCTTATGCCTCTTAGCTCCTTTCTCTCCCTTGCAATTTGCTTTGTTCTTCATCAGACATAACCAAATAATAAGGATTTTTGTCAGAATAACCCCAGGCAAAGGCATAGACCAAACTCAGCAAAACTACAACTCAGTAAAACAGAAATACTTTGTCTTCTGTATGTGTGTTCTGGCTATTTGTTTGCTTTCTTTTACATTAGTGAAACAATTGTGTGTAGCTTCAAGGCAAAAAAAATGTTTTAGTGGAAAGGGAAGGTCTTATACCATTGCAGAAATTCAAAGATACAGTTAAAAATCTTGGGTTTTGCCTTCGGAAATATAAGTGTCTCAAAATAAATAAAAAATTTAACATAAACTTGTAAAATGGATTTGTTTGGAGTTTTTCACCAGCTCTTTATTCTTTATATTTGACTCAGAGGGACCTCATTGATATCTTGAGAGGAACATCTTGAAATCTTTAAGTTGACACATCCATGCCTTAGAATATCACAGGGCATTTTTTCTTCCAGACTTCCCAGAACTGGTACTAGACAGCTATTTTTATGCCACCAGATTTTCCAGCTCATCTTCCACTTTCTCATTCCATTGCTGGTATTCTCAGAACCTCTTGACACCAACTGAATCATTAGGGTGAGATCCAAATAGCTCAAATCTTTCAGTGTCCTAGTAGACCATCAGTTCCCTAGCATGAGTGTCTAGAATTTCTGGATTGCCACTGGAAACGGCATTAGCCATTTAAAGATTCTGAGCAATCATCTAGCTTGAGACCTTCAGAGTGAGGCTTGCCTGTGAAGAATGACTGAACATGTGAAGAGCAGATGGAAAAGCTCATTATTCTTTAAGACTGTGGAATCCCACACAGTTTATACTATGCAAGGATAAGGAACTTGATGGAATAGCCAGATGTGAACATGGAACTGTAATACATCTTTCAGGAAAGTAAGGTCTAGATCAAATTGAAAGAGCTGACAAAGGCATCATCCTCATCTCCTTCCAGCTTCCAGAACCTCTTCCAAGGAAGATGACTTACAGTCTTTGTTTTCAAGAAAACCCAAAAGAAAATCAATCAAATCCATGTTGTGTGACCTGGACTGGACAACACCCATGAAAAATGAAAAATGTAAAAGTGAATATAAATATAACTATTTTTCCAGCAATCAGTTGCTACCTTTACTATCAACAGTAGCTCAAGGCTGTCAGGGTTCATAAAGGTCAGCAGACCCTTGGCAGAAGGTGCTCCATGCATGGGAAGATTTTCACAGATTTGGAAAAGATCAGTCCCCAGACTTGTATCTTTGTCTATATTTGTAATGGTATTTGATATTTTTCCCTGACTCAAGGAAGTGGATAATAATTCTCCAAAGTGAAGTATGCTCTGCTCTTTTAAGTCACTCCTCCCCATGTGACCCCTTTTCCTGGGCAGACTGTGTGGCATATCCTCAAAGCTGTGTGTGCAGTATGCAAAGCTCTTTGGTGTGAAGTTTCCTAAGCTGCTGTGAAACATTTTCCAAAAATCTTTTACTCAAATAGCACTACTTTTTCCTCTCTTCCTAATATGAAAGCAATGTATTTCTGCTTTATCTTTTTTTGGGTCTGTAACAAAACTTTAGCTGCCTGAAATTTCTCCATGCTACTTGTTTCTTAGAAAGCAGCTGATGTACCAACATATACTATATTAAGGATTGACAGCTGGGAGGAAAAAGAGTACAAGGAATCAGTTTCCTAAATTTTCAAAATACTCAAACCCCATAAATCTAACATAACTTTGCTAAATACCTTAACTGTTGAAAACCATGGGCAAAAACAAAAACAAAAACAAAAACAAAACAACAACAACAAAAAACCCCTACACCAATAAAAAAGCAAGTACTGCATCCAAGAATGCACATGCAATGTAATTTAACAGAAAGAAAACAGCTTTGGTAGTATTCAAATTAAAACACAGGGCAGTCCATTTAGAATAAATCTTGTCCAAGCATTAGATTCTAAGTAAAGAATATCAAGGTTTATTTTCTCTGCAAAGAACTGCAGATTGAGCTTGGGTATAAGGCCAAAAGAGTAGTGCCCAAGGGCAAAGACCTTCTTCATCTAATCACCAGTACAACTGTTTTAGTATACTAAAGGCTCCATAAAATTACCTTGCAAATACAGAAGCAAAAAATGCTTAACCTTTGTCTCCAGGCAGACTAGATCTACCTTCTAACTTCCATTTTGTACCCAGTAGTCATGATATTCAGAAGTCAGTCCTTGTGGAGAATCTGGTAAAGCTCTCCTTCACAGCTGCCTGTCTGTGGCCTATGCCTTAGCTTATAAAACAGTTTATACATCTTCTGAGGCACTTAAAGTCTTCAAAAGTTTACTGGCACTGACATATCACCGCTTTAAAATGGTCTTCTCTGTTCTCAAGTGTTTGTTACTTGCTCTTTAGGTCAGCAGCTGTCACCTTTGGTGTGTGTGCAGGAGGGATTCTGCAGGGCTCCTGGGTACCACTGATGATTTAAAACTGCTTAGACAGACAAAAAATCTGGTCAGGATGAAACTCTGCTTCATTGCACCCACCTGCATGTAGCTCAGGTGCCCAGCCTGGGACCACAGGCTTATCCAGGTTGCCTCATTGTTACAGCAGAGAGAGAGGGTCATCACCAGATAAGAATTCAAATCCCCTTGCAGAGATGTCTTGTAGGGCTGAGAACTCCTGGCTTCCTGGCTTAGGTGCCCTGCTTGTCAGGGAGGGATGAGCCCGACCCTACACCTGCTACAGAGTAGTCCCTTGTGTTCCTGCACAATGGTGGAAATAAGGTGGAAATTACAGGAAATAAGGAGGAAATTCAGTCATGGATTGGTTCATATTTTTAAGTAACTTTACAGAATGTTCACTGTTTCTACAGGCTTTTGATGTAAATGCTGAGTAGATGAAGCATTTATCACAGCAACTAGGGGACTATCCTAAATCCAAAAGCAGAGGGGTGTTGAACAATAACTATTTATTACGTCTGTGAACAGACAAGTAATCCAGCACAGTTTGCTAACCTTCAGTAACACGTTTGTGTGACTGAGTACAAGTTTAAGATTGCTCTGAACACGAATAAGTAATTTTTGATGGTAATCCTAGAGAAGCATTGCACATCATTGAAGCAAAGGCAATGCCCCAAGTTAGGGTGAGGACAAGGCAAATATATGGAGTATGAGTAATTTCCCATGCACAGCAGTATATTGATCCTCTTTACTTGTGTTTAGGTTAAAACTAGTATTCTTAAGTCCCCTTCAGCCCAGCAAGAAACCCAATATGCCTCACCGAAGTCACAGGCTCTAGGCATGCTGGAGTACCAGCATCTGTGATCTCTGCAACCTGTGTTGCAAGGGCCTTGTAGCACTAGACTTTGGAGGAAAAAACTCATCATTACAGACATTCACTTATAATTAAGCTTTGCAGAACAAAAGTTTTAAACAATAAAGAGAATAAATTATCCATTCAAATGGAACTTTTATTTATTTTTTTTTTTCTGGAATGGTTGTCACCCTTATAAACACACTTAGCAATGATGGGAAAATTATCTTGCTAATGTCTAAAAAGATTACATGTGTTTAATTTTATGCTGTATTTAATTTAGCTCTGCTCAGAACTATTGTTGTGATTCATTGGCAAGGTACTTACACATAGGAAATATTTTGTATAGTGAAAAGAACCAACAATGCAAAACCCAGAAGACCCAAACTCCCTTGCAGATTAAAGCCAAGTCCATGTTTTATGGGGAATATTTCCATGCTAGTAAACCACAACATCAGCCTCCGAGAACTGCAAATCAGGAAACTTCTCCCAAATGCTTCCTCCACAGAAGCTTGAACTGTGAGCCAACCAGTTATGCTGCAGCTGGGATCATTAGCAGTAGCTAATGCCGGTACCAGTGGGGCACAGTTTTACACCAAACTTTCCATTTTGATCCTGGAGGATACCAGCTTAATTTACAATGATGCCTATTTCCCAGCACAATCAAGTGCTACTTAAACACTGTCATCACTGATAGTGTTTAAGGAGCTAGTCTTACTCTTTTGGTCCATTTACTTGTCCTTGTAGCCTGAAGGGTATTCCTGTTATAGTAAAGGGAATTCTTGTACAATGCAGAATGCTGACTCTAAGGCAACAACACAGATTTGTTTCAGCATTTTCTGCTATGTTTTATTTCTACAATTTTTCAAGAAAATTCACTGGGTAGATTTCTTTTCATATTAGGTATAATTGTCCTTCCAGACTTTCATTATACACCTCTACACAGTCTTGTGTGCAGCTGGAAAGTGGGGCTTGATATCCAAACTCAAATCAAAAAGCTGACTGGTTCTGAGAAGAACTTTTACAGAATCCACTACCAGATGCTTAAGAAGAACAGAGAAAAAATGCTGAGAAATATGTTCATAACAAAACTGTCCTCTTCAAGTCTATGTATGTCATACTAATGCACAATGTATATAAATATATTGCTGTTATTTGGTCACATAAATACTGATTGTACATAAAACCTCATCTGTATAATTACAGTCATTGTTATCTCATAAACTGATAGCTCTTTTTTCCAATTTCATGCAAGGTTTGGCCTTTGGAATAATTTTTGGGAATGTGTTTCTCTTTTAAATGATGTTTTGCATCTGAAAGCATTTAATCTAACTGATTCAAAAATATGTCACCTTCTAATTCCAAAAAACTGTGACACAGATGTGCAATTAATGCTGTCTTTTTGGTGGAGGAACAACCCAAGGGGCATTGCAGCCCAGACTGGATTTTCAATAGCAGATTATAAGGTACATCTTCAGAACAATGTATGTGTACATTTTAGAACAGTTGTATACCCTACTCACTCATAAATAACCCTGTATTCATAGGAAAATTGGAGAAATACAGATATTACACAAATATTAGAATAAATCACCCTAGTTCTTTTATTTGTAGAAATACATTTCTCTTTGCAGGTGAATCAGCTTTAGAGAAGTTTCCTTCTGGTCAGCTATCTGCCAGGATCCAAGGAGCTGTATTTTCTCTGGGTGTTTTATTAAATGATTTGTGTGTACACAGAGAAGGTTCTTTTAAATGCTGTGGATGCCTTGAAACATAATCCTGCTGGAAACTCCATCTGTACTGAATGTAAAACCTTATCAAGACTGAAAAAGCTTCAAGAAAATCCACAACCCAATTTCAGCTACATCTATGCTACCCTACTAATTGCTACTACTCCTTAGTTTATAAGATTTTAAAATACCTTCAAATCACTTGTTTCCAGAAAGAAAAATATATTATGATTCTTTGGCCTAATTTTATGAAAATATCTTTTAAAATTTTCCTTACAAGTTGTCCTTATCTGCAGAAGTGACCAAAATCCAAAATGTTTTAGCTCAGATCACTGAAAAAGCAATGAGGATTAAATTGATATTGGGTTTATTGTACTGCTGATAACCTCTCAGAAATTATAGAGATGTTGCACAGCACTTTTCAACCCTTTTCCTAGGAAATGCAAGTGATCATGACTCTTAAATTTTGTTTAGCACTAATCAGTCCTTTGAGACTATAAAAATAATGCTCTTCATGCCCTACACCATATTTAAAAAAAACCTATTCTCTATTTCTGTCTTTTCTCATGCAACCCCTTAATTTCTGCTACTTACATAAAAGAAAACGATGGTCCTTCATTACCCTTTTCCACCCATACATGGAGTCTGAAATTAATTTGGTATAAAGAACCAAAATACCAAAGTGTGGTTAATTCTGTCACAGAAATAAACGTGGTCAAGTGCCAATCTGCCGAACTGTGGTAGTTTTTGCCTTCTCCCTGTGTGCTTCTTCCACTGGAACATCTTGGAAAGCAATGTCTTCCAGCACGCACTTTCAACAGGTAGTACAATAAGGTATTGACCATCAGGAACACTTTGGACACCAGCATAGCCTCAGGCAGCTGCTGCTGAAGGCTTTCCCTCAGCATTTTTATCCATAAAGATCTGAGCATCTGACCAGGATTTCTAATCTCCCAGTGCCCTCACACACACCTTGAGTTACAATAGAAGTCCTTCATGTTGGGATAATGCTGCCTGTTTCTTCTCCATACCCTTCTTCCCTCATTCATTGTTCAAAATATTTTAATAAATTGGTTTTGACCTGATGATCCAGTTATTTATCAACAGTTACTAATAATTTCAGCTTGTATAAGTGTCCTAGAATAACCAAATGGTTATTCTAGGACAAATTCTTCACACTTCATGACTATTTCAAGATATTGGACAAACCCTAGCAACAAACATATGTTTTTCATCCAGTGCCTTTTCCATAATTACAGGAACTTCTTTTTATCAGAAATTTTATCTACTGCAACCAAGTCAGTGAGCAACAAAAAAATGCCAAACAAAACAAAGCAGGATTTTTTCCATATTATACTGAGACAACTGCAGTGGCAGAAATGCACTGCTATGTGTTTGATACATCAGTGAGATCTAATGCTAATACAATGAAGTTAAAAGAAAAATTGATCAGTTTTTCATGTTTATGTAAGGACAGGTGACACTGACTGCTATTGCACCTTCAAAACATCTGCTAATTGACATTACAGCAGTAAAGGTGGGCGACATGAAATTCTATGCTGTTAAGACTTGGTTTACCTCCTTAGTCATGAAGTGTGAAGCTATTGTGTAATAAAGTGAGAAAAGGTTCTGCGAGGTTTATCTCTAAATGACAGTGAAGAGCACTTAGCAACCTCCAACAGTGCCTTTGTTAGGAGAGTCTGTGCTCAGGATGTGCAGTTTGTGGGTGAGACTCCTTCCCAGATCATCTGATGTTAATAGACGCTTTCACAGGGACACATGCGGAACTGGAACTAAGGCTTTAAAGAAATGGAAAGAAGCTGACTTGCACCATCCTTGTACCATGATTTAACAGAGGGAAGGAATCTATCTTAATTCCCATAGCAGGCAACTGTGTGAAGGAATATGTCATAGCTCCAGCTCAGCCCCAGGTCTACCCTCTGGCATGCCACAGACTCCAGAGGATGAGCCTCAACTCATCAAAAAGACATTTCTGAATAACATGGACTGAATGAGAGTCTATATCTCAAATATGGAAAAACACCTTCTAAAGAGAACAAGTTCAAGGGTAAAAACCAACAAAGATTAGCTGAAGGTCTGGAAAAGAGCAGATTACAGGTACTGAGCTTAAAAGGATATGGGCAAGAGAAAGCCCTTGAATTCCTTATAAATGCAGTAAATGTACATACATGTAATATTTGGGGTGACTAAAGAGAGGGATGGGTTTTATGGAAATGCAGAATTGTGACGTATTAAAAAAACACATTAAAATTGAAGAAGTGGGAGGAAAAGCAGTTATTTCTGAAGTATGGATGGGTCAGATAATCTCATGCTAAGCACAAAGCTAGTGAAGCTCAGTATCCTCTCCAGTTTCTGTCAGTTTTGTCAAACTGGTGGCAGAGCAATGGTGTAGCTCTGAGGAGCTACACAGATACTGCCTTTCTCCGCTTTTATGTGAGACACCTCCAAACTGCATTTAGAAATGTTTTGGCTCAGATCAGGCTCAGATTCTCTTTCTTGCACCCCTGCAAATAAAGGAAAGGCCAGTATTCCTACATTGATTATCTGCCTTGGTAAGACTAACTCACACTGACAAATATTTGTTCATGAATGTAACCTGGAAGACTTCAAAACTAAACTTCTACTGAACAAGGCTCACATTGCAGAATTAGACTTGTCCTTAAGGACTTATTTTTGTTTAGGACATCAGGGAAACGGTCATTTCTTCCTGTCCTAAAGATCTGAGAAATCCAAATCTGTTTTTCTAGCAACACAAGATGAAACAGCTCCTCCAGCAATGCAGACATGTCATTCTGCTGCTGTAAAACTCTGAATCTGAAATTTATCTAAAGATGGAGTGATGTCATCATGGTCCTGATGACTTGTGTAATTTTATTATTATAGAATTTCTGAGCCTTCCTGATATTTCATGTATTTATTAGGGTTACAAATTATTTCTAGGCATATTTTTCCTTAATGTTAGTCCTGCAATTTTTTGATGTGGTTTATAGCTTTCAAATAATCAATGTCAAGATCATCATGTTGATGAAAAAACTTTCAGAAGGCATAAATTAGAAGCAAAATGGGATTTTGACAGTGATGCAGAGGTCATGCTAATCCTCACAAGAGAGTTAATGCCTTGTTGATTTGTACATTTACCCAAGGCAAATGCTATATCTTCTATTGAACTGTGGGCACAGTGTGCTGTGAGATCATTACAAACCCACACACTTCAGCTGATGCAGATGATGATTCTGTGATTCTATGTGGGTTCACTTCTCCAGACACGATCTTTCCATAATGCAAAAAGCTAAGAAAACTTCTAAGCAGATTTCTCTCCTTCAGCACAGTCTGAAATTATTGTAAGAAGAAAAAGACTATAAAGCTGGAATAGGAATTTCATTTTCTAGTGCTATACCTGAAACACTGAAAATGTTGTCTGATGGAAAGAGGTTCTGAAAAGTAGAGGTGACAGAAGCCCTGATTGTCTATTGAATGCACGCTATGCAACCCCTCCCCACCAAAAAAACCATCCAAACTGCTTTGTCCTGCAGCCTTCTCCCTGCTTTGTTCCAATAAAACAGAATGACCCCCTTTAATGTTTTGGAGGGAATTTTGCAAGAACTGATATTGACTTCACATATTTTGATAAGTGGCCATGCAGGATTTTGCTGGATAAAATTTGCAGTGGCTGTCATTAAAACTGGCTGCCAGTTAGCAGGCCAATGTCCCAAGAAGTTGATGGTGTAATTGAAATACTGTGGGCTGTTACAACCCACGCCAGAAGGTGAGGGTAACCCAGGTTCATGTTACTAGATCCCATGGGGCGGATTAGAGTGGAAGGAGACAGGATGATCAGTGTTTGTAAATATACACATGAAGGGTTTGTTTTAGAACAATTTGCTTGCAATGGAAAGCAGGCATGTAGCTGTTTTCCTTACTGTTACCTACAGAAATATGTCAATATGAAAGCATACAAATATTACTTAAGAAAATGCATGAAGAAAAGAAAGAGAAAGAAAGAGTAAGAGTAGAAAGATACATAAGCACCACCCCAGATCTTGGGATGAGACTTGAATCTTGCATCTTTGATATCCCTTGGTAAAATACACTCGGGCTCAGTGGGAGTCCCTAGCACCTCCCCTGGGGGCGAGCTTTCAGTCTTCTGGTGGGAAGCCTCAGAAATGAGTCTGGGAGCACACTTTGGGGGTCTTTGATGGTTTGTGACACCTTCTGAGACATGACAGCTGCCTCTCACATCAGCGCAGTTGAGCCAGGAATGCCCCTTCAGGAGGGATGAAAACCCTCAGGACCTTTCCCAGGTGGAGGTGTGGGGGGAGTTTTACAACAGAGTGACTTATGTAAGGGAGGACAATTGGCATGATGAAAAGCACCATCCCACCGCACAGGATCTGCCTCTCATCTGCCTCAAAGCCATTTGAGGCCTCCAGTGGTGATTGTTCAGACCCCCTTCTTATGCAGACCAGAGGTTTGCCATCACACACCCAAAACCTCACCTCTTTCCCTTTCATCTCTTGCAGGGGTGCAAACATGGCTTTAGCAAAGCAGCCTGCCTCGTCCACAGATGGTCAAGTGTTTTGAGTCATTAATCTTTAACAGACCAGTCTCGCACATGGGCAAAGGCTGATGTTCTGGTGTGAGGCATTGGCTCTACTCTCAAACAGGGGAACAGAAAGCATTAACTTTCTGGAATTCCCAAGGAAAGAATGGGGGAATTTGACTCCTTGGCAAAGCATATTTTTTAAATAAAATGCATATGAATTAGAATTTCCAGGAGAAGAAAGATAAAAATAAAAAACCCAAACCCAATCAAAAAAAAACCCCAAGCCCAGAATGCTGGTAATGATTGACAGAAAACACTTCAGCAAAATACCATCTGAACCCTCTTGTCCTGACAATCAGCCCATTTCTCTGAGGGCTGCTATGGGAAAAATTCATTGTATCAGACAGTGACAAATGACAAATGTTGGTTGCAAAAAGCACGGCCCAGGAGGTCTACATGGGGTCACAAGAGAAATTCTGGGAATACACGTTATTGGGGGTGGGGGGGGAGGTGAATCCCATTGACAGACTTTAAAGGGGATGAAGATAAGAATCAACAATGCGTTTGTTTGAGCCTCATACAAGCAGTATGGGCAGAAGGGCTGAGACAATGGAGCCCCAGCACGCAGCACAGATGGGGACGTTTCCATTGCTGTCTTTTAGTAGGTGGTGGGACCCACAGAGGGAAGCATGCTGATTAATCCAATAGTGAAAGCAGTTTTACAGAGTAATTAACCATTACCATGTTTTCTGTAGTATGGCATGTTTAACTTCCCTGTTGTGATTATTATTCAAACATGAGGCTTGGGAAAGCAAATGTGGGGAAGTGCCCTTGGAACAACTAATGCACAATGCTCTCAGTGCTGAGTGTTTTCTTCTACAAATAGTCTTTGTCAGAAGCTCACGTGGATCCACAGAATCCACTTGTGCTCCCGACACTCATATTCCTCGCCAGAGAGGTCTCCTAGCTATTTTCCTTGGCTGCTTCATCAGTACAGCTAGCTTTTTCTTTCAGGCTATGCTGGATGCCACATAATGGTGTGAATAATTGAAGTAGTTTCTTTCCTTTCTCCTCCCCCAGATCTCTTGATTAATATTTTGTTGTAGACCTTAATTAGCACTTTTCTGGCTTCTGGCTGCTTGTAACTCAGAGCTTTCTGAATAGACACTAGTAAAACTTTACACATTGCGTTATGACAAATATTGCAAATACAAACTCCTTACTAGATTTGCAATTATATCATGCCCAGAGAATTCTATTAAAAACTCAGCATGACACTGCAGATGGTGAAATGGCGAATGGGCTGCTTCCTGTATGCATGGAAGTAATTCTGGTAAATCACATCAGAATCATGTTACAAAGTTGGACCATTGAAAGGACAATAGCAATTGTTAGCCTTTGTAATAAAGTTTGTGTTTTCTGGGAATTTTATTTCAGTGGCTGTCGTGGTGCCTCCTTTGGTCTGCAACTAGCTCAGTGTTAGGCACACTAGACAACAAAGGCCACCCCCATGACAACTGCGGGTGAGGGGTGTGACCTGTGAGTTCCGTTGCACCAGACCGGTAAAGGACCCTTTGCGACGGTGACAAAGACATGGGAGTCGTCCTTCTGAGGGTACCGCTGCTCCAAGTTTATTGGTGGTCTACAAGACCCACCTCAGCTTGAATCGGGTATGCCTGAAAAGGCGACTGGGTACAGTTTGCAGGGGATTATAACCGGGGGTGGCAACATGGGGAGGGAACAACAGGGGACCAATAGGGAATAACTGGGGAGTGGTGAAGGGAATGACAATCAGGGGAGGTGTCCAATGAGGTGAGAGGAAAGGAGGGGTCCCCGGGGACCTATCACCTGAGGCCCTGGCTGGAAGGTTCTGGATAGAAGGGAGAGGCCTCAGGGTGACAGACAGGCCCTGGGGCGGGGTCTGGGGAATGACTCAGCACAAAGTTACATTATCAGGGTGGGGAAAGGGAAGACTGACAGGCGAAAGGGGGAGGAGGAGAAGGAGGGACGGACCATTTAACACAAAGAGGGGGAGAGGGAGCAACCATAACATGGGGGAACTTAAAACACACCCCAACAAGTGGCTCAGTTTCCTGCCCACTGAATCATACTCTCAAATGTGGTTTATATGCAAAGACACAGAGGAAACCAGCTCTGCCATAGTTTACTTGCAAAAAACACTTGTATTCACTGTAAGAAACAACCTTTCTACTTTCACTTAAAGAAGTTTAAAAGGTCTTAAACTTCTGCTTTTGGCCTCACACACAAAAATGTATCCTGAATGAAGCCCAAGGTATATTCACAATGGATGGAAAAGAGTCAGTTTTAAAGAGGGTCAGTAGGAAGATGGCATCCCAAACATGGCAATATGGTTTCCTCTTCAGCAGCAATGAAGCCGCCTGCGATTTTGTGCCTATTAATATGAATCCATTGAAAAGGGGCTTCTTTGAGACTCTGTGAACATGGCTTAACATGAGGAAGTGCCTACTTTAAGCTCTTTGCATACACCTTATTTGCTCTTGGAGGGGGACAGAACATCACTAGTGTGAATTTTTTTGATGTAATCACTTCTCTTGACCTTAAAACTATTGCTTTCACATAATAGGTTGCTAGTGAAAATTCACATTTTTTGGGAAAGGGTAAATTTCCTGGGTTGTTTTTTTTTTGTGTGTGTGTGTTTGGTTTTGTTTTGGGGTTTTTGTGGGGATTCTTGTTTGTTTGGGAGTGTTTTTTTTTTTTTTTTTTTTTTTTTTTTTTTTTTTGTAAGGATCTGGCTATGCAATTTCTCTTAATATGAGGATGAACCCCTATGCTAAGCCTCTGTGAGGAAATATGCCTCTTTCATATGTTGTGACTCAGTAAATTAATTATATTTCCATAAAATGCAGAAGGCAATGGTATAGAAAGACAATAAATTAAGTCCTGCTCTGGATATGTGATCCTTGATGGAATACATTTTTTATTTTATTTATATATTGTTAAATAGAGATTTTTTGCTTTAAGCATTGCATCACTTGCTCAGAATGAAGATTATGGGAACTGAGGCTTTACTGACATCAACTACAGTAATATAAACCATCTACATTTATGAAAGAAGAAAGACATCAGTAAGTGAAACAAGCAATACATATGTTCTTCCTGCTGAATAAAGCCCAGTTTTGAGGACAGATGCTTGGATGATGTGCAATAATAATCTGTCTTTCTATAAAAACTGTCACTCTGTGTCTTATAAAAATTTAATAAAGCAGACATGTAGAGCCAGATGGTAATTTCCTGTTATTAAAGCTTTAAGGGACAAATTAATCTCTGTTGTACCCTCCATTGACTTCAACACTGTCTCTATTGACTTGAATGAAATTACATTGCAGATAATTTGGATGTGGGTTCTGGAGGATGGGAACTATTTGGGTACCTTTTGGGGAGTCATTTGTGTAAAACCTTTACATTTCACATAACTGTCACGAATTGCCTGTATCTTTGGGCACAACATCACCATATAGTTCCTTGCAGTGCTAAGACACCAGCTTTGCCCTGTACCTTGGAGCATGGTGCTAAGGTTTTGGAAATAGTCTGATGGCCACAACTGGGATAAGGATTTATAGCACTGAAACAATCTTAAAATGTTGCTGGGTTTGGAGCAAGTTCAAATATTTCTGTGGAACTGTGAAGTGCAGATGTACCCCAAGACTCACACAGGCCACAAAAGAAAAATTTTAATGAGTTAATGTGTATTCAGGTTCAGGTGGAAACAGGCAGGTACCTCCCCTGGAGGAGGGAGTTTTACACTCTCTGATGCAACACTGTGGATCATGTGCAGTCCTCTGGTGGAAAACCTCAGAGAAGAGTCTGAGGGTATTTTGGGGATCTTTGATGGTTTATGGCCCCTTCTAATGACCACTGTTTGACCCATGCTCATCTCTTCTGAATCTTTGGCATCTTCTGCCTAAATATTAAATATTAAAATAATAAATTGCATTAATTTTATTTTTCTGTGATCTGGAGAGCAGATGCAAAGATATTACTAGTTTTACATATGCCAAACATCCAGAATTTAAACTACCTGAGCACTGGTAGCTGCTGAGCTGGAGTTTTGAAGAACCAGAGGGTTTGAGGAGGCAGTGTGCAGCCCAGAGGGCAGACAGTGGGGCTGGACAGGGTCTGACCAGACTCCACATATGCTTCTCAGAACAAGCATCCTAATCATAACCTACCTGGGATGCCTCTAACTGCTACAGTCCCTAATGCTCTAGCCCAGTTGAGGAAATAGATCTCAATTTAATATGGGTATAGAACTATAGCAGTTGAAGATTTATGTAGATACAAGACAAAAAAAAAAATCTCACAATGTTGATTTTTTTTTTTTTTTTTTTTTTTTTTTGCACAGAAGACAGCACTGTGGTGCCTTTCATCAATGATAAAGACCATCTGATACTATACAGGAACACCAGTGTCAGAGTATGTGTGACAATCTGAAAAGTAATTGTAAGTAGAAAACTCCACAGTTTTAATCTATTTTCCCTTTTCTATGAACAGAAGATGTTTTTCTGGTTATAATGAAGATAAACAACTTCAGCTCTGTGCTTTGCTCTGCTCTGGAGATACTGAGAAGTGGGGAACACTGTGATTACTCTTTCATTTCAAAAATTGTTTGCAATGTACCTAATTAGTCCTGGTAGAAACAAAAGTGAGAGCAACATAAACTGCAGAAGGAGTTCAATTTATCTTGCTTGACTTGTAAGTAGTGGCCAAATATAGTCATTTGCAAGCAAAAATATCCTTACCTTCCTTAGTTTTGCTGAACAAGTTATTCGAATGGGAAAAAAGTAAGAAACTTCCTTTCCCTTTACCATTTGAAAATAGAACTTTGAATCAGAATAGATTTTGTTTATCCACTTACTTACAGCAACTTAGGGCTTTGATGAAGTCCTTATTACTGTTGAAAAGAAATGTCAGAGGCATTATCCACCACCTGACTGTGCTCTATGTAATGTGCACTGGTTACAAACAGCTTGGAGAAAGTTGAGAACTCAGTAAGTATTTTGCTACTTCAAGTGATGGGTTATGACAAATAGACTGAACTTCTTTGTTTGCCTTTCTGTGATAGGGATTAGTATAAATCATGATGGATCTTGTATGGTTCTGCGAAGTCAAGCCTTGGCATCATAATCCATCAACTCTACTGCAAAAGTTTTTCCCTGTGTATCCTCTACAATGCAACACCATAACACTCCAATAAAGGAAATACAGATTGGTTGCAGGGCTGTTTCCTAATGACTCCCACATGTACAGTTAATTGAAACAATGCCCTAATCATTCAGTTGGAATTCTTCATTTCCAAGAACTGCTCAGGAATCAAGAAACAGAAGTTAAGACTGCTATAGTTTAAAATATCAGTTTTTGTCTTCAGTCTTTTTTGATTATAGGATCTGACAGACCAAAATATCTTTTGAGAAAAATTACTGCAAAGCTATTTCCAGAAAGTTACGTGACAATCTTTACCCACCTCTTCTTTATCACTTTGATATTATTTACAAAGTATTTTCCATTTAGTTCTATATAATGATTGTTAAAATCACCCAGAACCTAATTTTTAATAATAAATGTTTTAATCTAGTTTTAACCTTTCATAGAATGTGCCCTGAAACAATGCTTGAAGCTATGAAATGTGCATTTTCCTTTCAAATCAACATTGCCTTACTTTGGTGCTGTTCAGAATTAGTAAACTGAGGATAACTTAACAGCTCTCTGGTAAAACCTGTGCTGTTCTCCTTTCTGTGAAATGCCCATTCCAGATGGGCACAGAACAAAATCCCTCACATTGTGAATGATGAAGGACTAGAGGAGAGACCCAAGGAGACTATGGAAATCTGCAGCCTTGATAGTTTTCAAAATTTTACTAGACAAGGTCCTGAGCAACCTGATTTAACTTTGTGATTTTCCCTGCTTTGAGCCAGAGAGAAGACTAGATGATTTTAAAGATTCCTTCTAAACAAGGTTATTCTGTAAGTCTATATTACCTGCACAAGATTTTCTTGGCCTTTCTCTGACTCCTGGGGGAAAGAAAATGGAAATACCTTATGCATAAAAGATAATGATTATACCAAAGTTAACATATATATTTTCAGTAAAATCATTACAAGAGTGTACACATTTCTGGAGGGCATTATGAAATGCTGTTTAAAAGGCACCTGGGACATCCAACCCAAACACATGAACCCTCCATGTATGCTCTATAGTTTGCAGAAATGCAGGATCTGCCTTTGCAATGTGACGCGTCATAAAAAATTTTCTGTGAGAGTATACAATGACCGCTAGGTAAAATGCAAATTGAAGTGTGTATAGTGCAATAAGCTTTTCAGGTATTTACGAAGTAAAAACTTGTGACTTGAAAGTCAATTAAAATTCTTACACATCTTCTTAGAATTGCATAAATACTGTTGGAATACCATAGTAGATGGTATATCTTCAAAAATGTAATAGCATCTGCAGTTATCTTTGACTCAGTATTTGCAGATGTCATGACAGGTCTGTTGCAGGGGAACTGAGTCCAATTTTTCCCTTTAGATAAAGTCTTTCTAAAACTGAGGAATAAATCCCTTTTTCCACAGGGGCAACTTTATGCAGAGCCGAGACTCACCTCAAAAGGGAGCAGGCTCCATTTTGATTCTGCTTTCTCTCTGACAGCATGCAGGTAGGAAGAATTGGGGAGCAGCTGGGGGTGGAGATGAGGCTCTCTTTGCTCATCCTGTGCTGGGTTCAGAGTGGCACTGGCCAGCACTACACAGGAACATCCTGGGCTGTGATGGATTTTACATTCTTTGTTTTATAGGACACTAAACCGAAATTTTTCAAAATGAAAGTGCTCAATGATCCTTGGGATGAATGAGCAGCCTTGCTCTCTGGCATGGGTGCATTTTCCAGGATGGCTGAAGTGTCACTGCAGATAACAATCACTTGGCTTGTGGCCTGTGGCAGGCAGTGGTTTTCAACCAGGAGTAAGACAACTGTCAGAGTAAAGCTGAAAATGATCTTGAACTGAACAAAAGTTGATTTGGTTGCCAGGCTTAGAAGTAGGGGTTTCAGGTCACAAAAAGAGATGCTTTCAAGAAATTCCCTGTCAGAATTGTAAATAGTGACACATCAGGTTGTCAGTGGTCAGGACATTCTTGTGTGTGTGTAAATAACAAGAAGAACATCCCTGGTACTCAGTGCTTAAACAAAGATTAAAAGTCATAAGGATGTCAAACAATACCAACTGTGTTGCCTTCTGTGTACCTGTACCTAATGGCTTATCTGGACACTGTTCTCAGGAATCCTCACACTTCAGAAGATAAAATGATTTATTTTGTTCTCAGCAAAGCCTTAAATTGCTTCTTCTTCAAGTCTTTAATACACAGAGCAAGGTTTGAAAACATCAATTTTCTTTAAGTTAGGGAACAGCCTCTCAACAGTGAAGGAAAATGTGTATTTTAGCTAAAGTAACATAATATTCAGCTGGAATCCTTCATTGCAGATACAGTAGGACAGATGCATTGCCAGCAAAACTATAATTCTCTCCCTACTCAATATTTTGAGCCCAAACTGAACCTTCTCTTGTAAATGTAACTATTTCCATATAAAATATTCTATGAGACCAAATTCTACATTTGTTCATTAGAGCAAATAAAATTGCAGAAATGTTTTATTCGTTGTTTTCTTTTAATGCTGTGTTTCACCATGTAAGTGTCCTAGAAATCCACTGATAATTCACTGAGACGATCCACCCGGAAAGACTTTGATCTCTAAACATGACAAGAAAAATCATGGTTACTTCAGTCTTCCCAGTGCCACACCCTGTACATGTCCATTACTGTAGACTTTTTTGGTAAGAAATGGTTTTGGGGGCTTGAATAGGAAAAGGTTAGTTGGATCCTAGTTCCACAATGTGCTTAATTACATCTATTATTGTGGGCCTGCTGATTGAGATGGGATCAAAGTCATCAGCTTAAATCAAGCCTGTGCTTTGGAGCAAAACTCTGTGAGATCATCTCCTACCCATCACGCATCCAAAGCTTTAAGATTTAAACACATGGCTTTATGAAATGGCTGCATCATAATTTTCAAAGGTGAGTGTAAAGTAGATTGAGTTGGCAATATACCAAATTAGTTTAGAAGACTACATAAACAATAGTCTAGACAGAGCTGCAGATTTTTGTCTCCTGCTACACTCATATATCTAGTGTTCTCCGCAGGAACTTTTTATCTCTCCTACTCAATCTATTTCATGAAAAATGTACTTGAAATAACACTAAGGTTTGCATTTCCCAATGCTTCCTACTCCTCTTCACAGCCTAGTGATAATGAAGAGGAAGTTTTGTTCTGGGCTGTTTCTCAGCTTCTAGAGCACCCACATAACAGACACGTGTGAAAATGACTCAAAAAGTGATGAACAAAATCTCACTACATCTGCATCTTGCTCCTAATGACACATTTTTATTCATTTTTCAAGCTGCAACAACCATTTCAGTCTTGAGATCATTACACCCCTTTAAATATTCTAAATAAGGGCGGGTTTTACAGTATTCATATTGTTCATTTAGCCACAAGTAGTTTAATTTTTTTTTTAACTTATGACAAGATGCTAGCTCAGAAAGAACTATCAAATTAATGTATTGTAAGAAAAAATATTTAACAAGCATCAGCCACAGGCCAAATCAGCAAAAAAAGGGAAACAGCCCAGTTTTCCCACTAAAGTGAACAACTGTTAACATTTTGGAGGGTGAACTGATGTGTGTGCAGATGTGCAGCATTTGTGTGGGAGAGGTCACTACTAATCTCCAATACTTCGAGTCTGGCTTCTGTTGTAACTCTTTCTTGATGCTTTGGACATCTTTAAGTCTTCTGGCATGCAAAATCGTCTGTGCTGTGCTGATCAGCTGCTCACTTTGACTGCAAGGACAGGAACAATGAGTATTGTCCTTTGACTGCAGCATTTCTGTTTTCTCAGTCCAAAATAATGGATTTTGTTCATGTTGTGCCCTTGCAGGAGTTACTTGACCTTGCAGGATGTAAATGAACATCCAGGTACAAGTCTCCATGTCCTCCCATTTTTCTGGCCTCTATATTCTCTTACCATTTTCTGCCTCTTAATTTTTCACAGCTCAGTTTTATGAAATGCCTTACTGCTTCCCACATGTCTCATTTCTACATTTGCTTAGCCTCTACATATCCTTCTTATCCTCTCCATGTTGTTCTTTTGCCCTTTGCTTCTCACTTACCCATCTGGCACAGCACTTGGACCAATGGCTTCCTACAGCTTGGATAAACAAGCAAGGCAGAATTTTCCCCAGTGTTTTCTCTGTGTCAGTAGATTAGGAAGTGAAAGTGCCTTTTTTAACTGGTAGTGAGTGCTGAACCACACCTGATCTTGTCAAAAACACCACTAATATGATGCATTTCACACAGAACTGACTGAAGGTTCACATCTTCCTTCCTTCCCTTATCTGAACGATAGTAAGACCATTAAAATTTTTGGTTTGTGACCTTGAAATTCAGATAAGCCACCAACTCACAAAGGAAAAATGTCTTCCTGACGATGTGACGGCTGAAAATTTTTAATAAAAAAGCAACATCATGCTGAACATACTGAAGTTGTGACGGTGGTGGTGGTTGGAAAGGAGTTTGGGTAGGTTGCTGTCTTCATAACAGGCAGCTTAAAAAGTCCTGGATACTTGTGTGGTGTAGAATTACAGATGAAATTTTACATCTCCATCCATCCTGACATGTTTTGAATAAATTTTAGGATCTATCAAATGGTAGTCTTTGATGGAAATCTAGAAAGGTATTTTCATGCAAGTTAGGTAACATAGGAGACTTAAATAAAGTCCTTGAAAAGGTAGTGCAAGGTTTCTGACACTTCTAGAGAGTGTTCTGGAGCAGAACTAACAAGCAGACACTTCTGTTGTCCTCCTCAGGTTTCCATACCTCTCCAAAGACCCTAAAGGGAAACCAGGAAGGCTGCATTCCTAAGTCAGGTGCCTGAACTTGGTGGCCTACTGCCAGGACAGCTTTTCCCTTATTTTCTCCGAGAAGTCTTGGAACATCTTGGAGATGTTCCAACATCTCCTAGAACATCTTGGAAGCAGTGCATGAGGAAGCAAACTAAAGAGCAAGAGGGCAGCATGTTGATGTATTTAAATGGGAAAGAGAAAAAGCATGGATGCTTTTTGTAGCTCAAGTGCTGGAAAAATCTCAGACAGTGAAGAGGAGAAGCTAGACAAAGCATTTTCAGCCTTCTGGTAGTTTCAGGGTAAAATGACTGCTGTTAAGATGTTGTATTCTAATATCTAGGTCCATTAAACAGATTAACATATGAACATAACCTAAGGATGTGAACATAACCTAAGGGTGATGATATGAATATGCAAATGGTTGCTGGCTGTCTACAAGGCATCAGGGTTAGGATCTGTGGAAATCTGAACTGCCAACAAGGAACTCAGTTTAAGGGTCTGGAATAATATTATTCTCAGATTTATCTGCAAAACCATGGGTAGCATAAGCAAAGTCTTATCCAAGAAAACTCAGCGTAGGGGTCACCTTATACCCACAAAGTTATCAGCTAAACTACTAGATGATCTGAAAGAATAAGGTCATACAGAGCTCTTGGGAGCTGACTAACCTTTAACTTGTCATGAAGAATAACTCTTCTTCATTTAGTTGTTCTTTCTTAGATTATCCTACCTTTAAAATCCACTGCCTTCTCAGCTTTGTTCTGCAGTGCAAAAATAGCAGTGGTTACTGATTTGCAGCCAAGGTGATTTTTTTCTGTTTGAATTTTTTTTGCCATTTCATAACGCTTTTTGTGAATTCCAGAATTCCAGAATTAGCAGTGGCAAAAGAAATAGGAAATTTCACTTGGACAGCAGCATCAGAAAACACACACACACACACACACACACACACACACACACACACACACACACACACACACACACAAAAAAAAAAATACTGGGGAAAAAAAGGTTGTACTGACAATTGGAAAAAAACAAATTTGTAGCTAATCTACAGGAGTCTGAGGTTACTGGAGTGCTGGAGATAATAGAGTTGAAGGTTTCCACAAGAGGAAGATCTATTACTTTTGGTAGATGAGTTTGAATAAACTTTGATGAGTTAAATATGAGTTTGAATAACTTTTTAGATGAGTTTGAATAAGCTATTTGACACCTTTGCTAAGACTAGAGACTGTTTAGTCTCTACTCCTGCAAAACCAAAATCTTTTGGAAGGATTCTTTGGCTGACTTGTCAAAAATCGACTTATTAAAAAAAAATAAGCATTTTCCCTTGATTTTGGAAGTAAGTTTATGTTAAAAAATGCAGAGTTTGATTTTCACAGCTAAAGATATCAGAAGCACAGAAAAAAAAAGAGTGGATGCATGGAGTCCATCCTTTCCAGAATGAGAGGTAGATGTGGACCATGGATTCTTCCAAAGACAGAGCAAATAATGCATGCAGCGTTCTACTAGATTCTTCTAAGTGAGATTGAAAATAGCATATTGTTTGACAAAATGTCAAAGGAAATACAGAACTGGAATGCATGGCATTTGGATATTTCTTCTAGAACTGTCATTTCCAATTTAATTTCTAACAGAATTCATTGTGAATATAGGACAGAATAACAACTTCCATCATGCAATCTTTAGAACTTAGACTATACTAAGGAACTGTTTGAACCTGGAGACACTGAAGATGTTTAAATCTTTTACTGAATAAAGTAGCTTCGATAACAGCCAAGCAAAGCATGACTTTCCTTGTAAAAGGTACATGGAAATAGGTTAGAATCAACAATATATAATTCCTTGATAAAGTATATTGTACAGCTAAATATAATGCAAAAAGTGTAATGGAGTAGATTAAAAAATAATTTTGATCAAGTAAAATCTTTTTTGAGGTTCTTCTAAAGTGTTCTGCTCTTCTTTACACTTTCCTCTATTATTTTCAACAGGGTAGAACATAGCTGTCATGCAACACAAAGGAAGTGGGTTAATAACAGCAATTACACAGAATGTTTGAAATAGCAGCATAGGGAATGCTCATCTCATTGTTTCCAAAGTGTACTGTACGTGCCTTACTTGTGGTAGAGCTCAGGTCTATTCTCTGATAAAGGCAGGGAGTAGGACAAAGCTTTGTGAAGAATCAGCCAAAGTGTGTAAAGGAAGTAGGACTTACTACTATCTTCAAAATAATACATTCCTATGAGTCCTTTTTGTTTGCTTACACAGCAAAGATGCTGAAAAGACAGGATCTTATTCATCCAGTTCCTGGAAATACAGAGCAGTGGGAAGCATTATTGTATGTTCTTAGAAGTGATGCTGAAATCAATGAGTACAGTCTGGTTCTGAGCTCACATGTCCTGTTATTTAACTGGACAATCTGCCTTCACAAGCTCTTCTCATTAGATGTTTCTTTGCTGGAATACAGAAAAGTAGTTTCTGCTTTTTTTTTTTTTTTTTCTTCTCTCTTTCCTTCTGATTTAAATTTAATTCACTGTCCAACACATACCTCTAAATCTCTTTACTCTGACATGTAGAGCAGCAAAATCACTTGGTGCCCAATACATTCTGAGGCCGTTGTGGATCTCCTGTGTCCAATAGCAGTAACACGTTTCCTCAGAGTTCAAGCTGTATTCCAACTGGTTGGCAAACTCTGTGTCCAAAACTATTTAGGCACATAAATAGCAATAATTATATTAATATTAATGTACTGTGGATCGAATTA
This sequence comes from Taeniopygia guttata, assembly GCF_048771995.1. Classification (NCBI taxonomy): domain Eukaryota; kingdom Metazoa; phylum Chordata; class Aves; order Passeriformes; family Estrildidae; genus Taeniopygia; species Taeniopygia guttata. Next base: position 60,341,026 of record NC_133024.1, on the reverse strand, counting down.
TTGAGTGTTGTAGATTAGCAAAGCTCTAATGATGAGAAATGAGGGAAATTATGCTGATTTAATCCTTAATCATAAGGCTGTATTTAAAATCATGACAAACTGTGACGCACATTAGCTATTTCCCTATGGTATATACCATGGAGTACTCTCTTCATGCAATGATGATTTCTGAGCTATATAATTGCTCATCCTTCAGTGGATTTTACCCATAACATAAGAGAATTAATTTTATTCAGAATATTCTCTACATTAGCAATTCTACCTTGTTCATCACAAAATACTGCCTATGGACGAACACTACAAGAAATTGAATTATCATTGATACTTTTGCCAAGCCTACAACAATATTTGAGAAACTAACACAGGCTAATGAAATATATTTGGCCAAAACACCAGAAATGAGTCAATACCTGTCCTTAATAATTCCACTGGGATTAGTTCTTCTCCATATGTCCCTGCATTGCCTGTGTAGATAATACAGTTTCTTTTTTTTAGGAAGATTATTTTATAAGACACCTTTTACATGCAAGCTACTGGTATTGGAACCCATTATCTGTCCTCTTTGGTAAAGAAAGAAATGTTTCTTATATTTAGACATTATCGAACAGGGATGTAAAAGTGGAGCTGGATCATCTCAGACTGTATGTTGGAGTGTCCCTTGTCCCATGTCTTGCATTGCCAATCACGAACATGAGCTACCTTTAGGAATGCATTTTCCGGTACCCAGCATGCAGATCTGGAAATACCACATAAGGGCCACTTGGGAGGCATCCAGGCATCTAGAGATGGGACCCAGAGGGATTGCACACCACACTGCAACTTCTGCCTAGGATGTACCTAAGTTCCTTTTCCAGGGAAATGAGGGTGCAGGAAGGTGGGGCTGGTTGTCTCTCAGATCTCTGCCACTCAGCTGGGGCTGACATTTGCACCAATGAGGCTGCACTAATGGCAGCCCAGTCCCCGAGACTGGAAGAACCAGCTTTAGAGGGTTAACTTGCAGACAGGGATGTGATATCCCTGCCTTTGACAGAATAGCCTGCCCTTACACTCAGTGGAAGAGAAGGCATCTCCAGAGCATGAGACAGCTGACCTATTTCTTATGCACGCTCTTGGCACCCAGTTAGAGGATAGTTCAAAACACTCACTTTGGCTTCAGCCTAAGGGTGTTGCAGAGCTACTGTGGGTGGCCAAACCTTTTTGGGTGCAAGCAACAGTGTGAAGTCCTTGGCCCTCTGTTGTTGAGGGCAAGTTTACTTTTTTTACTCCCAGACTGCTTCCTCCAAACCAAGATCAATGTACAAAAGGGAAAAATTGGGACAGAGCAACATCTCCAACTCAAACTACTGTGTTTTTAAAGAATTCAGGTGATAACAGAAGGTACTCTTGGCAGATTATATTATTGTACTAGACTGGTTTGTGGTTTGATTTTTTGTAGGGCTGTTTGGTTGGTTATTTTAATAGTACATAATTATATTAGCATTGAGTACCTTAAATGTAATCTACAAGGCACAAAATAAATAGCAAAACTGACTGGTTGTAAAATTAAGTTAGCTTGAATGTTCTTTGGCAGGAAAGTTTTGTAAAATGTAACATTTTTGTTACTAGAAAACTCAATATCAACACAGAGGCAAATAATTATTTAATAGGCATTTAAACATTTAAGAATCCATGAGCTAGTTCCATCTTTGGTAGGATCAGTAAAATCACTTGTACTGCTTACAGCTTCCTCCATGCAGCAATTCACATGAAATACTCAGCAATGGAGCAGTTCTCCAGTGTGTCTGGTTTTAAATAATCCTATTTCACCTGCCTGCCCAGGCAAAGAAGTAGGAAAACAGAGGAAGGTAATTGAACAGTAAGAGTAATGACACTGCAATTTAGAGAAGTTAAAAGATAGTGGAAAGAATGGCAATAAAAACAAATATTGAGTGCATACCCGTCTATAGAGTTGTAAGGAAAAACAGTGCTGTGAAATGATGCTGCTTTTGTCCTGGGCTCTCCAGTGAGGCAAGGGATGAAATTCTACCTGGAGCTGAGTGATGTTCCCCTGCCTTAATTAGTATTCTTCTTTGGTACAGAAATGTACTATGTAAATAAAATATATTATCCTATGGTCTTCACCTGATGTTTCCAAACCTCACTCTATCTTTTGCCATTTTCATGATCAATTATGTGATAGCTGGTAGGGAAATGTAAGTCTATCCCTTACAATAAAAGGGAAGTAAAAGCTTGTTACCAGTAAAAGCTGTCTCTTTAAAGGACATTACAGCTCTGAGATTTCCCTTGGCAACTGTTGAGGCAGGCTGCCTAGTGGTATCCACACTCCTGGGTGAGGGCTGTGGGATGCCTGTGTGGTGCACAGGAGCCATGCAGAGAGGACATCTAAGCTGGTAAGAGGTGCTATGGCACTAATGTCACTGTTGTCTCTCAGGATCAGATGTGCTGATGTTCCTGCTGGAAAGAGGTGTGTGTCTCTTTTTTTTTTTTTTTTTTTTTTTTCTTTTTTTAACTGAATTCACAGCTTCACAAAACACAAGAGTGAGTTTCTAAATATCATTATTTAAAGTGCTGAAATTCCCAGGTGAACCCCCACGAAACCAAATGTCTTGCATGGTGACCCTAAAGGACTTTCTTTCCTTTCCTCCTCCTCCCCAGCCCAGAAACAAGGGATAATCATTCTGAGCACACCAGGAGAACCAAGCAGCACCCGCCAAATACAGCCTCATATTTGAAGCAGGTTCAGATAATTTCAGATGGAGAGGGGAAGTGAACCCAAGACCAGGGCAGCCTCAGAAGTTGTATTGACCAAGAGATGATCAGATACATTAGCAGGAAGTGAGAAAGAAAAGTCTGTCTTTTTCTAGAGCAAAGAAGCTGCTGCACTCTTCATAGCTGCACTCCAAAGACACCAACTGATTTGAGTCCAGGTGGAAGGTGGAATATGTGTAGGAGTATGTGTGTGTCCTTATCAGAGACACAATTGTGTAGCTTCTTAGCACTGTCTTGAGGAGTATTCTGCTCATGCCCAAAAACAGATGTCTAAATGTCACATGACCTTTAAAACTGAGAAAGTCCAGGCAATAACTAAGAAAATTGGAGTTTAATTAGCGCTCAGATTAGACATATACCATTTTCCTATGTCATTTTGTGCTCTGGTCTATACTAGATTTAAGGACAGTTGGCTTTTCTCCATTTAAAAGTTATTTTCTGAAATATGAATGCATGCATATGTATGTACTCACACACACCACACACACACACACACACACACACACACACACACACATACACACATTTCTTGGCACACTCAAAGTTTCGTACTCAAGCCTCCCTGCTTCTGGGTAGCCAAAATCTAGCAACTGTGACCCATGAAATCTTATCCCTTTCTCTACATCGTCAGTTGCTCTATTTAAGATGCGCAGATGCAGATGCAAAGACAGCTGTTATTTTGTTCCCAAAACATTGGAGTCTGTTGTGGAAAAATACTGCACAGATTTCTCTCATCTCATTTCTGCTTAATCTTTCCTGTCCAAAAGCTTAAAATTAGAAGTACTTGGTTTTTTTCTCATTATATTTAAGAAAACTTTAAATTTCCACCACTACTTAAGAGATTCCTTTTTATGGACTACATACATTTTTAGCACAGTGTAACATACTGATGCCACAAGTTTAGTTAAAACATTGAATGTAGGGAAAACAATATAGGCTCTGTTCTATTGCACCAAACTCTAGGATCTGAGAAACATTTCTCCTGATCTCTCTGTAGACAGAGAATATGGAAAATATGTTCCCAGAGTGATAGATTTCCTCCTAAAGCCAAAATTAGTCTTGGAGATGCCTACAGTTCATCATGGACAGCCTCAAAGTCTGGGATCTAGTACCCTCAGTTAAGTGTCTTGCATTAGAGGGAGAAACTTGGATTTCAGGTGCCCCTGCTAATTGCTGGTCCAGACTGTGTCCCATGTGACCAGGTTATCTCACTAAAACAGATGATCAGTGGCTTGCTTGCAGATCTAGAGCCTTTGCCCATTTTTCTGTTAGCTATGCTACTGTAAACATAACAATAAATGGAAATAAACAAATAAATGCAGGAACACAGCAGAATTTCTCCCTGTTGGACAGCTAGCCAAATTTTGTTCTGACTGGTGTTAATACAAACAACTTGTTTCTATTGACAGAAATTGCTCTTGATTCAGCTTGATATAATTATAAAAGGATCTGTACTGTTCTCCAGGGTCTATTCAGACTCAGACATTTCAAAGAAATCAAGAGTTACCATTATAATTTTTATATAATTTACAACATGATATGCTATGTCAATCTAATGAAACACTGCACCAGTGTAGTAATGGGTAATAACATGACAAAATTATTTCTTATATAGTGCTACAAATGACTGATTACTCTTAATTTTTGGATTTAAAATTATAAAAAAGACAAGTATCTAAAATTTTGCAAGGAAATCAGATAGAAACTGACAGGTATGATTATTTTATATTCTTGAAAGGAACACAAAATCTCAAAAGTGGAGAGCTCTATATACAGAAGAGAGGACTTAAAAAGAAAATAATGAAGAAATCTGCTTTTTAACCTAGTATCAGTTGATGTCCTGCAATTGTCCTCTACTCATTGGAATCTGTGAATGTTGCAGCCTGCTTATAGACAGTTCTGTTGTTGTAGAATTTGCATTCATATTTAAGCATACATTTTTTTATATAGCAGAAGTAAGGTATGAGATCAGACTCCAAAGCCAAGTGTTGATGCTGGTGTGTGCAGAAACATAAGCATCACAAAAAAAAAAAAAACCACCAAAAAACCAAAAAACAAAAACCCACAAAAAAACCCCCACTGCTGGTTTTTCCAACAAATATTCAGACTGTTTGAAGATACAGGGCTCAGATCCAGAAAAGCTGGATACAATTCTTCAGACTCCTGAATATTCTTGGGAAACTTTGCCCAGAACAGAGGTATGGCAGTTTTAGGGCATAATTTTAAGGATCACTACAAAATTTAGGCACTTAAGCTGTCTATAAAATTCATCCATGCAGTGGAGTACATTTACAGCAAGAGCCAGTGTTGTTTGCATAGAAAAAAGTCAGGCATAATGTTTTTGTGACCTTCCAAATGTTTGTCTAAAATGGATATATAAGCCCTCTCTCCTGAGGCCTTCTGGGTCTCCTGCTATGGAGGAAATTTATAATGTAGATATTTACTTAAAGAAAAAACCTCCTGGTATTTTGGGTACACACCAAGGTGTTAAGCTAGGAGCAAAGAGCATCCCCTAACAGAGATGTGCTCAGTGTCTGGGGCAGCAGTCACAGGCAGCTTGTGCCAGAATCTCTTCTTAGAAATGTTTGCTTTCATTCCATTTTTGATGGTTAAATTCAGCAGACATCTGAGATTTGAGTCCCCCTGAAGTTTGGGTCTCCTGATGTACAGCAATGCCAACACAAAATAATTGTTCATTTCAGTTCTGCTCTTCAGTAGGGAGAGTTAAAAGCCAGCATAGGAAGGCTTTTGTTAACTTATTTTATTCATAGCAACAAAGGCCAATGAAGAGTGTGGTGACAGCCTGGAAACCATGTGGTGTTTTTCTTGCTAGAGTAGGTGGAAGACAAAGGTTAGGCTGGGCTGTGACACTCTCTCTTGAGTGCTGCAGCAGTCGTTCCTGTGCTCCATCACTATTTGTTTATTTTAGCACCTAAAAGAAGACCAGAACAGACTTCAAGAATATTTATTCTACAACAAGAAAGGGAAGATGCAGCAAAACTGCAACCTTCTGCTAATTTATGTTTATATAGTCATGTACTGTATTTCACATGCAAGAAAGGAGAAAAAGGCCTCTTTGAAGGGAAACTTTTGTTTAGTAATTTCAATACAAAAGAAGAGATACTTCAGGGTGTCCTGGACACTTGTAGAGATCTAGCACATATTACAAGTGCCACTGGAGAGCTGTGCCATTCTGCAGGAACAGCTGTAGAGGATACAAAGGAATGTACCAAAAAGCACCAAAAAGATAAACTGTCCTCTCCTGGCCACCATCATCCAGCAATTTCTTCTTCAGCAATAATCAAAACCAGATTGTTCTGTCTGAGTTCTGTGACCTGCAAAAGGGCTTTCTGAGAAAAGAGTCCAAAATATGTCAGTACTCAGGGCTGGGGAGCAGCCATTCAAGGGTATCCTTAGCAAGATTTCCTGCAATTCAACTCTTCAGAAATAGTAGAAATGCTATGTCAATGACACTTAAGTGTCATTCAGACCTTTTCATACCTTGCTTAGTGTGTTGCAGGGCTGGAGGATGGTTCAATTATACAGTGCTCTGTCAGGTACCTGCTCACATAGTGATGTTGAATTCATACTGAGCTCCTGAAATCTTGGCATTTCCCACTGCGTTTACACTAGCCACCCATCAAGAGAACTAATTAAAGGGAAAATATAGCTTATGCCAATCATTTATTTTTCTATAACACCCTTAGGTTTATACCAATAATTTATTTTTGTTTAACACCCCAAGGCATAAAATTCCTGATGTCCTTTTCTCTCATTAAAATCCAATCAACTAAAGGTATTTTTTTATTAAGTGGCCCATGAAATAACCTATAAAATTTTAGAACAAAAGGATTTGAAGGCTATGGCCTGTTTGAAATATTTGCCAGCAGTGTATCTGGAGAAAGAAGAGGTATGTGAATCTTCAACTCACAGGAGAGATATTTGTGAAAATAGCCTCCAGAAAGGATGGTTGGTGTTTCAAAGCCTTGGTACCTGCTATTCAATCCCACCATGCATCCTTGACATTGATGTTTGCAGTTTTGGAAGAAGAAAGTGAAAACAAAAGACCAAAGCAATGACAAGGAGGAGAAGCACATTAAAAAAAGTGAGATCAAGAAAACAAGCTAAAATGAGCCTTTGCTGATACCAGGTACAGGGGCAAAGTAATTGTTTCAGGAAATACTCCTGTCAGAAAAACTCTTTGCCACAAAGGAAAGGAGAGTGGGAGGGCAACTTCAGCACTGGCTGGAATATTTGCATTCTTACTTGTAAAATACTCTCATATAAATAGTTTTCATTTAAACTGAAATCCTGCTGTGGAAATGTGCAATACATCATCAGCTGGAAGCTGTTGTAGGACGTGGCTTGCCACTGATGATGCATCATCACGGTGCTTCTAAGAGGTTTATTGTCACTTGTGTGGTCACAGAGTGAAGAGGACAGACGCTGAGGCACATTTCCTATGCCTTCCCCCAAACCTATCCCCATAAATGACAATCTGTTTCCTTAAATCCCATTTGAAACACTAATTGGAATCTAAAAAGATTTTTCATTTTTTTCAAGGAGATCTAAATATTTTTTCTGTAAAAATGAAGATTTCATTTTGCTTGTGGTGTCAAAGCCACTCTTGTTCTAGACTGGGTGAGTTTGCTTTTCCTTCATGCATGTTACTTTTCAGCACATTAAGGGCTTCTGACTGGTTTAGCTGGCATGTGGTGGTGTTGATGGAGAAGAGATGTCACTTGGAACTCCAGTTCTTGGATTGCCTTTCAATAAACAGCACATAAATCTGGTGCTGGCTCTCCCAGGAAGGAGAATAGAGCTGGACCAAAATGCCTGTTTGTGAAGCCACACGTGCCAGGCAGCCTGACAAACAAGGTCCATTATTAAAACCAGAAAAATACATGGAGATAAGGCCTGTCCTGCTCACAGGACATAATGTCTAACTAGCTGTACTTCTAGAGAAACCTCCCTAAGGATGAACAGCTTCCCAGAGATAGGCACCCCTCTCTCAGATATGTTGCTGGGCATCTGGCACTTCAGTAGGAGCAAATGGTTAAATTTGGAATGGTTAAACACTTGGAAGCTGCTCTCACTCCAGATTATGAGCATGGAGAATAAGAAAGGAGGAAAGTTCAATTTTGCTTTTATTAGATGCTTTTTTTTTTTTTTTTTTGGCCAGGTTTTTAAAGGCAAGAGCCTTAGAGCAAAAGAGGGAATGAGTCACAGAAATAGCTCCTCATTAAACAAATGACAAGACATAAAAACACAGGGACCTCATTTGGCCAATGTTCCTATTGTCCACAATACTAAGCCGTAAGAAATCAAACCAGAAAAAAGTAATGTAGTGTGCCTTGGACTGGGTATTCAATTAACCTTAAACTGGAAATGCTAACATTTGATTTAAAAACAAGTCATGCATTTGCATTATGTGCCCTGTAGGTGGATAGGGGTAAAAAAGCAGTGAAATCGGGTCTCAAGGTCTGCATTTTGCACCTTTGCATGTATATGCACTGGGTAGTAGCACCTCATTTGAACTACACTTCTAAAAGGCAAGGAGTTTGTCACTGTTTTCATTCCTCTCTTTTTAATACCAAGTCAATTACACAGACACCTCCCTGGGTTATGGTAGGTGCTGAACATTTCTGAAAAATACCCTCTCAGTAAAAGCCATTATTTGCCAGCCTGACTCCATAAAAATCAACCTGCCAGAAAAAAAATGAATTCTGAAGGCCCCCGTGCTAAATCCTTGTCTCCAAAGAATACTCCCTGTTCGGTATAGAAGTATATATGAATGATCCTCATGCAAAGAGATTAAAAATGAAATAAGATGTTAATCTGCAGAAAAGATCTTATTGCAAAACTGTTCTAGGTCTACAGTGTCAGCCACAGATTGCAGGGAGAATAAGATCTTTGGAACTGAGAAAATAATACTTGAAATTATTTTTAGAATTGCAAACACTTCACAGTGCTCAAAGCAGACTAATTTTCAGCAGTGTTTCCTAGCTAATATTTACAAACTTTTCAAATTGAAAGCTTTAATTTAAAGGAATTAAAGCAGCAAGCATTACCTTGAAACATTTTGGTAACATTTTATTTTAGATACGGACTTGCAGTTCCTGGTATACTTGACAAAACTGTAGGCATTGAAGTATAAATGGCAACTAGTTTTAAAGCAAATATTTGAAGAACAAATTTTTCTAGCAACAACTGTATGTAATTGGGTAAGATCTCTGTCCTCTCAGCCTGATAATTTTAAGTGTTGGAGCAATTCATGTGGAAGCCAGCTTTGGCAAAAGCATCTTGCTACAACATATCTTTTTGTCTCATAAATGCCTTAAAACCAGCTGAAGCTCTTTCAGCTCCATGGTTAATGCAAAGGAAATGAAGAAAAATGTTCCATAAAGGCCAAGGTTTAACAGACAAAGAAGAATAATTTGGATTTTTACCTATTTTTGTAACAGGGGAGTTCATCGATACGAGGAATCTTAACAACAGAAAACAAAAAGAACAGAATTTTAAAAGCACCAAAATCTGTCAGGAAATTTAAGGCTGACAGAAAAACTGCCCAACAGATTAAATTACTCAAATATGTGGTCTGTCCATTAAATTTATCCACTATGAAATGGACAGCATTTCTATATGATAACACTTGACAGCTGAGTAATCATTTACTCCTAGCATTGCTCAGTGTGCAGTTGAAGCACAAGTAGAAAAATTATTTTTGCACTGAGTAGCCTTTGCTAATAAACAAGGCATTATCCTGGCAATGAAAAAATTAATTGCAAAGAGTTGAAGCTGGGTGGGGGGCTGGGTAAGGGGCTGCCAATAGATTGTAATGGAGATATTTTTGAGCCTGCATTTATAAGTGATTCTCTCTACTGTTTTTTTTGAGAAAGATGTTTCAAAAGTAGCAGCTAAAAATAAAAGGACATCATTATTATCAAACACCATCAAGCTGACAGACACTTCTGTATTAAGATGCAAATAAAATCTTCATGTCATGGATGATGACTCCTGTTATTTTCAGTTCTTTGCCAAACTTGAATGTTTTAGGCCAACAGTTTTCACAAGAAGAAAGTGCCTTAGTTTGAACATGTTTTTTTAAGCTCTCTGTAATGCCATTTGGCCTTTTCAAAGGGAGGGATTAAGGAAAAATAATCTCTTGTTTTTCTCATCACAAGTTTTACAATGCTTTTTAACTAAGAGTTCCTGGCATTGCGACACGACGTGTCCAAGATGACATTCATCTCTACTGACCTGGTACCAAAGCTATTCTTTGTGCAATCCTCGTGCAAGTTCATTGCCATCTTGGCTTCAGTTCCAGCCAAGGCTGATGTGTTGAACATGTTCTTTGCTCCTGTCTTCACAGTATGTATCTCCCGGACCTCTGTGCTTAGTGGAAGGCTTAAAGTGGCAGGGAGAACAGCAATGCAGATGAGTTGAAGGCTATTTGAGAGAACATAAGCAATAAAAGTATTTTCTTTATTGTATTATTGTGACTGTGCAAAATAGGGGAAGTCTTTGAGACCTGAAAAATTGCATCTTCTTACCAGAGTGGAAGTCTGCATCAAAATACAGACATGCAACGTTGTACAAACAGTCAAAAGTCTGGTATTTTCTAAGTGTGTTTGCCATTACACTCATCACCTTTTTATGATATTGTCTTTGTAGTTTGGATTAGTGAAATCTTGCAGCAAGCATTGTGCTTTACTTAACTCTCAGAAAGGCATCCAAATGAATGGGGAATCTGCATGGAAAGAAGTCTGATATGCTATCAGCTGAAATTGAAACAGCAGTAAAGTTCAAATAGTGGTGTTAGAAAAGGTGAACACATTCTAAAGGAATTTTAGTTTCATGTGGTTTAATATGAAATATTTTTTTTGAAAGAAACTATGCTATTATTGCTAAAAGCCCACAACTTTGCTCTCTTAAATACTAGGAGAAAAAAGAATGTTTACCTCCTTTCCCAAAGCTCAAATTCTTCACAGCAGTACAGACCCTCTTCCCCAAAGGAAAGGGGGTTGACCATCTGGTATAATTCCAAAGGACATGAGGCAGGCCAATGCTGAAGAATAAAAAAACACCACAGCCCATTATAGAGTGGGAAAGAACAGAAAGATAGATCTGGAGAAAATAAATGTGGAAAACTGCCCTGAAGGCCTACATGTGATTAATCCCAATTTCACAGCCTTCTGAATTTTAAGTTTGAGAATACATTTGAACACTTTCTAAATCTGGACTTTGTCAACCAAAAGATCTGATCTATGCAATAGTCTAATCACAAGAGACAAAAAGAATTGGTGCTATGCAATGAGTAATGCAGTTACTCACTGTTCTTATTATCCGGTGTCCCAAGCAGGAGAAAGTATGAAAGTAATTGATGAAAATCAAGCCCTTTTGGATGCAAATATCAAGTCAATTGTTGAAAAATAAATTTATGATTAATAACTGCAAATACAGCAGGTAGCTTGAGAAGAATCACTTCTTACAATTCTGAATTTTAGTAGCAGTGAAAACATTAAAGAGACTGAGAAAGTCTTTCTTCTACCAGTAAACTGACTTAAAAATAAATGACTGATAGAGGTTGAATTGAATAATAATTGCAATTAAGTAGTCTAATATGACTAAAGACAATATGTTCTTCAACACAAGAATTACCTACTTATGCAGTATTGTGAAAAGACAATTTAGATATAAAAGCTGTTTCTCAACATCAGTAATTTTTATTGAAATAGAAAAAGTCCCTAAGCTCAAAATGGCACTAATAATTATATGTTCCTCTAAAGGAATTCCACACAAATTACCATTTAAAATACATCAAGCCTTTAAATTCTGGACATGTTACTTAGTGTGAATTTGTAGATGAACTGAAAAAAAACCCACCATGTTAAACACGTTCTTGATTATTCATTATATTTTCTTAGTGCTCTTAATAAATGTAACGGCCTAGTTTGGAACAATTTGTTCACAAGCCTTACACCTAACCTCCCTTTATTTATGAATGGTTTTTCTTTGTTTACAGAAGCTGGGATTGGAAATCTCCAGAAGTGGCTTGACAAAAAAAACCCCAACAAAATAAGACAACCAAAACTGTGCTACAAAATATACCAGCTTTGAGTGTCTCCATACTGAATCATAACATTGACTCCTTAGTCAAAATATATCTAATGGATTTGCAGGCCTGAGATGGCTCTGTGTTGAAACTTAATTCCACATCTCATATGGGTTTTAAGAAGAAAAAGTACAATCTCCACATCTCATATGGGTTTTAAGAAGAAAAAGTACAATCAAAGTAATTATTCAAACTTCTGTGATGTAGTGTATAAGGAAAATAGGCCAGTACCATAACTGGATTTCACATTAAACTGGCCTGGTGTAAATCCCACCAGCATAATTACAGAGAGGCCAGAAGATCACCAAGTGAGGCAGTTCATCACTCAACACTCACTCATCACCGTATTTGAATTTTGCAATAAACTATTTTCTTGTTATATAGGGCCAGAAGCTATTTTATAATTTTCTTGGGTTTAGAATATTTCAGATTCCTCTATCAAACTGGGACAAAACCCAAGAACCTCAAAGAGAGCAAAATTAAACAAACAACCTCCCTCCCCAACAAATACAGATTTAGAGTAGTTGAAATGCTTTCTTTTACATGCTGATCTTTTTCATTAAAAAAAAAAAAAATTGTTTTCATTGTAATTACATTTCAGAAGGAACACATTTCTGAAATGAAAAAGCAGAGCACTTCTTTTTGAAGATACTGGAACAAGATATTAAACAAATATCATTTTTTTTTTACTTGGAATAAAATACTGAAAGCAATCCTTAGTCATAAAAAAAAGTAGGGTTTTGACAAACTGGCATTTTTATACTAAAAAAAAAAAATCTGTCTTGCAAATCACTTTCAGGGCTACACACCTCCAGGATGCATTGCAATGAGCTGATTCTTATGTGATTGTGTACATGCATTAGAAACAAATTCAGCCGTGGGCTGACAAACAGATGATCTCCTATTATCGTTAGACTTTTAAATGTAAAAATAAACAAAATTAAGACCATCAAAAGGATATCTCATACTGTGATATTAATTTCAGGGAGCTTTGAAAATGTTTTTCTTCTTGTTTCTTTCTGGAATACTACACGATGACTACCAGAATATGTCCTTTGTTAATAGATTCATTTCCTGCACTATGTCCATTACTTTTTTGATATATATTCAATTACACATCTATTACTATGTGTGCTTCAATTAAGGAGGATGATACCACAAGTCGAAGAACTATAAACTGAGAGCTCAATAAGCCTACTAAGTACCTGCAAATATAATTCGTAAGTATAATGAGTTAATTTTTTCTCCATACTTACAGCTTCATGCCCCCAGTAATTGCAGTGCTCAGCTGGAAATGGGAGCTGCACGTGGCCCTGTATCCCATCAGGTCACAGCAGATTGTGCAAGTGCCTGGGTCGGTTACCTCAGAGTGAGCTGGCCTCTGCTTCCCTGTGCTCTTTGGTACAACATTGAACATCTGAGCCAAACAGCAGCTGGGTTGTTCTTGAACAGGAAACCTGGGGCAAAAAATCAGCTAATTTTCTACCCTTCTCACTTTGGAACTTCAGGAGAGAGGTCAAAATATGCCAAACAAAATTTTAAGGCACTTCAAATGTAAGGTTGATGAGGTGGTTTCATAGTGACTACTGAGCTCTGGTGCATCCTGGGGCAGACTCTCGAACTTGGCAGGTATGGAAAGGAGCTGGCATAAGGTAAGCTGTGTCCAGGACACCCTGTCCTCCCTTGAGCCACAGAGTACTTGGCTCTTTGCCATTCTTTTTCTATACATGTAATTTACTCAATTCAACTGCACAGGAAGATTGGATGTCATTGGCCATAGCACTCTTATTTTCCTCTTTCTGCTGATGGAAATTTCTTATCAGTCTAATGCACAAAATGGCAGGCAGGGCAGCATGCTATCAGAGCTGGCAGGCTGGAGGAGCTGAGGATGTCTTGTCATATGTCATTTTGGACAAGGGAGAAATGGCACAAAGCAGCATGGTTAAAAGGCAATTTTTACACAAAGGACTCAGGAAAGGAAACCTGGCTGACAACAAATGGATTGGAGGTCGGAGGGAACACCAGTCAGTCACCACAGACACATATTTTCCATGGAAATACAGCTGAAGAGGAGGAGGGGATGGAGGACCAGAGTTTGCTGACAGGGGAGCAGATGGCTAAGGCAGTGAAAGGGCAGTGCTGCCCAATCAGCAACAGTAAAATTTGCTAGGTAATTTTAGAGTATGCCCTCATATTTACTTGTACAGTCATGTGATAAAATAAGAATAAACCTTCTTTATAAATGATGCTTTGTTGTCATGTATTTATTTGTTTATACAAGTACGCTTATAGGTCCATAAATATTGTTCTGTGGCTTGTGATAAAACTGTACAATATGTGTCAAAGCAAGAGGTGAATGATACTTTTAAAGCCACTAAATCTTTTCTGCTGAGTTTTCATTTGGAACAGATTTCTTGTCATTATCATTTTTATTATTACTTTATGTTGTACAGTGTTATTGTACCTATATGACTGTGATGCACAGAACTTCTGTGATGACAGAACTTGTCACAGAATAAAACTATGTCCTTTTACCCCACAGAAAGTCACTATTTAAATTTAAGACAAAGATTATCAACAACATCAGAGCGATGAAGAGTCTTCTCCAAGGAAACATGTTCTAATTGACAAGATGGGAGGGAATTTCAGATTGCCAAAAAAGAGAGGCTTTTCCACAGCATTTTATAGATATTAGGTAAAGAAAAATTAGAAGTACTCTGAACAACAGCAAGATAAAGTGGATGCTTATGGCATTATGTCCACAGCACGGAAGAGAATGGAAGAAAGTTATCACAAATGTGTTCAGAGCTTAGCAAGCAGGATATTGGAAACAGTGGAGCAATCAAAGAAAACAGTGGTCTTTGAAGAATTGAATGACAGGTGACAGGCAGAGTAGGGCCTGGTCACGACAGTCTTTGAAAATAGACACATCACTTAAAATAAGTGAGATAAGAGAAACGATGCAAGACATGGAAAATAATAAATAAGGGGGAACACTCTGAACAGTAAGGGGAAAAATGTGTTTTTCAAAGCTGGAGAAAAAAAACATGTTGCAACAAGACAAGCTGGTAATGAGAGCTTTAAAAGAGATTTAGCCATGTGGATGGAGATTGCAAGCATGACATCGATGCAATTGAAGTTCAGAATGTCAGGGGATGCAGAGAAGCTACAGATGCAGTTGATGATCAGGCTAGGGACCCAGAAATGGGTATACTACCTGAAGGAATTAATAATAGAAGGGAGTGATAAATTACTCTGGTGAAATATGTGAAAGCTGCATGTCCATGAGGAGGTGTCAGAGAAACAGGCTGAGATTTTAGTGTGTATCAATAGAAGAAGGCTGGTAAAAGACATGGGCTGTCTTGTTGGAGACTGAAGTAAGATCCAAGGGAATACAGTCAGAGCAACCAGAAGAAGACAATGTTTTTGGAGGAATAAGTAATGTAAAAGATAACACCAAGTTAAGAAAGACACTCCTGTAGCAAAAATGCGAAGCTCCTTCGTGAGAAGCCACTGAATAAGAACTTAAGGACACAGTGTAAAAGACTGAAACCACCTCCACAAGAAGATACAACCAAAATTTAGGAATAAGGCTCTTTCCAAGGGGCAGGGCAAGAGAGTGTTGAGATGAATGTAATGGGAAGTTTTCTGCATGTTGAGAAAAGATGTCCAGGGAACTGTGAGAAGAAAGGATACATGTAAATGAAAGGGTAAGAAAAGTTCTGGGGTCTCCAGTAAAGACTTGGCAGGAGAAGTGAATTTTAGCACTGTCATAGGTATTCTATTCTGCCTTAGTGACTTATTACTCATGTGTTTGTGAGCTGCTTAACTTGATCAGTTTCCCTTCTTCAGAGCAGAAAGGATCGTAAAAGTTTTTAAGAAGTGAATCAAGGGTTTTGCTAACTCTCGTTCTCATTCAAAGTCAAAGGGCAGTCAAAGGAAGAAGACTGTAGAGAATCATAGAACCAGTATATTTGATTGCTTGTCACAATTTAAAGGTCAGTCATGAAGCTGGATTGTCAGATTAGATCCTGTACAGGAGAAATTGAAATGATAAAATTACTTTCTTAACTCCAAACAATGGAAATGACAGCTCACTCCAAAGTGAGCTGAGTGCCATCATTTAGCTGTTGGCTTAATAAAAATTTCTTTCTTGGAGAAAGAAATTAGGAGGACGTGGATCAATAATTATGGCTCCAAAATCATATAAAGGCATAGGTGTTTTGCTCTTGATGAACAAGTGATGCAATGATAAAATCAGTGGGTGGTATACTACTGGTTTCCAAAAAAGGATATCTTCTATGATTTAAGATGTCTGCGTTTTACCAGGTGATCTAGTAGATAGAGAGAACCAAACAATACTAATTAATCTCTTTCAAGCTGGGTTGAGTTTCCACTCCATGATAACCTCTGTATCACCATCTCTTTGGTCCTTGACCATATGGAAGACTGATGAAATAGTACATCACATCTTTTTAACTGCTTTGAAGCCAGGACAGAAACAGAAAGATTCAAAGGGAATTGAAAGAGGAAATACTAGATAAGGTCAAATTTTTAGATGTCTGAATTACAGGAGTTGTATAATACACTTTTGTTTGTGAATCTCTTACCTAAACATGAATATGTTTTGCTATTTGAAATGCCTTAAGTACAAGTCTATCACTTCGCTGTTGGTAATGAGGGCGTGGGCTTCCCTTAGGTATGGTGCAACATTTGCCAGTCTTGATGGAGGTCTCTGATGTTCTGTGAAGCCTCAAAAGTATCCAGGGCATATGTGTGGACAACTGAGCAGAGCCCCTTCTGTCTGCAAAAGAAGGGGAATATGGAACTTTCATTGTGGGACAAAAAAAACCCCAAACCATATTTTGAAATTAGATTTTTTTCTTTCTCTATTCATTTTCTCTGTCTTTTTCTAGAAAGAAATTGGAGGAGATTTTTTTTTTTTTTTTTTTTTTTTTTTTGGATAATGTGCTGTGCTAGTTTACTCTGAAATAAAATGGTCATCAGGATTCAGAGTTAATGGTTAAACCAGAGCATGTTGTTTGTTACCTCAATGCAGTTTTATTCTCACATTTTAGACACCTGGCTGGCACTTCTGAAATGTGCATTATCCTCAGACTGGCCCATTCACTGGGTACTTCTCTAGTAGTGCCTTTTCCTGTTGTTTGATCATAAGACAAGCCTACATAGACACTCATCTTACAGATGATTATTTTGGAGCAGAAGAATTAAATCGATGGCTTGGATTCCTTTTTTCTCCAACCACAAATATCTATGGCAGAGATATTTATTTCTGAATTAATTACATTAGACTCCATTTGTGCTCACTGGGGAGAAATAAGGACACAATTAATTTGACCTATTTTGTTCTAATCTCATTTGAGTAAGATAAATTTTGTCCTAGAGGTGCTTATTAAGGGAGCTTATGGTGACAAGAGCAGATGTAAATGTCCCTGCTCTGAATATCTTAAAGTGTCACACTTTATATGAGTAAATAGATCTGCCTGTAGCCAGATTCCAGAGATTCATTAGGTGATTGGTAAGATCTGATTAACTTCTGTCTTCCCCTTGTGCCTCCCTATGGCATGTCTGGCTCAGCAGAGGGGACATAGGAGGGCAGAGGGCACAGTGTGCAAAGTCAGGGACAGCTGCTGAAGGAAGGTAAACCTGCAGGTGACCATGTCCCTGATCACAAAAGGCTTGGTTAACATGGGAAGGATTCTCACTATTCTCTCCCACAGTTCCTACAAATCCAACGGGAGGTGCTGTCCGCCCATGGGTGAATGTGCCTGGGACAGTGAGGTAATGGAAGGCCTTTGGTTTGTGAGAGAAGAGAAAGGAAGCAGGCATTCCTAATGTGGATCTGATGACTGTGAGAAACCCACTCCAGAAGACCCGAAGTCTGTCCCAAGATCCTTCCTTTCACTGGACATGCTGGAGATGCTTTTCCAAATCTCCTGGCTCTGTTGTTCGTGTAACTGCTGAAGACCAGAAACCTCCAACAGGGCAGCAGAAGTAATCACCCTTCACTGTTTTTTTTTTTTTCTTTAATAAATTACTATTTGTGCCTACAAGACAAAATTAACAACTCCAGCTGCCAGTGGATGCAAGCTGGAGAACGTGATGAGCACATTAAACCTTTTAGACCTAAGCTGGAAACAGAGAATTTAGGCAGACTTAGGAGATTTCTGCCTCACATGGAATACAGATATTAGTGATTTGGGTGTCCTTTGTGTGTCTTTGCTCCTTTTGTACTTGCAGTCCTTCTCACTAAAAGTACACAAGAGAAAACCTGTATGGAAGTACTTGTCTGGAGCATAAGGAAACACTTTGGGAAAAAATTGGGCTTTAGAGACCTGCATTTGTCATGGAATTGCCCAGGGAACAGGACATTAATTGAAGTAAATTTAAGTAAAGTATACGCTCTCAGTGGTGTATCTGTACAGATACAGAAGTGACTAGTACTTAATTACTTAATGTATTTAAAAGGGAGCTGCTAACAATGAGAAAATGCCCCTGTGAGCAAGCTCTTTCCACTCTGAGATAAGCCAAGCCAATAGGGAAAAGCATTCCTATGTAGTATTTTTGCACTCCATCACCTATATCTATCAATCAGAGATTTCAGATTAATTTCTTCAAATTCACACTTAGCTTAGGGCCTGCTTTATTTCCAGCTGGATCAGTCCCCTGCACTGGGTCACTGTTGATGCTCAGGAGCAGAGCAAGAACAAGAGCTGGGTTTCAGCTGAGAAGCGGAGATATTTTCTTTTTGGCAACTCCTGATTGGAAGGGTTAATTAAACTGTTAATTAAGGATAGGATGGGCTGCCCTTCACAGCCTCTGGCATGTTTTTGTAAGTATGCGTCCCTGAAACTGCCCACTAGACTGTGATTTGCAGGAGTACCTGTTCTGGTGGGTGGGAATTGATTGGGACGGGAGCACAGGGAGAGCATGGCAGATGTGTGGACATTAGCCCAGAGCCATAGAACCTCTAGGCTAGAAAAGACCCTTAAAATCATTGATTCCAACCATTAAACCTGGTGTTTCAAACCAGGTTTGCTTATACCACAATTAGAAATATTATTAGAGATTTAAAAAACCTCAAATCACATATGCAGTTAGTGTGGCTATTCCCAGTTATAATTTTCCATTTTTCTCATTATTTTAAAAATAATGGTCCAAGTGTTAACAAAGTAAACAGAAGTTTGTTTATCCTCCACTTCCCAAGGCTCTCATTGACTCCTAGTCCTACTCTAATCTCTCTTTCTCTCCCAGATTGCTTAATGTGTTAGCAGCAAAATGTGCAGACACCACTGTGAATGTTTCCTAGGCCAGCCTGGGGGTTTACATGCACAGGGGAGTTTTGTGGGCTGCAGACTGCCATGCTGTAACAACGTTGGAGATTAAAATAAATTTACTTATAAAATATTAGAAATTGTATAGGTTACAGTTTGATTGTACAGTTTGCTTACAGCTTAGCATGAGTGGGCCCTGATCTAAACTTAACATAGATTAACTTTAAATAAATTTGTGTTTTTAGCATAAACAGCTGAGCAGGACCGTAAACAGAGAAAGATGGATATCTCTAGATAAAGGCTGAGACACTGGAGCGCCTCAAGGCTGGCCCAGGCTGGAAGATAAGAACAATTAATGGCTTGCCCATGTGGACATGGAGAAATAATCCAATGATGTGTTAGAAGACCCCAGACCATACATCTTCATTGGTCCAAGAGGCACATGCAGGGTACAAAAAGAGCACATGAAGACTGGGTGCACAGACAGTATAAAGACCCAGAGGTTTCCATGTTTGAGATCCTTCTCCAAGGACAAACACCTTGAGGTGAATTAAGCCAACTCATGAAATCTAGGGCCTGACCTCTTCTTTAACAACCAAACTACCCTGAGTGGGAAGATGACTAGGGGCAAAATTAAAGAAAAAAATGGGAAGCTATATTCCAAAGGAAGTTTTAAAAGTACAGAAATTATAGGATGAAATGCAGCTCCTGCACCCTGGCTGGAATACAGATGGCATGCTCAAAACCTCTTCCACAATGACTCCCCACACTCACAGTGTGCAACCTTAAGCACGTGTTAAGGGGGATGAAATGGGTGTGGAGAGGAATGGAGTGGAGACCCAGCTGCCAGGCTGTGCTGAACTCCTTGCAGGAATGGGAACTTGATGGTACCAAGTAGCTGATAAACCATATAGCAGCTGTCAGCCAAGGGAGTAGGTTGAAGATGCCTTGCTTCTGAACCAGCAACTGTGGTGAAATAATTTTCCTTGGATGAACTTGGCTCATTATAATCTAATTGAAACCCCAAAACACACCTTCATCCCAAAGTTAGTCACCTCGAGATACGACCACCCCTCACTGGGCAGGCACTCCATACTTGATTGAGTATTTCTCTAAGAGCAAAGTGAGAAAATTTTACACCAAGTAACAAGGAAGGTATGTGTGACTAGAGTCACTCAAGCTCCACATAAAACTAAATTAAGAATAGGGAGAAGTTAGGGAAGAATTTATTTTAACTTCTGGGATCAGTCAGATAGGCTGAACCTATATTTTCCCTCATAGGGATGACTCTCAGGTAAGAACCCTATTCTGTGTGTGCTGAATGGTTAAGTTATTTTTGTTGGTTATTAGAGCTTGTCTATGCATTGCTTTGAATGTGTTTTTGCAGCCAGTTACTATCAATGGCAATCTTTGACCCTTAACCTGTCACAATTTCAGTGTGGGAGTTAATTAGCAGTGTTAACTCTGTAAACTGTTGGGCTTCAAGGGTGCTGCAGTGGCTGGCAGTGGATAAGGTACTCAGCTAAAAGTGTGGAGACACAGGAGGGGGTTTCTCTTACACTGTTGGCATGTGTCTCAACCCTCCTTTCATGTGACACGTCAATGACCTGGGTTAGTTAGCTCAGGTACTGTGGATGGTGTAAGAGCACTGCAGAGGACAAGCCGCTCTCACTGGTCACACGTCCACACTGTTGCAGTCCACTGTTAAAAGTTGCAGTTAATGGTACTAACTTTTATTTAACCTTCAAAGAGTTTTGGGAGAGAGGGAGAAGGTTGCAGAAAGGGTCTGTAGGTGCAGCTAGGAAAACTTTTGGAGACTGCCTGGGAGGAAAGGCTTGGTGGATTTTGCAGCTGGCTTCCCTGAGTTCTTGGTTCATTGCCTTAGAAGTAAACTCTTAGAAAATGGCTTTTACAGTTCAATGACTGCTTTGGAGAAGGTGAACATGACTTTTCACTTTCATTTTAGTTCCCAAAGAACACAGAAGAGAGAAAGAAGAGCCTAAGGATTACCATGGGAAGAGATGACAAATGACTCCCCTGTAACCAGGGCAAGTGCAAAGCCAAAGGAAAGAAAACTCAAAACAATTCACATAAATTACCCCTATACACTTGTACCTCAGCAACATCCTACCATTTTAGCAGAATTTTTTTTTAGCTTTCCATGCCCATTAAGTTTAGGATCCAAGTAGATATTTTTTAAATAAGCTTATCTAAAAGTGGATTTGGTGCACAAACAGTTGATTGGGATTCTGGGAGCATGTAGGAAACCTAACAGGAAAGTTCCGTGCTAGGGAAATGAAAGACAATGAGCAGGACTAAGAGTACTGCCCAGGCAGGTATACATAAGTCTTCTTTCTTTCCCTTATTCAGAAGGAGCATTTCCTCTCTCCCTGGTGGAAAGATATTTGCAGACATTTAAATAAAATGTTCTTGTAGGCTGCTTTCATTAGTGAAGCTGTAAGCAATCAAGGCGGATGGTACCTTTAGCACATTGCTGGTGCATTTCCTTGAGGCACAGAGTGCTTGGCTAAAGCTACAGTGTAGACCAAGACCTCCCAGCATACCCTTCTCTTTGAAATGACTGTATCCCAACATGTATTCATTGCAAATCTTGCCATTCCTACATTACTGAATCACTGCATTATATAAGACAAAAAATTTCTTAGTCTCTATACCTGAATGAAAAAATGTTTAGATTGCTTAGGTTATCTTTGCTATGTCTGACCCTGAAGGAAGATTGCCAGAAAAAGATATGCTCATCACAGTTTTTTAAAGGGTTTATAATATCTGTTTCACTTAACTATTTGGGATTTAACGAAGTGAAGTCAGCTGAAAAATCTGCTCCGTAGCAGTGCACAAGACGGTAAAGGTTATGGGTAAGTGGCACCGTAAAAATGATGTAACTGCCCATTTATGAAGCTCAACCCATATTTTGGTGAGTCTTCTAGAAAGATGGAACCTGATTAATTCAAACAGCCATGCTTGCCAGCAATTTAGGTTATTTATGTCCATTTACATTTGAAAAATACAGAGATTGCAACAGGGAAGCAACAGCTTCCAAATTCAAGTTGAAAAATTTTACAGAGAGGCATTGCCATGTATTGCACCAGCTTAAGAGGCTGGAAAGGACAGTCTCTCAAGTGTACAGGCTTTTATTCAAGCAAACTGCAAAACTCATACCCAAAAGCCTTTTTGGGTTTCATGACTGGTATTGATGAGTTGAGATATTATCACACATTACCAACCAGAGAACAAAAGAACAGGCAGCTTTTCTGGAAGGCATGCAGGTGTACAAGTACCTGTGGTCTTCTCCTTCAGGAACGGAGCTGATACTTTGGCCAGGGAACTAGAAGAACATAACCCTCAAATAGTCCCATTAGAAAACTTTCTTATCAAAATGGAAAGATTAGTATAAGTGCCAGGGAGAGACCAGAAATACTCTTGAGGAGATAATACTCATCTTTGCCTTCACCTTGCCTTTAAAATCTTTCAGCTTTGGTGGATAATTCAACATCCACAAGATGGGGGACAAAGACAAGCAGTGCTTTGTGGCAGCTGCAGGACAAACCAAGTTAATTTTTCCTCATTCAAGTTGGAGGAGTATGACTTCCTCTTGTAAGAACGAAATGCCAACAGAGGGAATGGCAGCAAAAGTTAATGGGAAATGGGGAAGTTTTGGAAATGCTGAAATTCAGGAGAGTCAGAGAAGGTTCAGTGTAGAGCTCTTCTTAGGAAAAGAATAGTACAAACACCTGGATGCTTAGAAAGTTGCAGACAAAAGAAGCATTTTTTTTCAACAAAACTAGCTTGTTTTCCAACTTGATAATTTTTAAGAGTGGTAGTTGAGAGTGCTCAAAGCAATGGGCACCTGTGGCCAGCTGTTATTATCTCCCTTTGAAACTCAGCATGTTTCAGCTCTGGGACAACAAATCCAGTACAACTGTGTTATATTTCATATCCTTAATCACTCACAAATCTCTGGAAATACTGTTATAATAGACTGCCAAAGACTACATTACGAGCATTTGGTAATGAGCCCTGGAAGCACCGGGACACAAATTTAGCAAGCCCAAGGCTGGTTAACACTAGAGGATCAGCTAACAGCCTTCATCCTGTCCAAAAAAAATCACATTTTGGGTGATGTCTCTGTACTACACACAGTGAAATGGATGGGGAAATTGATGTGGATTTCTCCTCACATGGGAAAAGACAAACACATTTGTGAGATTGTGTTTGCTCAAGCAAAGGGGGTCCACTACTAATGTGGAAGGCTGGGGAGAACCAGTGTATGCCTCAAGGAGATTTAACCATGGGGGAAAATAATTTATGGTATTATGTTGCAGGAGAGTGTGACAGTGACCTAGGCTGGGCCAGGCTGGTGTTGGTGTCCAATGAGAAAGTGTGCTGCTCCTCCTGTCCTGAGCACCTGTCCTGATGGAATGGGGCCCAAGTCATGCATGGACTGTTTTTGAACATCTGGAGGGGTGGAGGAAGCTCATGAAGTGGGAAAATAATATCTATCTGTGGAAGGAGGAGGGATAGTAGTTAATAAAAATGCATTAGGATGTATGTTGAGTATAAAGATGGTTTAAAAATGTTTTAATTGTATGTGTGGGTAAGAAGGGATTTTAGTAATGAGAAAATAAATACAATGGAATAGGTAGAAAAGACATAAAATTATATGGGATCTCAGCAGGACACAAATGATAAGAAGTGAAGTGTGTATTAGGTCTGGCTGAGATGGAGTTCATTTTCCCTTAGCAAAACTCACAGTGCTGTGTTTTGCTTTGGTAGCTGGAAAGGTGGTGATAACACACCAGTGTTTCGGCTGCTGCTAAGCAGGGCTGGCACAGCATCACTGCTGTGTCCCCAACATTCCCTCAGCATTAGGGTGGGGGTGGGCAAGATCCTGGGAGGCGACACATCTAGGCCAACAGACCCAAATTACCAAGGGAATATTCTATACAATATGGCATCAGATTAGATATAAAACCTAAGAAAAGGAGGTGGAAGTGGGTAAAGACATTTTTCATTTGCAATGTTTGTATTCCAGAACAACCACCACATGTGTTGAAGCCCTGCTTCCTGGGAAGTGACCCAATCTTGCTAGCTGATGGGAAGCTGAAAATAAAATTATTAGTGTTTTCTTTGCTACTGCATGTGCAAACTTTCACTTTTGCTTAGTAAACTGCCTTATTTCAACCCATGAGTTGTTCTACATCAAATTTTCTCTCCCCAGTCCAGTCGGGAAGGGGGAGTGAGAGAGGTTTTGTGAGCACCTGTGTCCAACCAAGGTCAATACACCACGCTGACTGATGAACGTATAAACAAAAGTATAAGGCCATGAAAAAAAAGAAGCTCAAACTTTGAATTTGTTCCTCTGTAATTTTCTTATCTTTGGAGAAAGCAGCAACTTTTAAAGAATATTGGAAGAGAAAGCAGATAATGAACTCTTACAGTATATATGAACCTTTCCTGACTCCCCAGCAGGTGAAGTGATATAAATACAAATCTAGCCATTGTGATCACTGAAACTGTGAGTGGGAAAAGGGACAGCTAGGAACTGAGAGAAATGCTGATCTTAGCCTTGAAGCTGTGGCTTCAGCAGGTTCGTGCAGCCAGGCAGTAATTGCACGTTGGCCTTTTGCAGTGGTGGTGTTGATTCCAAGGTGCATAAGTACTGCTACAGCTTGCAGAGTACCAGCCTCCTGGCCTTTCAGGATTGCTTTCCTAAATGCTCACCTCTGCTCCCTGGGCTTATACATCTTATACATGCCCTGCTCATTTCTGTTAACACTCATGAAGTTTGCTTTGTGCCACACCCAGACCAATGCAGCTTCTGAATTGTCTGCAAGCACACAGCATGGCACTGGCTTCACTCCCTGCTGCTGCTTGTCCATGTCTGGAGATAGCTGCATCTCATCTCCCTGATCCCTGTCACTATGAAGTTCCAAAAGTTAAAGCTTTCTAACTGCTCCCAATGCTCACCCTCATCACTGTCACTGTCAGCACTGGGTGTGTGGTGGTTCCTATTCACGTGACGTATTTCCGATCTGGAGACTGAGCAAAATAAAGAACAGGCCCCCACTCCCTTGCAGAGGAAGGGCAGATAGGTAAAGAAAGGAAGGAGCTGAGGGAAGTGAGATAAGGCCTGTGCGGCTAGAGCAAAATACACAGTCCTGTGAGTGGTAGAACAAATTAAAACTGAGCTCATTGAGGACTTACATTTTGAAGAAAATATTCCTATGTGGATGATCTGTTTTTTAATCAGAGCTGAACTAACCCACCAGCCCTTCTCTTTCTGAAATATCTAAAAGTACTTCTTCACTTAGCTCCCTATTTTCATGAGATACAGGGAGAATTAATATTCTCAGGAAACTTCACTCTTTCCTATGTGGCTGAAATTAGCCAATTCCTTCAAAACATTACCAGGAAAAGGCAGAAATATATTTACAACACCATTATGTACACCACATTTTCCATGGAAATTTGGCTAAAAAATAAGTGGATCTTTGCTGCATTTGGATATTTTTCTGTAAGATATCTGGCGAGTGATATTCCAGAGGTCTCCTCTTGCCCAAAGATAAGGTTGTTCAAAGGAGCATGTAAGTTTTTCAAAGGCTTAATACAACATCTTCGGAGGGTGCAGTGTGGGGAGTGTCCTACAGAGTCAGTGCTCATGGAGGGACCACACCACCTATGCAAGCTCCTGCTCCACCTCACAGGTCTGTGACACTACTCACACCTACTCTCATTGTATTGCCCATGGAGAATACACTCTTACTCTGATCCCGCAGTTATAAAATGTGAACACTGACCTTCCTCTCACATAATTGTGATTAGTAAAACTCATCTGGTATTTACCTGTGTATTTATGCTCCCATGTAACTCATAAATGGCCCATCTCACTGGGACAGTGATGCAGAAATAGAAGAACTAGCATATGCTTACTTCACAGAAACACAGAATTGGTTAGATTGAAAAAAACCTCTGAGATCATTGAGTCCAACCTGTGACCAAACACCAACATGTCAGCTAGACAATGGCACGTAGTGCCAGATCCAGTCTTTCCTTAAACAGTTCCTGGGATGTTGTTCGCCGATGTTGCTATCGCGCTGGCATGGTAGTGTTGGAGGAAGGGTTTTAGAAAGGCCTTGGGAATTGGAAACTGAGGAAAAGATACATTTATGTATGCCTCATTGTTTCGGGAAAGTTTCGCTTCAGCATCTTTCTGTAAACCCTCTTCTCCCCACCCCTGAGCAGTTCCCATTGGACCTGACCCCTGGGGTGGTTCTGATGAGCCCATGCTAGACACTGTCTCTATTGTTTAAACCTTATCTCTTAATTTTGCTGTATAAAACTGTATCTGGGCAGTAGCCCAGGGTCTTTTGTCCCTGCAACCGTTCAGGCAATACAATCTCTCTGGACCGCAGACAACTGACCTCTCTTCGTCTCTTTATCTCGACTCCTTGCGGCGACCGAGGCGCACCGCCGCTCGGACCGTGCAAACCCAGCTGCTGCCTGGTGAGCCCAGTGCAGCGGGACCGCGGCAAACCCCAGTCCCCTGAGGGGACAGCGAGCCGGAGGGGTCCCGGGGGGCCGGGGAGGGACGGGGGACAGCCGCAAGTGACCCCCGAAAGCCGCACACCACCTCCCTGGGCAGCCCATTCCAATGTTCAATCATTCTTTCTGAGAAGAAATCCCTCCTAATGTCCAGCCTTAACCTCCCCTGGCACAGATTGAGGACTTGTCCTCTTGTTCTGTCATTAGTTGCCTAGAAGAAGAGACCAACCCTGACCTAGCTACACCCTTCTTTAAGGGAGTTGCAGGGAGCTATAAGGTTCCCCCAGAGCCTTCTCTTTGCCAGGCTGGACACCCCCATCTCCTTCAGCTGCTCCCCATAGGACTTGTGGTGTTTTAAACCCTTCCCCAGGTCTGTTGCCCTTCTCTAGACATTCTGCAGCACCTCAGTGTCCCTGAAATGAAGGGCCCAGAACTGAACACAGCACCTGAGATGCAACCTCACCAGTGCCAAGCACAGGGGACAAATCACTGCTGTCCACAATTTTTCTGATATTTTTTGAGCATTTGTAGCGGAGCACTGGTAGCAATCCTTTCTGTGTGGATCACTTCTCATAGTAAAGAGCCCCACAGCATGCTGGAGCATACTTAGTTTAATGAATCTTGGGAGCCCCAATTATGATTGGGGTGTTTTAAGAAATTCTTTCTTTTAAAAACTGGCTGAAAACTTATTCCAAGAATAAAGACTCCCATGATTTTATTCCAGGAATAAACTTCTCAGTCATATCCAGTAACAGGATGCTGACTCCTCTTAGAAGCTATCATTACACTATTGGTCAGAGAAAGCTGGTAAGGCTCTTCTGCCCACCCTAAAGTCCTCTCTGGCATTAAACAACAATATTTTGGTTTCTGAGAAGCTGCATCTTTTGGGACTTCTCTTTTGTATTTGAACTCACAAATTAGTTTCCAAAAACTCCAAGGAATATTTATAGCAAAGTGAAAATCTGCTTCATTGTGTTAGAGTAAGGATGCCATTCCCTACTAGTAATGTGAATCATACTGTGTGTGCAGAAGCATGCATAGCCTAGACTGTGATCTTGCTGATATGTGCCAACCTCAGAGAGTTACTGGCAAGAGACAAAATTATTGGGAGAGGAAAAAAACGTGGGTAGCGAGTGTCGGGAAAAGGAAGTGAGAAAGTTCTTTGAAAGTGTTTCCCTTCATTCTTCATGTGGGAAATATGCCATTTCCACATCCCATCTTCTATTGCCAGGAATACATAAACTGTGTTTGATTGCAACAAGTACCTAGCAGTTGTGTTTTCATTTCAGCACATCAATAATGGGCATTTCTAAATATTTCACTGTACAGAACTGGCATTGCAGAAAATGGTTACTAACATCAGTCGAGCATGTTTACATTCAATCTCATGTCACAAGAAATCACAGTGGATATGTCTGCACTGCAGGCAACTGCTCTGGAGCATGGAGGTACTTCAGCTCAAGTCAAGTCCAGTTGAGAGCAGTCCAGCATGACTGCAGAGAGCTCAGTGCAAACAAGAAGTCATTAATAACACAGCTTCTCAGTCTGACGGATGAATTGAGTTCAAAGTAGTGGAATAAAACCACTGTGGTCTCTCCAAAAGGCATTGCAGTGGAATCAATATGGATTCTTGGCAGATAGAAACCACAGGGCTTGAAACATTGGCCACTCCCAAGGTGGATTCAGGAGTATTTTAGGGTTGCCTTTGTCTCATTTAACATTAAATCATTAACAGTTCAGTGTTTAGACTTGGGTAATTGTCTGTGGCATGATTCACCTGCCTACATATAATCATAAATGCTGTGTTGAAAATGCTAAGGTATCCTCCTGCAGCCACTTTTAGGGAGTGTGAATCATCTGTGCAGATACAGTGCATCCCTCCAGTCAGTAAAGGCAGAAAGACACCTCTGATGTGGGAGTAATCCCTTGGTCTGGGTGTCTGAGGCACGAGTCAGGGATGTGAACACAGACATCCAGTGCTACCTGAGATGCACCAGAGTAAACCCGCATCTCACATACTCAGGTACTCCAGGAAATCTTGAGTTTACTAGAGTAATTAATGGTTTCCATTCATGAGAGGAATGGGACAAGTTTCTGCCCCTAGGTGCCTATTCTCTCACCAGCTGGAAAGGAGGACTAAACAAATGTTTTAGATGGGGTTTGGCTCTCTGAAGTTGGGCGAGATGAATCTCCATGCATATGGTAATGCAGAGTTCAAGGGCAGAAACTGCACATATCATGTGTGCCACCACAGCAACCACATCCTCAGCTCCACAGCTGCCTTTAGCCTTTGAACCCTTCATTTAGAACAAGATACTGGCCAAAGAAGGCTCCTCACCCAGTGAGTTCAAAACAAGGGACAGCATTCTTGCCCTCATTTACATGCACAAACATGGGGGCAGCTCATCAAGATCAAAGTGTAAAGAAAGGGAGAACTGGCTTGGAAAAGATTCAGACTCTTCACTAATGAGGCTATTCCTCCATTAATTTCATTAAGTGCTGTCGGGATTCAGTTGTCAGCAGCAAAATTGGTGCTGAGGGATCGTGTGGGACCCAAAAGCTGGCAGCAAGTGAAATTACAGTTGGACCCATCTGGGCTCTGAAACTCTCATCAAACCATGCCACCAACTGACCTATGGGGGGAAACTTCACACCCAAATAGGAAATAGTAATGAGTCCTAGACTTCCACTGCTACAATTCTTAGGAGTATATGCATGATAATTTCTCACTTTTTAAAGTCATTCTGTTTATTTTATTGCTACCATACTAACACTTACCAGTTTGCCTGATATCTGCAATATGCTTCTTCCTCCTGAAATACAGTTATTAGTGCAGACCTGAGTAAAGTTTAAGGGTGAGATCCCAGCACTGTGCAACACGAAACTCCTTTTTTGTTGCCCTGTCCATGAATTTTGGAGGGACCAGTGAAGAAAATGCCAATGACTCAGATCTCCCATATTACCAGCAGAGTCAAGAGAAAAGAACATAAAGGCAAGGATGCTTGGCAATAACAAAATGTGTGTTTCTTTATGAACTCAGATTGGACTGACTGGTATGTTGGACATCAGTAAAACACTGATGGTAGTGCTAATGGTAGCTTTGTTCAAGTGAAGCAGGAAGCTCCCATCTTGAGTGTTCTGTGTCATCTCCACTCTGGAGGCTGTTTGCCAGCGTAGCACTCCAGTGCTCAAAGATAAATTTTTATGACAGCAAATACATTTTGACCAGTGTCAGGTAGATGCAATAGCTGCATTAGTTCCTAGCTTAAGCATCTTTTTTGTATTTCAGTGTGCCACTCACCACCATATCATTTCTCGTTCAGAAATAGGGAAGACTCCTGCCTTTGTCTCTCCACACCTAGAGCACATTAGAGTTCCTTTGGGACAAAGATCCTGCTGAAAGCCACTATGTTTTCATTATTTCATTACATATTCATCATGCCTGGTTATCCACAGTGCTTTGATGTATGTCAGGAGGCTGCATGGTATGTCCCTGCGATGGTACCTGTCAGAAACATCCAGTTCACAGCTGTCATATGGTATATGCCATCTGCTTAGACAGCTGGGCACTGAGCTGAGCAAGAGCAAAGAAAAGGACAAGAAGAAGTCAGCAGGATTTGGAGGAGAGACTGAGCTTGAAAGAATTTTCCCTTCTATATATATACATATAAATATACATATACATATACATATACATATACATATACATATACATATACATATACATATACATATACATATACATATACATGATACATGATACATGATACATGATACATGATACATGATACATGATACATGAATCCAAAAATATAATTTTAGTCTCTCCACCAAAACTGGAGGTTATCCTTTCCTGCCTTAAAATATTTAATGTATGCTTGTATCCACATCTCTTCAGAACCTTGATGTTTACTGCAAGCAGTTCATTTACTCTTTATAAGTAGATCCAATCAAGGGACTACTTCAATTTGCCTTTCAGTGATTGGAATAAAGCAGTGGCCCAAAAAACACCTTAGAGAAAATGTACTGGCTGAAAGCAAGTAAATTCTGCAACGAGTTAAGCATAAAATACAGATGTGGCTTGTGTTACAAAATAGCTTGTGGAAGGGACTCAGCAAGTGTCAGGTATACACAGAAAAGAAAGGTCAGAGCATTCTGGATGCTTTCCATGACAGCCAGCAATAGCAGACTCCATTGGGATCAGCAGCAAGGCAGCAATAGGCAGTGCAGAAGCCACAAAGAGTGTTGCATGTTGCTCATCCAAAGTTCTTCTCATTGATTGTACAAACTTAAAGGGAGGGAACTTGGGGAGGTTTTAAAATTAAGATTTTTTTTTTTTTAGAAGCAGGATTGGGTTGAAAATGTTTTATCCCTTCTGCTAGAAATGGATTAAAATGAAGTCAACACAAAGAAAAAACGCCCTGACAAAAATTTGAGAAATAATGAGTTTTATTTTAATTTTAAAATTGACTTAATTATTATTACTAATATCATTAGTGCAATTTGTTGAATTTCTGACAAAAATAAGTCTCTGTGATTTTTTTAATGCCAGACATATATGACATTGGAACTACATGAAATCTTCCTGAACAATGAGGCTTTTGCCAAATCAGAATTTTCTGGGAAAAAAAAAAGAAAAAAAAAGAGGTAATTTCCTAGCTAGCTTTGCAAGGAACTTTTAAGGAAATAGCAACTCTGTATAGAAAAGAGGCCTCCAATTCAACCAGATCATAAACAACATCTGGCACAGAGAACTGTCAAACATAGTTCACCTTAGGGGAAAACTGTCCAGATGCAGAGATATGTTTGACTGTATAATGACATCTGTTGTGCAAACAGGATTACAAACTTAGATCTGTATCTGTTAATAGGTAAGACAAAAATTAGGCTGAACAAAATGATAAGAAACAATTTAAGACTGCAGGTTTAATTAAAGAGGAGATAAATGGTTTTCCTTCTGAATAGTTGATTGGAAAATGGGATCTGATCGGAACAAAAAAGAAATGTAAGCACATCAACATAAAGGATTTAGGAAAAATGAGCACTCATAGCCCAAAAGTCAGCTGTGTCCTGGGCTGCATCAAGTGCAGTGTGGCCAGCAGGATGAGGGAGGGGATTCTGCCCTTCTGCTCTGCTCTGTGACACCCCACCCAGAGCGCTGCACCCAGCTCTGGGATCCCAGACAGGAAGGACATGGAGCTGTTGGAGTGAGTCTGGAGGACAGTCACAAATATGGTCAGGGAACTGGAGTACCTCACCTACAAAGATAGGCTGAAACAGCTGGTGGTGTTCAACCTGGAGAAGAGAAGGCTCCAGGGACACCTTAGAGCATCTTCAAGTACAGGTCTGCAGGTACAGGAGAACCTTAAATTGGAAGAGGCTAGATTTATGTTAGATTTTAGTAAGAAATTCTTCAGGGTGAGAGCGGTGAGGTGCTGAAACAGGTTGCCCAGAGAAGTTGTGGATGCCCCATCCCTGTAAGCATTCAAGGCCAGGTCAGATGAGGCTTTGAGAAACCTGGCCTAGAAGAGAGAGGGGGGTTGGAATTAGATGATTAAAGTCCTTTCCAGCCAAAACCATTCCATAATCATATGATCTTCTGATTCTATGAAATGTTAAGTGACTCAAGGGAAAGGCATTACAAGTGCAATGTAGGTGGATCAGTATGGATGTGTCAGTAGAGCTCAATGGCACTGTGATATTTGCCTGAAGCTTTGTGGACTATCTCATACAAATGAAGGCCATAAGCACTACATGAAATTTTTGCTAGAGGCTAAGATAAATAACTACATTTTTTATAGCTGTAAGTTAAAAATCATAGCAATAAAAATCTTCTGCTATATCAGTCTATGGAAAAAAGAAAACACTAAATCTGGGAGGATCCATGCAGGGAGTGCAAACTTGAGACAGAAGACAACTAGGTTTATTTATATGGCTTATGTCTTTAATAATGGAGCAGATGAGAGAATGGTTGATAGGAACGAATATACAAAAAGGAAAATTCAAACAAAGATGAAAAAATATTTAAGTTCAGTGTACTGAAACTTTTGGAACAGGTTAATCATGAAGTACTAGATTGCGAAATTGCAAGTCCTGCAGCAAAGCTTTCCAAAATGATCTTATTAATCTCTGGCTAGTGCATTAGCATTAGAAATTGGCAGACATGGTACTTGTGTTTTGAAAAGAGAAGGACCCATGAAGTTACAGGACTATTAGCCATATTTCCACTGTGTGCAAGATATTGGAATGAATTTCAAAGAAAGACCACTTAGCAAATTTGAGATAAGCAGAAAATGTGATACAATACAACCTGAATTGACAGTAATAGATTTTGTCAGATGAACTTGGTATCTTTCTGTGATATATTGGACTATGTTCAAATGAAGGAATGTGATAAATAAACCAAATTGACCTTCTGCTAAGGCTCACATACATTCCAAGGACAAATTATTAGTGCTTAAGGCAAAGACATGGGAAATTATTACATTTACTTTTAGAAAAAAATATGGCTCCAGAGTAGGTAACAACTAACACTGAAGAAAGATGAAGCCAGCAAAAGGCTGGTTCTGAGTGAAATGTGATCATGATCAGCCATTATGTCAATTGTTCACACTAAGAGCACAAAAATAAATAATGATAATAATTAATGGCACAAATCTGGGAGAGGATGTTAATAGGGAGGAAGATTAGACTGCCATATAGGAGACAGCTGATAATCTTGAGCAATGAAGCAATAAAAATCAGATTAAATGTAACATCCCGAGGTGCTAGGTCAGGCACATAGACACTAATGAAAGGATTTGCTGTAAGCTGGAGGCTGAACTGTGCTAATGTGAGGAAAGGAGAAAGCCCAGACTGGAAATAATCATTCACAGTATGGCCATGAGTCATCAACATGATTCAGCCACACAAAGGTTGATGCAATTGTGTGCATATCAGGAATGATGTTTCCAGTACAGGGACAGATGAGAACAGTAAATCAATAAGGATTATACCTGGAGCATGACACAAAACAGCCACTTACACTCTATATGGTCAGCCACCATAAATATCAATGGGGTAAGATCATCTAAAGAGACTTTGTTAGCCAAAGAAGAAAGAGGCAAAAGGGGGACCTGGAAATTCAGGCTGGAAATGGGAAATACTCAAAGATGGTATAATACTGAAGAGACTTGCAAAAATCTGTCTGCTGCTCTTTGCAAAAGAAGTCTGTAAGGCACTGCCTGCAAGGGAGACTCCTAGAGGCAAAGTGCCAGGTAACAGGGAGAGGCAGAGTAAGATATGCTGATTTTTACTTGAAAGTGGATAGGATCTAGATTTTGAAGCTTTAATTCTCATGTCAGACACTTTTCTGTGAGCTTCCTCAGGGAGGGAGTACCAGTTGGTTATTTGGTCTTTTTAACTCACTAGAAGTGAATTGTTCAAGAACCATAGCTCAAAGTGGCTTTATGACATATGAGGGAGTTTTGAAACTTTTAACTCTTACTCCAGGAAAGCCAGGTATCTCTCTTGCTTATGCTTTGAGGATTAAACACTTCTCTTCTATGATCTGGTTCAATCTAACCAAATACTCTTGCATCAGCCAGAGGCATGACAAAGTGGGCTTTGGAGCTAACAGAGCAGTTTTTCCTGGTTTAAGAAGATTTTTGCTCACAAATTTTCCCACAGATGCCATGCCCCTCCTCCCAGATTGTCAGCACAAAGTTTGACACGAAGATGCCACTAAAGTGCCAATAATTAATGTTATGTTGTGTTCCCCGGACTCAGTTTTACGGATTTTGCTTTGCAAGGAGTTCATTTTGAGGCACATGAGTGACAATTCTTGTCATAAGGAGCAGATTTCTGATTAATTCTTTCTGCTCTACATTAATTTGCGTGACAATCATTTGTGACAAAGATTAATCTTTCAAACAACTACTGTGACAATTTTCTCCACAGAGACAAGCCATCACACTGCTGCTGCTTTACTCTGACCTTGTTTTGTCACTTTGGGAAAGTTATTGCTCCCTTGAGATTCATTTTACCTATCTAGAAATCTGTATAAGTCATCTGCAGACTTTACTACATATCTCAGGACATGGGAACTTAATTAACTGTGAAATGATCAAAGGGAAAAAGAGGATTGGAAAACAATCTGGAATCTTCAATTAAAAGGTAAAAGCTGTAACTTCACAAATATTTTCATGAAAATCAAAACAAAATATAAAAGAAAAAAAATTTGCCTGATTTTTTTCTGGAAGATTTTTATTGCTGGGCTTCTAAGAACTGCATTAGCAATTTTACAAATTTTCATGAAATCCACATTTAAAATTTCATTAAAAGATTTATTGAAGTGATCAAAGATCTGCTGTAGCAAATAAACAATATTAATTATGCTGAGCAATGTTAATCTGCTTTTTTTTGGCAGAATTGCAATGCTGAATATTCAAATATTTTGAAAAACTATTAAGTTTCAAAACATTGGTCCACAGAGTCACTTTTGAAGCCTGCAGAATCTCTTCTTTACAAAAAAACCCCAAACCACTATGGAGAGAGACAGGGTTATTCTTAGAAAAACACAAAGAGGGTGTGAGTAGCAAGATGGAGAGGGCCATGTTTTCTGTTAACAGGCTCTTGCTCTCTCCTCCGTTGTTCATATTTGAATAAAAACATGCTGTGCAGTTACCTTTTCCTGTTCAAATGTTGGTGTCTAGAGGCATATCCAATTGCCTGCAACAGGTGTTGGCTGCAGAATACACCTCACAGAACAGCAAAGTGTCGGGATTCTTCTCTAAAAATTACATCCACTGTGTTAAGACCTTTCCGGTGAGGACTGTCTCTTTCAGGTGAGGAATTTCCTGCAGATTTTCCACATCTGAGTTTCCAAAGTATTTTCTGCTTCATAAGAGGTAGATTTCCCTAAACTGAAGGGTAGAGGGAGCAAGACCTAAGCTCAGATCAAAACAAACTGAGAACAACCTGAAGGAGTCTTGCCCAGCCTCAAGGAGTCTTGCCCAGTGCAATTTTTGCCTCTCTCACTGAAAAGTCACACCCAAGGTGAGAGCTGGAGGGGGTGGTGCCCTGCCCTGCCTTTCAGGAGGCCCCTGCTGGTGCGGTGCACCCCAATTGTGCAGGGCTAAACCACATTTTCTTTGGGGAATAAACTCCCATGCAAAAGTCATGGCCAAGGTTACCTTTAACCCTAGGGAGGACCTAGATCCAGACTTCATGCATGACACAGGCGCAAGGTAGGGCTGATGACACCTCCACTGCAGACCACTGCTGTCAGGTCCAGTCCCAAGTATCTCAGAGCTCCAGTCCTGGATAGGGAGAAAATGGTCCTAAATCAAATCAGTATCCATCCCACTGGCAGAATGACACCTGAATGCAAATGTTGCACTTGCTCCTCTGTGAATCTCAGGAGCTTCAGAGTTTACCTGAAATCTTTAATGGAGATGAGAATCTTCTCTGGTAACCTGGGGTTAGGGGTAAGTGCTCCATCCCTACAGACATCAGTTAGCACTGCTTTCCTGCAGGTTTTTACTGGACTAAGGTTATTACTCCCAGTAGTACAGTGTCACAAAGCTGGACAGGTCCAGCAGTGGACCACACTCTGAACAGCTCCAAAATGTGTGGTCAGTTTTGTGTTAGCTGGTTGTACAGTCTCTTCCAGGCCTAAGTATGCTCCTGCAGCTAATGGGACTGTGATGAAGTCAGAAAAATCATGCTCAGTTACAAACCATGCAAATGGTATAATAATAACAGAAAATATTGTGATCTATGTGACAGATCTCACACACACACACAAAAAAAAAAAAAAAAAAAAAAAAAATTCCCATGTTTTCAACAAACCAGAAGCTACAATCTGAAGGAAGCTATTTCTGTATTTCGGCTGAAAGTTAATGAGCTTATGCAAAGTGTGAGTAAAGATGCATGGTGGGAAATTAAAATCTTTCAAGAATCATTAAGAGCAGACATCTGGGTTTTCCAAAGTTCATTTACACTAAAATTAATTTTCCAGTGTAAAGCCTTGGCAACCACTTTAAGCAGTAAAACCTTTGATGCTGCTGATATAACCAAGACACTCTAAATGAAAACTTTTCCTGTGAAATATTGTCTTAGCCCTTAATTCAGTTTAAAAAAACCAAGCAATATATCTCATGCATTTGAAATTCTGTAAAGCATTGTAAACTGCAGTTAAGTAGGAGATTTCAGATTAGATCATGGTTTGACAGGAAGCAGCTATGTGGGACATGA
Organism: Taeniopygia guttata; assembly: GCF_048771995.1. NCBI lineage: Eukaryota > Metazoa > Chordata > Aves > Passeriformes > Estrildidae > Taeniopygia > Taeniopygia guttata. The sequence continues at coordinate 60,304,048 of NC_133024.1, read as the reverse complement.
TGGGAAGGAAGGAGGGATTTCCTTCAAGAGGAAATTTTGATGGTATTAGGTTACTGATGGAGCTCAAGAAGCAGACAGAAATAGCAGTGATCAGAGTGCTGCGTCCAGGTGCAGGGTGATTTTAAGGCTCTTTGTGAGGCAGTTACTGAAATACAGCTTCAAAGCTAAACTGGATTGAAGTGAGACAATTCTATAGAAGGATAGGGGATTATCATTTCCACAGTTTTAGATAACAGTGGCACACCTCTTGAATCTTGTATATGATCAGAATTTCCATGCTTAAGACAACCAGAGCAGAACAGATGCTGGAAATTCTCCACTTAAAATCTTTTCAGGAAAGGTGCTAAAGGACAATTAAAATATTTGTATGATCATGTCCTCACACAGGCAGTGTTTATATAAGCTGTAGTTCATGTAAGATAGGTGCTGAATTAAGACTTTGGTCACACTGCACTGCTTAACATAGACCCAGTGTTCTCACCTGCAGAAGAGACTGGTCAGTCATGCCGTGGCTGACGTCAGTGCTTAGGTCCATGGGCTCTTTCCCAGAAGGTGCTGATCCCAATTGCCAAGGAGTTTTAGAGTTTGTATATGAAGCTAAACAACATACACTTTGTATTGTCACAATGAGTGTGCAAAGCCCGGGGTAAGGAACACACTTTGTTTTAGCTGTACTTCAATCACTGTTTCTAAATCTGTCATGTTTAATTTTTCAAAACAAAGCTATTTGCCTTTATAAAGGAGAATACTTAAAATATAAAGAGAAAGCTGAAACTGGCCAAACCTTTTAGCCTACCAATAAATTTTAGAGAGCTTCAGCAATCAGAGAAGATAAATTTGACTTAATTGTCATCTAGAAGATAGGCAGAACAAAAGTCAGGCCTTTGTCATGCCATGCAGTCTTTCTTGCAGCCTGTCTGCTTTCACTTTGCAGCAGTTAAAATGTCCTTGCGTAGTTGTCAGCGATTGTACAGGGAAATAATTCCAGTCCCCCTGCAATCCTTCAACACCAGACTATCACTTAGAAAATCAATTACTTTAAGGAAAAAGCGGTGGCTGTCATAAAAGACACAAAACAAAGACAGTTCTATGCCAGACAGGCAGAATTTGCACAGCCCTGTTTTGCCTTACTGAGCTGCTGGACATGCAGTTTCTTAGGCTGCCCTTTGACTCCTTGACATTCTGAGGCTTTGCAAAGATATATGTCAAATTCAGAAGGAATATAATATTTGCTCCCTGTTCATCAAACTCTATGAGGATAAGTCAAGATCACTGGTTATTACACCGGGTAATATCCCTGTGAAGAAGGACCACTGCAGGAAACAATACCTCAACTGGATTTGTCCCATGGCAAATGCAGTTCCATTATGGCAGGACTTAGGACATGTTTAAGGTTGCCCCTAATGCAGTGTCTAACCACTTGTTCTCCAGAGCAGCTCAGCTGTGCTCGATTTCTGCCTGCAGTGCTTGGAGCTTATCTGTGCCCGGTAGACCCTGGGCAGCAAATCCACCCTGTATTGGTTCCCATATTGGCTGTTCCTGGCCCTCTGACCTTTCCTTTATTTTCTCTAGCATCCCTTAATAACTGAAGACATGCCCAAGGGGAAAGAGAAGCAAGGCAGAGACTGCTGAGCAGGATGACTCTACTTCAAAGGTAGTAAGGTGTCAGAGTCCAGAGCATCCCTTTGGCTGCCCTGGATGCCTTGAGACCCTGGCAAGGGGCTCAGGGACCTTGGCAGCAAGTCAAAAACACCTGTGGCTTTGATTTTAGTCCATGGGAGAGGCTGCCAACCTTATATGAGGAATTACAATCCAAAAGGGCTTGAGTAGTGTAATAGGGGAATTGACACAGGGTGGAAAAGTAGAATTTTTGGATTTTTTAGAATGTAATTCAGGGGTACAAGATGGAGGAATCTGGGCATGCCCTAGCCTCTTCTTCCTTCTTCTTGTCCTCCATGTCTCAGTGTGATAGTGACACTTTTCTATTGGTCAAGGATAGAGACACACTGTCCAACATAGATTTTAGGTATTGGTATGGGAACTGTAAACATGGTACATGCAATTTTGGGTATATAATGTGGGAGACACCCAGGGCTGAAGGACACTACCATGGCTTCTGTACTAGACGCACCTCGGCAGGTCAGAGATAAACTATTATAGATAAGAAAAAATAAACAACCTTGAAAACTCGGCTTCACACATTCCAGACCTTTTCTTCAGCAGCTGGGCTAGGGAGAAAAGGACTTTCACGCTGTTGGGGATTTGCCAGCAGACCCTGACAGTAAGGAAAAGCAGAATTGTCCTTTGTGACCTTAAAAGACACCATCGTTCCTTCTCACACTTCTCTTTCCTGCCTCCTTCATTGTCCATACTGATTTGCTGAAGACCTAAATGCTCTGAATGAAACCAAGGCAATAAATATTCTGGCAAATAAAGATTAAAATATAAGAAATCTGGTGTTTTCATTGTTGGTAGTGGGTTTTTTTGGCTATTTGCTATTTGGCTCATTTTGCTGATCCTGTCTACAGCTCAACCCCCATGCAATGCTGCTGTGAAGAGGCTGGGGTTGATCTACAACAAATAAATTTGCCAGCAGGCAAATATTCGTGCAACTGTACCTTGAAGTTGTCTAGCCAATTAACAAAATTAAGATAAATTCAGAGCAGTAGGTCCTTACCTGCAAAAAGTTAAACTTCTTATTTCCTTTTCAAATCCTAGAAAGGAAGTACACTGAAGAAAAGCTTCTAGGTGTTTTTTTTTTTTTTTTCCCTCAGTTACATTATTAAGTCTAATAAAATAAAAATTAAAAAGATGAAATAACTACATACCCATCTCAGGAATCCTAATATTCAGAAAATCCTATAGCTCATTTCTGACCTTTGTACTCATATTACTCTGTGGACTATGTAAGAAACTACTGTAACTGAATTCTGCAAGAGATATTAATAAAAAAAATGTGATTTTTTACAAAAATCCCTAAGCAAGTCACTTTCACACATTCCTTCTCAATCTTCCATAGGTTTCATTCACACACTTTCCTCTGTACCCATGAAAACCAAGACACCTGTGCCCAAGCAGTTTTTGACTATTTGTATGCAACAGGGAGGACAAAGGACATCAGCAGCTGTGGCCTCAACATGTATCTTGAGTTTTTGAATTGTCTTTTGTATCTTCTAGGAGTGGATGCTGTGTTGGATTGCTTGCCATGTGATTTTGACTCACCCTTTATAAATATTTGGCAAAATTCCTGAATTTCACAACTTTTATTTTCCTTGCTTGATAAGCTGTAGTCCTGTTCTTTATCCACTTGTCACCTTTAACTTTAGTTCAGTTTGTTCACATGAAACAGCAGATAATGAGCTCCATGGTAATCAACATACTCCTATACTTTTACATTTTGCTCTGCTCTTTCCTCTTGTGCACACACATTTCTATTCTTATTCCCTTCATATTATTATTATTATTATTATTATTATTATTATTATTATTATTATTATTATTATTATTATTATTATTATTATTTCTACAGTGCTAATGGAATCACTCCTAACTTGGGACATTAGAATGGACAGTTAATTACAGGGCCTCAGGATGACCAAATTCATGTGGTGAGAATTGGGCAGAAGCCCACAGGTTTTTTTGTTCAAGAAAAGCTAAAAAATGTATAGGACATGATGAAAAGATGAATTTTGTGCCTCACATAGCACACATTTTTTTAAATGTGCATACAACTGTTCAGATAATTTGCCCTTGGTTAATGCTGGGGGTGCTGTTGTAGGCTCTTGAAAATGCATCCACACTTTCTGTAAGGGATTTCCTAGTTCAGGCTCACCGCAGTCCTGCTCAGTTCTAGTGGAGGCAGATCACTGCTGAAGCACCTCTGCACTCTGTGATTCAGCCCTTTTCTCTGTGACGTTCAAGCAGGAGTCTCAAACAGCTCTTAGCTCTTCTTAATCTCTGGCAAAAAAATGCTTTCTCCTAACAGCAGGCTCATAAGAAAACAACAAAATGTCATTGTCGAAATTATTACAGTGGGATGACAGAATGCATCTCCATAGTAACAAGCAGGGCTAATGCCACCGCTTGCAGCATCACAGGCAGCCACACAGAAGTTTCTTTGCCTTACTGAAAGAAAAATTCATGAAGGATCTCAGTGGCTGCTCAGCCCTGGGAGATGGAGAGCCAGTAAATGCCTCTTATGGCTCCTTAATGCCTGCTTAGAGTGGGTAGTCAGGTATTGTCACAGCTATGAGCAGCACCTGATGCTCCTTAATATTGCTTTAAAGGAAGTAGAAGGATATAATAGTTCCCTCTATGAGCCGTCTTCTGTTCATCCTCAACAGAGCAAACAGTCACATACCCTGCAAAGTAGACTCTGTATTTTCAGTCAGTTAATTTTAAATAATTCTGTGTTTCATTTTGGAAGTTAAATGTATTGAGTAGCCAAATGAAGATGTGGACAAGGAGCTTTTCTTATCTCCCTAACTACATGCTTTATAACTATCAACATTTTGACAGCTGCAGATGTACTATGCTTCAATAGCATTGAATACTGGTAACTATTAGTTCTTTGAAATTCATGCAACACGAAGAGGCTAAAGATTTAATCCCTCATTTAGCTGAGGTTAGAATTTTGCTCCTTTGGTGCTGTTTAAATCTGTTGTTCATCTCCAGGTTAGACTTTCAGCTAGTATAAACCAGAGTTGCTGTAATGATTTCGGTACATTTGTGCCATTTTCTCCCCTCAGTACCTTGCCCTACTACCTGTCTTGTTAGCTTTGTCTCAAGGCTCCTACTTCTACAAATGGGAGTTCCTTGCAGCTCCCATGACAAAGCTGAGAAATACATGCATGCATTTAGGAGGAAACACATCCCCAGCATGCACAATTCTCCACTCTGAACAGCGCTACCAGCCTCCAGGTGGATATTCTGATCCTAACACATACAAACAATTTCCATAAATGTCACTGCTAGGTACCTGATTCATACCCCCAGGAAAAAAGCAGACTTTCCAAAGTAAAGCCAGGGTGATGTTGAAGACTGGAACAAATTTTCTGCTCAGTACTTTTCTTTGTGCTTTTCTGTCATTATACCTGAAAGAAAGTTGCTGCCTTGAGACTTGATTCTCCCTTGCTTTGGTAGATACCTGGAGCTAATTCATGTGAAGTCATAGCATTATGTACCTTGAAAAGATGGTGTGCTCAGGTCTCCTTAGGCTCCCAGCTTTTATGGAGAGTGTGTGAGGTTAAATGATTAATGGGAGTCTGTGAGCTCTTAATATAACTCACATTCACAGTTTATAGCTTCTCCCCTGCAATACATTACTTCCTCCATTTCCATGCAGTTTTTCAGGCAGAGAAACCATGTGAAGAAGATTTACTCTTCTTTCAACATGAGCTTCGCAGAAGTAAAAGCCAATTGTCTGCCCTGCATTTGCAGAAATGTTTTCTAATACACATCAGACATAGCTATAAAAAATAATACAAGATATCTGAAAAATAAAACAAACAAGCAACACCATGTAGACATGGAAACTTGGTGACTAGACTACTAACAAATGTCTGATATGCCTAATCTGTATTTAAAACAGTGATGTTATAAAGAGATAGTAAAATATCTATATAGAGGATTTTTTTTAATGTGGTCTAAATTGATAACAGGCAGGTTTATTTGCTAGGCAATGATTTTCACCTTAATAATTTTCTGATTTTACTTTATGGCATTTTATGACTGATAGTTTTGTGACTGCTATTATGGCACTACTTCTGGAACTTGAAGCAGAGCAGATGACTGGCTTTCACTTTTATCTGATGTTCATTCCTTCACACCACTGAGAGCAGCTCATCATTTTCACCAGAACAGCAGTGATCTTAAAGATAAACCCTTTTACATTACTTCTACCCCAGTTTCCTGACAGTAAAATTATATATGCTTAGCTTGAGTCTCTGCTTCTGTTTCTGACAATTCACACTTATTGAACTCACTGTCCAATTTCTACCTAATTTGACAGGAAGTTTGACATGCACAAGTATAAAGCTTTTCAGATCTTCATGGATGTTGATGTCTGGATATGTTAGAGTCACCACTTAGTAATGTCTCAGGGTATAAGATGGAAAATTCACATATGGCCCCCTCTGCCTGGAACCAAACCACCTACCAGTGCCTGGTACCTCCAGCAGCATCACTGGAGTAATTGACTTTATAGGCACTTCTCCATAAATCCAGGAACTAGCAAACTTGAGGAAGTGTGTAGGGTAAATTAAGTGGGGACTGGAGAAAATACAGGTGGCTCTGGGAGGGCTGAAACACGGAGACAAAGGAAAAACAGAAAGGACATGAAAGTGAATGGAGGAGTAGGAATATAGAAACATTGTAGGGGCTGGCTGGAAGTTGGAAAGATGAGAATGATGAGATCTGCTGTTCAGGGTTTGATTAAGGATTTGGGGGAGACAAGATATTCTCGGGGAAAGGTGCTTATAAAATGAAGCTGGAAACCTTATTGCATCCTTACTCATGTTGCTAATCTGATTATTCACTCAAGTCTGCCTTTCCAGGAGGCCAAGTTTGAGAATATGTGGAACAGATCCTGAAATCTTCCTTTCACAGAAAACCATTCAATCTGAAGCATTGTATTTAATTTTTAAAGGTGTGATTCAATTGCACGCTCAGGCTAGCTTTTATGGCTGGTCCAAGAATGTCGACTGTCACATAATCTTGGTATTGTAGTGCTGTGTTGGATTTTCTACTTGTGAGTCAATCAACCAGTAATTTATCATCTGCTATTGTTGACACATAAGTAGTATACAATGAAGAAAGAATGGAAACATTTTCAAGAGAAGGGAGAGAGCATATTGTGAAAGTAAAATAGAAAATTGCAGTCAGGCTAAACCTTGCTTGTGAGATTCTCCAAGGAAGCCTTTTATGCAAGCATGAAGTGTTCCCAGAGTAACACATCAGAAGCTTTTTAGGTGTTCTGCGTGATGGAGTTACAGTGACATTTAAAAAACAGATGCATGGTAGATCTTCTTTATACTGTGGACTTAGGAAATAAAAAGCTTCCCAGAAAAGGTCCTGAACCAGAAAGGCTCAGAAAATTACTGGAAAAATTTTGCAGAAATAGATAGAGCATGAAAAAACATAATGAGTAAATGTAGAAGACAGAAACAATAATTTAGACTAACTATAATCTGTCACACCAATTATTAGTGCCTATACTCCCATTTAAGTAATATAACCACAATTCCTGAAAAAATTTGTTTCACCTAAGCAGACATTTTATGTGGATCCACACAATTCTGTCATCTAATTATAACTTTAGCTTCTCCAGGATCTTTTATTTGGGAATCTGTTCACTGGTAGTAGTGGGAACCAAGATACAGCTTATAGAAACATACTGAAAGAGGAGAAGTAAAGGAAAGGCACAGAAAGATTTCTTGCCTCAGTGGTATAAAAAAAATGAAGTGATGGAACCTGATAGCAGGGAACAACCTAGGCCTGGCTTCTCATACTTAGGCCTTAAATTATTGCCATCTGAAGTTGCTTCAAATAAATAAAATTTGAAGGACATTATCTCAAAAAATACAGCCTTTACTTCTCTGTGATCTCTGTGTGATGTTTATTGGCCAGTGCCCTTGGGGAGTTTTGGAGCAAGGCTGGAATGATACCAGCTCATTCCCGCCAGCCTGGGAAAAAACTGCTCAAGACCTGCCTTCCTAGAACTGTCTCTCTTAATTCTGGAAGAAGGATTTGAATACATGTGAGCTTAACCCAATTTTCCTGACAGGCTGACAAAACAGAGAGGGCTTTGAGCTCTATGTTGCTGCACTTGGGACCAGACTAAATTCAGTCCCACATTTGGGTTTAGTTCAGGCTTTGGCTATTTTCTGCATGCTTTTCTAATCTCTCTTGATCTCCCTTCACCATTCCTAGGAGTTCTCTGTACCTCAGAGGCCCCAGATCTGGCCCTATCTGACCTTAGGGGGCCTATGAGTCTAATGTCAAGTAAAATTTTTATTTTATGTACCTCACTGAGACTGACTGTTCTTGCTGCTTTTACATTTGGTTTGGGTTTTGTTTGTGTTTTGTTCCTTTTTGGGGGTTTGGGATATTTATTGTTATTTTGGTTTTGTTCAGGTTTTTGTTGTTTGGGTTTTTTTGTTTTCTTGTTTGATTGGTTTTATTGTTTGTCTGTTTGGGTTTTTTTGTTTGTTTTGAGGGCCTTTTTCTTTTGTTTTGTTTTGGGGTCCTTAGTTTGGGTTTGGTTTTTTTGTTAAAATTTTGTCTTTATTCTTAGTGAAAAAGAGAAGAGCTGGATACACAAGAGGTACTGAAGCACAGAAGAGCAAGGGGGAAAAAATAATTGCAGATTGTTCTGGAGCACTCTGTAAATCCTATTTTGCATGTTAATGTGGGACTTTGGTGAAATAAAAGCTTTGTGCTGCTCCTCAGCACCAGGAAAGTTCACCTGTTTCTCTGTCATCTGCACAGACATCTTAAAGTGTCTTGGGAGTGGTCAGAAACATCTTCTGGATGAAAGGAAAAATAGTTGTTTCATGGTATTAGGAAAATAATCTCTCCATTTGTACAGTGTCTGTTTTGTACATAAGTCAAAATGACCCTGTGCTGTGACAAATCTGGAACAGACAATTAAAGATGTCTGATGGTACTGCTGGACCTAATTCCCCTCTAGGAATTAGTAATTAGGAATTACTGCTGGATCTAATTCCTCCCCACTTTGCAAATGTGCAAAGCTGGCCCCTCCTCTATTCAGCTTGAGCAATGTGGACTGCTGAGCTACCTCTCCCACTTCCTTCTCACCTTGTCTCACTTTCCATCAAGAAAAAACTTTCCTTATCATACCAGAGATATTCTGTGTAACAACCTCCAACCATTCACCTCGTATATGTCCTGCAGCAAGCGCTTAACAAGCTGTACTTAAACCCCTTCAATGGCATGGAATATTAAACCTGTATTTTTTCAGAATTTCAGCATGCAGGTTTTCCCTTTTTACTTCTTCCTAATTTGCCTCTGAGAATGATCGAAAAAGGCTTCAAAACAGCTGACCCATTTGGCTTCAGAATTTGCTGTGTATCATGAGACCCTTTAGACCATGCAAAGAGAGGATTTATCACCAATCTACCTTACAAGTTTTTCAGTGCTCTGAAAATAACTTTTGAGGCATGGCTTCCTCTCTCAGACAGAAAGAAGAAAATGTGGATGTTCTTCTGAACTAGAATTCACATTCAATGTGATAGATGCACTTTTTTTTTAAACTGGCATTATGCCATTTTAACATGTGGGATGCAAGTACTTTGCTGCTCAGGCAGACCACTGTGAAGAGGCTGATTCCCAGCCAGGGACACAGGAAAGCTGGTCTCAAAGGCTGTGTGCCTATACTTAGAGAAAAATAGGAAATGAGCTTCTCTAATCCATCCATCTCTGATTTGGATTACTTTCCATATTTCTAGTAACCTCGGGCATGTTTGAGGAGTGTTCATTATAATGCAATGTCCTACTTGCACTGACAAGTATTATTTTGCAATAGAATTACAAGGGCTGGGGATGCCTGTGTATGCTCCTTAACAAATCTTCTCAGTCCATCTGAATTTCTGCAAGCTGATAACTAGTCTGAAGGTCATGTACATCAGTCTGTGGCACAGCTTGTAGAGGGACAGCAGTAATAACTATCAAATATTGAGATTATAGAGGTTTGTGGAGCATTAGAATATTTTTTCTTCCCAAAGAGAGAAGAAAAAAAGCCTCTTAATCTCCTGCTTCTAATGCAGGCTGGAACTCACTATTGAAATGAGTTAGAGACCCTCAGCAAATGCCTCATGTGAGCAAGTGAAATAAAACTTCCTCCTGGCCCCATAGCCTGCCCAAAGACACACTTGTAAAAAATGACCTACAGAGCTGCTGGAAGAAAGGGACCAGATATCTCTAACAGGAAAGTCTGTTGAGTTATAAACACCTCTGCTTAGGATAAAATTGTGAGGCCTTGGCAATTTTTCCCTTGAAGATTCATGAGGAGACCTTCCATATATAATAAATGTGATTCTTTTTACTAAAAGATAAATATTAAATATATTTGCACAGTAAAAGAAATAATGGCAAGCCACCAATATACATCATCTATCAATCTTGATTGCTCACATATCTGAAGTGCTTCCTTTTTTTTATCCTGCCTTTGGTGCTAACATGTCTTTGTGCATTATTTCAGGCGACAGAGAATTACTATAATTCCAAAAATAATTTATTATCTCCTAAGAGCAAAGGTCATTTTAATTTGGAACAAATAAATGTCAACTTGTGGATGATGCACAGGATAATAATCCATGGGCAGCCAGCCAGAGGAGATAGCTGTAATTACATTCAAGCTCAGGAAGACACAGAGAGCCAAACGATGAAAACTTGAATGTTCTTAGGCAAGTTATCAGAGTTCATTTTGCTGCAGGATGTGCTGTTATCTGATCCCCTAATCCTGCCTGTGCCCTGAGCTGAGCTCATAAAAGAAGGAAACTACAGGAAGAGAGGTCCTATAGAAGTCCCTCTTATCTGAGAGTCCAGCAAGCACCAGGCTGACTTTCTGGAAGGCACATGCTGGTACTGGTGAATCATGCCCAGAGGAGCTGAAGCAGGTTCCAGTAGAAGAGAAGCTTCTCATGTGTGTGGAAACAAAATTATTAAGGAGAGAAGCAAGAAGTGCTCAAGAGGACCAGAGCTCTTCCCAGGACAAAACTTGCTGGATAGTGTTTGACACATGAACACACCCTTTACTTCCCCTGCTCTGCATATTTTTTAATTTGCAGCGTTAATCAGTTCACTAATTTCATTAAGACACCCAACTGTAGTTTTGATAATCAGGTATTCAAGAGTTAGTAAGATCAAGGCTTCCATGCTGCTTTGATTAAGCCAAATAATTCTCTTGGATTCATTGACTGCTTATGGATTCATTGACTGTGTGTTCTGTGCATGAGTCTAAAGCCAGGGATTTTCAGTGCCACTTGGGATAGCTCCAGGTACCTGAGACACCTTGCTCGACCTGCCTTCCTGTGACAGATATAGTAGAAGACCTTCATACCTTTGAATTTACTTTTTAAAAGCATGACTAATGTCAGGAAATAAGCTCTCAGTATGGAGGACATAAAAAGCTTTTAAAAAATATTAATTTTTTTCTGGTGTACTGTTCTCCTTTCCCCCTACTTCTTCACAAGTATCTAATATTTGTCAGTGCCACAGAGAGTCTCCAGAATGAGACAGCTGATTTGCCCAATTCAAAAAGGCAAATGCCATGTCATATAGTCCTGTACTATAGCCCTGTAACTACAGCTGTAATAGATGCATAAATGCTATTATTAGAGCTTCTATTATTATAGAAGGTGATGAACTGGAAAATGCAGGCTAAGAGAGGGATTGCTCAGACATTTAGAGGCTTTTGGATCTGGGAAAAATGAGTAGTTGTTTACTGCATTGCCTCAGTATACAGAGAAATGCAGTTTGTGAGGCTTATCTGAACAGGCAAGATTTCTCACTATTTAAGGATGTTCTAAACTGGGTTTTCATTCAGCCCCATTTATAGCCACAATTTGAGTAACCTATTAATTTTAAGAAGTAAATAACATAAAATAAACAGTAAAGAAACCCCAATTATCTGTACACATGTAGTAATAGGAGATAATTCTTTAGGCACACAAGAAGCTTTTCAGTACACATGACAACAAGCTCACTTCCAAATTGTGGAGGAAAGTTAAGAATTTATGGCTTAAGTGAAGAAAAATTTAGCTTTCTGAGAACTTGGTATACACATTTTTTCCCCTTTTATTAGCACTCTGTATATTTCCTGTTTGAACTATTCTCAGGAGAACAGAACTCTGCACATGAATAAGTAGAAAACTGCAAATTGCAAAGCAGATGTTCTGCTGACCTCTTCCTACTGGAATCTGCTAGCTGATCTGCTTGGCTTATTCTCTCTTTCAGGCATCAATAAATCAGCACATCAAGTAGGTGGCAACAGAGGAAATTTTAACTAAGTAGGCAGAAATTTAATTGCAGAATTCCCAAAAATTTGGTATAGTTAAATTGAACAACTATTGCAGAAGGACTGCAACTTAATCCCTAGCAATTTTTTATAATGTTAATCATTTTTTTCCTTGGCATTCAGCACTTGATAATATGACCAAAAAAAAAAAAAAAAAAGGGATTTGGGATAAGTAGGGAACAAGTATCTTAATTGTGAAGTTAATTAGGTTGAGGAATAATGCTCTAGAGAAATAGTAAAAGTTGTATTATTTAATTATATAGAAATTGCCTAGACAGAACACTAGAAAAATGCAGACAATAATTGTGAGTTCCTTACCCTGGCACACCAAATGAAAATTTTCACATGTGTGACTATGATAATCTAGTAAATTATTTTAATCCCTAAATCCCATGATATCTTGTCAAGTAAAATAGTTGTCAACTAACCATGTGGCTAAAAGTTGTGTTGGAGATGTGCCTATCTGATGCCATGAATATTCACTGTGTAGCCCTAGGAGGTATCACAATCTATCTGGCTTCTCTTCACTAATACTAAATAAACCTTGTAGTATTGTAAATGTGGAGGGGATTTTGCTGTTTTGAGATTCATGCTAATTTGTGTCACACTATTGACTCAGACCATATTAGCAAGAAACCTTTTAAATGTGCCCTGAGGTAACTAATCTGCTTTTGCATTGTGTGTTGGGTTGCTCAGCCCTGAAGTGTTAAAAGCACAAAACCACCACAATGAGATACATAAGAAAGAGATTTTGGAGTCTGAAGCAAAGTTGGCCAAGGCTTCTAATCATGAAGGCAGTGCCGAGGATGTATCACCTTGCACACAAGCAATCCTTAGGGGGCATATTTAACAGGTATCATATTTGCATACTTGTCAGATGTTGCTTTTCTGCTTTGCTCATTGAGCTTCAGCTGACTCAGCACATCTGCTTTTCCTCTCACTGAGCATTTTATCCAACAGGGTGTCAAAGTTTGTGTTGCTGAGGAAGATACAGTGAGAGTATTTTCAAGGTGCTGAGACTTAATAAAATGTTTTTGAGAGTACTATCAGTTGGTTGTAATTTAGGAAGTTTTTATTATAAGTAAACAAATTACAAATTGAAGTTTTCTATTTCAGTCTTAGATATTGCAGATTGAGACTGTGTGCTGGAGGACTGTAAAGACTCACTCCACCACCATATTCAAAAGGGTTTTCTTTCTCAGAAAAAGAATATCTTCATTTGTTTCAAGGGGGCAAACCATGCCTATGACTCATCTGTGTCTCCTCTTCTATCCAAGGAATTCAGGCACCTCATTAAGTGGAGAGGAAAAATTCCCATGCTGAGCAGAAGGGGATTTCAGAGCCAGGAAATTTACTCTCAAAGTTGTTTTCTTGTCAATCTTTTATCTTTTTCAACAATTACAGGGTATGAAAATAGCTCAGGATAGCACAGCCTGATGTTACTGTAGCTGCACAGAAGCCATCGCTTTATGCAAACATTCCCTTTCAGTCTATTGAACTGTGTAAAGAGACAAGTAGGTGGAATGTTGGTAAAAATGTCAGAAATTGACCTAGAATTAATTCCTGTATTATTGGCCATGAGATAATATAAAGAGCTCTTTATAATATAAAGAGCTCTCAGAATTCTCTTGCTAGATAACTGTCACAATAAAATTAACATCTTTCTTGTTTTCATGCCAATTTTTCAAAACTGAATGTTTGTATAACTGACTTCAGGCTTGCAAAGCCTGTTTCCTGAGGCATAGGGAAATGAACAAACTGTTAATAAAAAAGCAATAAATCCTCCTTGCTGGATGAACACTGTCTTTCTGTATATCCCTGAGATGCAACAGGAAGGATTTTTCTTCCCTTTTGTACCGAGCTCAATATTTAACTAGCAGCCTGCTACAGACCCCTCTGTGGTGTGACATGAACTGGGAGGCACTGAGAACAGGTCAAACCTCTGTCATGTCCTGTCTGCTTGAGCTCCCCTTTCCCCAGGAGGAGCACCTGAGTGAATTGTCCGTCCATCCTTCTTCTGTATCACCTCTCTGGTGTTTTGCTAAGGGGATGTGTTAATCCCACTGCTAACAGCACTGAAATGAACCTCATCATGGCTTATGGAGAAAATCGTACAAGGATTAAGGATAGGGCTGGACTCAGTACTAGAAGATGTACTCCTGAGACTTACAGTGATGAAGGTTGGAACACACAACTTGATCCAACATGATCTGTTTCCTGAGCCAGGAGCTTTGATACTGTTACCTCCATATTAAGCTGGATCCCTTGGGCCTGACAAAACAGTCTTTGAGAAGGGCAACAAAAAATGTCTGTAAAAAATTGAAGCGACAGAGAATTTATCATTTCCTTTGTACCCAGTGGCTTATTACCTTCCCTGTTAGGAATTTGTGACTAATTTCTGCTTTGAATTTGGCTTCACTTCCAGCCACTAGCTCTTGATGTGTCTTTCTCTGCTACATTAAAGAGCCATTCAGTAACTGGTATTTACTCCCCATGAAGTTCTTACATGCTATAATCAAGCTGTCTTCTGATCTGTCTGATAAGATAAACAGATTGAGCTCTCACTGTTCTCTCTTTTATTTCCCCTTCCAGACATCAAAACATATCTGTGGCTTATTTCTATATCCTTTGTAGTATTTCAACATCCCTTTTAAAATATTGACATCAGGACTGTATACATTATTCCACATCAGTCCCAATAATGTCACACAGAAAGGAAAGTCAATTTCCTCCTCCTACTCACTATTCTGTTGTTTATAATGACAAGAATTGAATTAGCACTTTTTGCCTCTGTATCACACAGGAGCTCCTGCTATTCCATTTCCTCTGAGAAGCCAATGCTATTTTCAGTCAGTGCTTTCCAGGGTACAGAACACCTTTCTGCAAGAATGGTTTGCATTGCCTGCTTTCAAATGAATGATTTGGTTTGTCTTGGGTTTACCCAACCATACCAGTAGGTGAACCTCTTCCCGGTTTTAGCAATCCTGTTATTCTTGCCAGTATTTAGTACTCCATCACTAGGGATTTTGTATTAGATTCCTAAAAGGGTGAGACAATTAAACACCATGAACTTTCTCACCAAATTCTACAGAAGGTCCTAGAAGCAACCCTGTCTGATAAAGACCCCCAATGACAATTTTTTTTGAGATCTTTGAGACAGAGATACATTAAGTTACTGATTATGTATTTTGTTGATACCCTGGAGAGCTCCTTTGTTCTTCACCATATTGTGTGATACTAAACTGAACAATTTGTGGAAGTCTGAATAATTCCACACCTGTTCAATTACCACTGCCAGTAGAACTTATAATCTCATAAAAAAATGAGAACAGCATTGTTTGAAAACCACTAGATCCTTAAGATACATTGACTCTCATTAATTGCTTACATTCACTGTGTACTTATGCTTAGGTTACCTTGTATGCTACTTTGCCTGTAGCAGATGTACTTAAATGTCTGTGCAACTTTAAGGTCATGCTACTGCACATTTAAATATTGGCACAGGAGAAGCACTTTCAGGGTCTTGCACGCTTCAGCTG
This sequence comes from Taeniopygia guttata, assembly GCF_048771995.1. Lineage (NCBI taxonomy): Eukaryota > Metazoa > Chordata > Aves > Passeriformes > Estrildidae > Taeniopygia > Taeniopygia guttata. The sequence continues at coordinate 60,288,472 of NC_133024.1, read as the reverse complement.
ATATTGCAAGATTTAGTGGGAAATTACTCTGCTTATGAATGTAAAATATATTTATCATCTCTTGATTGCAAGTAGTGCAGAACTGACAGTTACAGGAATATATGTAATCTGCATCCACTAATGTCCTGATTTCAGATGGGAGAGAGTCAATTTTCTTCCTAATACCTGTGTTTTGGATTTAGCCACTGAGTATTGCTTACCCTAAGCCAAGGATTTTTCCATGTCTCATGCCCTGCCATTCAGCAGGAACACAAGGACCTGTGAGGAAACATGGCCAGGACAGCTGATCTGAACTGGCCAAAGGGATATTCCATGCACAGAACATCATGCCCAGTACACAAATTGGGGGCAGTTGATCCATAGGGGCTTGTCACTGCTGTGGGATGGGCTCAGCATTGGCCAGTGGGTGGTAAGAAATTGTATTGTGCATCCCTTGTTTCTCTCGTGTTTTATTCTTTTTCTGTTTCCTTTCCATTAGTAGTGGTGGTGTTGTTATTAATAACATGAATATATTTCACCTTAATTAAATTAATAGACTGTTCTTACCTTGATACACCAGTTTTACCTTTTTCTGATTCTCCTCCCCATCCCATTGGGCAGGGAGGGAGAGTGAGTGAGCAGCTGTGTGACACTTAATTGCTGGCTGGGGTCAAATCACAACAATTAAACAAGGCAGTGCGACGTCCTGCAGCAACATACGCTTCATCATTCTAAGACCTCACTCTGTGCTTTCTGAACAGAGCCTGTAAAACCTTTTTTAGTATCTTTGCATTTTCAGCACCATTATTAAAATTCCCATCTAGTACGTAATCTATACCAGTGCCAGGGCTTCTTTTGTTCCAAAAATATCAGTTCCTTGATACTGTCCTCTAACTCAGAGAAATACAGACTTTCCCCAATGCCTACCACTTTCTATTGGTTGCATATCCTTATAAGGTATTTCTTGGTTTAGCAGTGACAGGCATGAAGCAAATTTCAGGACCCCACAGAACCTTTCAACCTTGGACCTGCTTTTTGAAGAAAAAAATGTGATGAATGACAGCATATCACCTTCAAATACATACTAAAATTATAATACAAGCACTAAAATCTAATACCTCTGTGTGTTTTGTGCAAAGAACCACAGCAAATGATGGTTGCTTAACTTTGCCATCTTGTGACAGAGATTTTAGCTAACCAGCAACACATTGCCACACAGAGATTTTGGCATACAACAGGAGCTTAGACAATTGATGTAGGTGTAGACACCTACATTAAGGAGTTTTGGGCATGCACAGCTAAATTAACGTGTTTTGCTTTTGAACTGAATTCCACCCTTCTGGTTCTTTCATGACAACCTGGAAATGAGCCTTTTTGTTTTCTTCTTTATTTCCTTATATTTATTTTAGAATGTTGTCATCTCATCCTGAGTTAATTGCCAAGATGGACTAATCCTCTAAGGCAAAAGTGATCTCTGTAGTCCCCTAAAACTTTTCAGTCTCTTAGTAATGGTGGGCTTTTTTCCTTCTAGTTAAGCTGCTCATTCTCAACATGTTTTGAAGCATTTTAGTTCCTTACTTTTACCCTCAAGAGTAAATCAGTGTTAATTTTACCCTTTTTCATGTCTACTTAGTCATGCAGTAGCACTGCAGATGTTGAGGCAAAGTTCTATTCTTCAAAAATTCAGTTCTGCTTTTGTACCTCAGCATCAGATGTATGTCAGTAAAAGACATTTATCATTAAAAGAGAAGTTTGGCCTTCAGTCCATAAGGCCACTGAATTAGTACAGCTTTCTTCAACAAAGTCTGACAATTCTTCAATTGTCAAACCATAATTTTCAAACTATCTTGTATAACAACATGACTGAAGAAGGGTTAAATCTATGTCCATTTGATCTTGATGCTGAAAACCTCTTTTCAGTTTCTCATACCTCCGTCTTATATGTAAGAATCTACTAATAACCCATTAGAAGTGCACTTTTTCACCCATTAGACCTCCTTTTTTTGTGCTGTTTGTTCCCATTAGCAAGACAAGAACAAAGAGTGGAGCTTTGTACTTGAAATGGCATGAAGTGTCCTGTGCAGTCACTTGTATGTCCTGCAGATTTTGATCCCTGTGCCTTGAGACTGCCTTTATCCTCTTAACTCCCAAACAAGTTATGTCTTCTGTATGGATGGGATATCTTGACCTAGACACCTCTGCTGAGCTACAAGAGTGGAGATACCCATTTGAACCTTTTGTGTTTGGGTCCCCTCAGCTCACAGGACTGAGCTCTCAGAAGGTTGGGATGTGAGGCTGAAATTAAAGTGGGACAAAGAATAAGTTGGGAATATGATAACATGGGTTGTAAGCAAGATCTGGTTTTACAGTTAGTGTCACTGTTGAGGGTTGAAGGTTTTGTGATCAACCAAAATATGTTGCAACACCAGGATGCCATGCAATACAGCCATGTGTAAAAAGCAAGCTGTCACTACCCAGATGAAAGGCAGGCCCTGATGTCCTACTGCATTTTCATAAAACAAGGTGTAACACTAACTTTTAATTTACAAGCAGGTTGATTGGTCTTGTACATTGAATATACCATGTGCACAGGAAAAAAATGTCAGCACAAGGCCCTGTAACATGGCACCTGTTTCAAGCTCTTTCACCTAAACTCTCTGCCTCTCCAAACTAGGCTTTAGAAATACAACTTCTATTATGCTCTTGAGCAAAAACTGGATTTATTTATTATTCCCTAATTCTGCATTCCTCAGAATCA